>NC_090921.1:1325937732-1326247058 GCF_040938575.1 Ambystoma mexicanum | reverse complement strand
CATAACCCAGCCATGTATCAAACAACGTGATCATCCAAACTCAAATGCCTATTACCCTCGAGTGTGTGGATGATAAATTGTCCAAATGTATGTATGATGCCTATCAAAACATCACTCATGCGATCCCTCTCTTCGACCCCCACAGGCTCTGACCATGACAGCGAAGCCCAGTACTCAACCCCCACCAAAAACACACCCCGGAAGAGGGCCCGGGATGAGGCCATCCAGCCTTCCACCTCGAAGGGCTAACCCAAGGGCCGCCGTGCACCACCAGTGAAGACACCCCAGGTTGCCAGTGCACCGGTGCTGCCAAGGGCCGTAGAGGCGGAAGCGCCAACACCTATTGCACAGCCAGAGGAAACAGCTGAGGCACCACACTCGGAGGAGTAAAGTTTGGCTGGGGAGGTGGCAGCCACAGCACCCAGGCTGTGGAGGAGGCACAGGATGAGGTATGGGTGCCCATAGAGGACGACTCCTCAGAACTGCCTCGCATGGCTAGTCCACAGGCATCCCCCAAATCTCATCCCTTGAGACAGACCACACCACCACCCCGGAGCAGTCTAGGCGGGAGTTAATTGAAGGGCCCTTTAGTCCGATAGTGGCGAGTAGTGAGGCTGAGTAAGACACCCAGGAACCATCCACCTCCATAGGTGCACCCGCAGAGCCGCAGCGTGCTGAGCAGCTGACTGCCCTTGTGCGGCAGTTCATGGAGGACAACGCACAGGCAAGGCAGGAGTGGCGGGAGAACATTGCCTCTCTAGGCAGGACCATCTCAGACAACACCGCCTCCATGGGCAAGATATTTGCGGAGAACACTAGCCGCCTGTGCGAGGAGGTATCTGCCCTACGGCAGGTACTCAGCCGCATAGCCGATGCCATGGAGTCAGGGCATCCGGCAACCCAATTTGAGCAGGCGGCCACTCAATCCTCGTCGAGCTCTACCCAGACCAGCCCGCTCCGCAGGTCATCACGCACCCTGCGCCGGCCAGACATGCCGCCACCAGGTCCGGGGAGTGCCAAATAATATTCTGGGCAGCCTGATGTCGTCATTAGAGACTTGATGGGACATGTGTGGGGGAGGGGAAGGGGGTGAGGGTGTGTGGGGGAGTTGCGGGGGAGGGAGAGGGGGTGAGGGTGTGTGGGGGAGTTGTGGGGTGAGGGGGCGGGGGGTGAGGGTGGTGGAGGGTTATTGCATTATCATTTTCATTGTTAAATTCAATTCACCCGTTGTGTCAAAAGCAAGACCTGAGTGGACATTCATCATTGCACATGTGCCATTTATTCCTATACAGTGCATAGTGTGCATGTACCCCCACACCCAGTGCCCTCTGTCAAACTATCATGCCACCCTCTGCAGCCATGTGTGTCAGTAATATTGTGCAATCACTGACTGACGCACAGCACGTCCCTCCTGTGCATCGGCACCGCAATGATGTGCAGCCACTTCTTCTTCATCCCCTTCATCATCACCAGGTGGTTGCAGGTCAATGTCAGGGGGCAGGGACACGTTGCGTCGTATACACATGCCGCCAGATTATCCTTGGCCACATACACATGTCCCTGGATGTATGCATGCCATTTTTAGGCCCTCCATGTGTCCTGTGCCATGTAAGAATGTTGTGGGTTGCATCTTCAAGATGATAGACGGTGCGCTCTGCCGTGTTGTTGCTCATGCATTTTGTACGCATACAGCTGCGTCCATGTCCATTTAGTGATGTGTAGCGTTATGTAGGATTTTCTGATGGGGAGCGTTGGCAGTAGGCTCTGCAACGTTAGGGATTCTGCACTGATTTTTGCCATGGTGACATTCGGCATTCCTGTGGTTTATCCGGGATATCGGGCACAACAATGTGTGATGATCTTGCTTGCGTCGCCTCCCATCTGCACCTGGTTGGAGTGGTATTGCTTCCGATTGGGGTAAACCACCTCCATGGCTTGGAGGCCACCTTTTGTTTCAAGAATCTCCTGGGGAGTCTGTGGTAGGGATATGTATTCTGTTGTGTGCTTGAGGAGGGCATACAACACTTGCTTCAGGAGGCGAGTGAATAAGGGTGGTGATATGCCATGCATGTGCCGCACTGTGTGCTGGTAGGTGGCTGTGGAAAGGAAGTGGAGCACCGACACTACCTTCTTTAGAGGGGGGATGGTGGTGCGTATTTCAATGAGGCAGACAATCGTGTATCATGTCCACGATGGTGTTGATGGTGTCCCGGTCCAGACGGTACAGGGTGTGGTTGTGCTCCGGGGTTGGGTTGCAAGGACTGGCTATGATGTTTGGGATTGGGGGCTATATGCGTGGTTACGCTGGCTGCACTGGTGGGGCATGCTGGGCCTGTCTCACCCTCCTTCTCCTGCTGCGTCTCCTCTGTGGTACCTGCTGTTGTTGTTGGTGTTGTTGCTGGTGTTGCAATGCATGCATGTACTCCAGCTGAAGTGTTGATGCTACTATTGGATTGATCTTGGTGTGGAAAGGGGTGTCGTGGGTGGGTGTGCTCCTTTTGTTCAGGCCCAGTCTCCATTGCCTCTACCTGTGCTGATGGTGTGTACCATGGGCAGTTGGGAACACTGCACATGGCATTTTACCGGTGGTCCGCGATGCCGGTATTTACGGCATGCCGGAATCCACTTTTAGCGCCTTCATGATGCCGGTATTTGCATGTCAGCTTGACTTGTGATGTCCTCCAGTTTACGGTATGCCGCTATTGCCAGTCTAAAGGCCCGCGTGCCCGCGCCCATGCCGCTATTAGAGGCACCGTTATTTATGGTGCCGCTAATATCGGTTTGGCTGGTCGGAATAGCCAGGAGTGGTAAGCGATGCCGGTAATCCTTTACCGGCATCGTTTATCCCTTACCCCCAACCTCGGAATGACCCCCAGAGACTTTTTTTCAGAGGTTGGTTTGGTAAATATTTAAGGCTATTATTATCTGATTTTTTATTTGTTTATTTTGTCTGCCTCTGGTACCTGTAATTCTGGATCTGTTAAAAGGGTGCTCTTAAAAACTATGTCTGGTCAGGGGAAATCCAGCAGTCGGTAGTAGAAGCACTTGAATCCATACACATTTAAAGGGTCATTGTTAAGTGTACGGAATCAGTATTATTGTATGAATGGTTCTTGAATGAATGCAACAAAAAAAAACATCTGTATACAATTCAAAACCACTGTACAAGCAGCATACCTCTCCTGTGATTCCAACAAGATGGTATAACTGGGAACAGACTACTCAATGGGTGCCAAAAGGCGACAGTGTGAAAAGAGATTGTTGTTTGTCCATCTACCCTTTACAGACTCGATACATTGTGCAGCCTTTTCTTCAAGTGTGGTTTTGGTGAAGACTTTCATCTGTGCTCTTCTTATATTAGATATGAAATCTGATTATGTTTATATTTCTGCACTTATGTTTGTGTGCAAATAATCTTTGTCTCCTACAGTGCCCTGTCTCTGGACCGCCAATGGTGTTCATGTTCATAGTGGGTATAATCCTTGTCTCAGCTCTGTTGCATGGGGCATGGTTGCTGAGCAGATGCCGTTAATGGTGGGTATAAGCCACATCTCGACTGTGCTGTGTGGGCGTGATTGCACAGCACAGTCATGACTTCTGTCTTGGCATCTTGGCGCTATAGTGCATGGCATTGTAACCAGCGGCACACACTTTCTAACAAGCCAATCGTTGTCTTACTCATGTGAGAATGGTAGTAGGTCATTCAAAGCAAGTGCCACTTCCCCATACTGGATGTTCAGCTCATTTTATGCAGACAAATTATTGGTACAAGAACTACTGTACATTTCTGGATAAATGGCACTGTTGTAACATAGGGACATCACAAAGCAGTTCCCAGAGGAAGGTACCTTGCTCTTGATAGGATTGTGTATTGAAGGGGAATGCTAGAGACCCTGGGTTCGAATGTTCACCAAAAGCAGAGGGATTTCTTCTTCGATTGGAACGTGTTCACACTAAAAGGCATTCTGAATCCAAGACCAGATACCGGGAAGATGCCCGAGAGACCCCTCAAGAGCACTTAAAGGAAATGAGATCAGAGCAAGCAAATGTAGCCACCCCTAAAAATAGAAAAGGTTATGATATGATATGATATGATCGTTTATTTATATAGCGCCTATACACAATGTGTTTCAAAGCGCTTCAAGGCAAGGGAGGGAACGAGGGAAAATACAACCACATTCTTACAGGCCATGAACAGTAAGGGTGTGAAATTAACTATCGTATTCGGCCTGACGACATTTCAGATAGTGCAAGCGCTAAGACATAGATAAGGAAGGGAGGGGGAGAGTGGGAAGGAAATGGAAACAGACAGGCGACTACCGTACTAGGCCTGACGACATTTCTGGTAGAGCCGGAGAAAAATAAATGGTGAGGGAGAGGGGTGCAGAAAGGGAGGGGAGGAACAAAACAAGCGACATTCATACTAGGCCTGACGACATTTCAGATAGGGCTGGAGGGGTGGTGGGGAGGAAAAAAACAGTAATGGGAGGGTGGAGGAAACAGACGAGGTTGCTATCATATTAGGTCCAGGGACAATTCTGATAGAGTAAGTGCATAGAAGAAAGTAAGGGGAGGAGATAGGAAAAGGGAGAAGGGAAAAGAGGAGAGAAAAGAGAGTAAGCAGTCAAAAAGAGTGGAGAAGCAAGAGTGGAGAGCAGAAGTCAGTAGTAAGTATAGTATAGTAGTAAAGTAGACTATATTCAGCACACATGGAAAGAAACTCCAGAAAACATTTTAAAGTCGTATAATCCTGCTCCGTTGAGCCCTGTATCCGATCAGGCACCATATACACCGTAAGCAGCTGCATCTGCTCCACCATCACCTTCAGGTGGTCTGAAAAAATGTCAGTGCCGAGTTTCATCCCTCAGGGAAACACAGGCCTATAGTCAATCCACTCCTATACGATGACTGGGAGGCTCTATATCGCAATCATGTTAAGCCATTGACGCACTGCGTGATAGATTACCTATTTGTAATCTTTTTGGTACCTCACCTGCATCTAATGCATTTGAAACCTTTGAAGTGTTCTCTAGAACACCCCCTCCGGCTGATACTGTGGCATACCATTCAGGACATTTTCCTAGGGCAGGTAATACAATAGTGACTGTGCACGCACCATAGCGATCCACGGATGTATTTAATAAATATTGTGTAAAGCTTTCCTAAAACCTGTGCAGATCCTGTTAGAAGACTCAAGAAGAGTCTCAGGTCCTTATTGATTGCAATAGCCTTACATGTGCTCATCTCCATCAAATGTTAAAGGCTGCCATTCCTTCTGACACATTGGGCTTCATTACGAGGTAGGAGGTAGCCATGGTGCTTTTAGCACCATGGCTACCCCCTTACCGCATACCGGGTCTGGGTTCTTGCTATGGGGACTTACCGGGTCATTCCAACCTTGGAGGACCTGGTAAGTCCCCATTCTGAAAACCATTCTCCATTCCCATTCAAGCCCCCATAGGGCTCAATGGAAATGGGGAAGGAGCTAATAACGGGCCCGCAAATAGCGGGCCCGTTATTAGCTCCCTGGTCCCTTAGCGGCTCCCGCTAAGGACCTCGAAATAGGGTGGTAAGGGGTTAACGGCAGCGGCACCCTTACCGTTGCCGTTAACCCTTTACCGCCAACCTCGTAATGAGACCCATTCACTTTATTGAAGCAAAGAAGTAATTGACCCTTGCAAGAACCACCTAGACATAATCTAAAAGAGTTCACTGACAGCCTACTTAGCACCATTATAGTCGTTTGCACTGAGAAAACAAAATGGTCCAAAATAAATCAATTTTGAGTTCTGTCTTGTGTTAGTGGATGTGGGTGGATGGGAGCTTAACTACGTTGAAAGGCTCACTCTGTCCCTCTTGCGAAAAAGGTACTTAGTGGATTTATACTTTGATTCAGTCTTTCTGCAGTTATCCACAGTGACAGAGGTACCCATTTTACTGGGCATGCGGTTATCCGAGACAGCAATCAATCAGTAATAGAATATCTCGATTGTCTTGACCCAGCAATCAACTAAGAAAGATAGCTTTGATTTTAGCATGTGTACATAATAAGGAGTTAAGAAGTCATCAACTAAACATTTTACCTAAGGAAACAGCTATTTTTACCAAACAGAAATTACTTCTTTTGAATTAATGTTTGATCAATCTTTATTATGTGTTAGTTGTTTTTTGCCAATTTATAGTTTATATGCATTATTGTATGTGTTTATCCATGAGTTTTGTATGTTAGTTTCTTTATTTGCTTGTATGTCAATATACATTGAATTAACACATTGGGCCTCATTACACGGTAGGCGGTAGCCATGGCGCTATTAGCGCCATGGCTACCCCCTTACCACATTCCGGGTCCGTGTTCCCGGAATAGAGACTTACCGGTTCATTCTGACCTTGGAGGACCCGGTAAGTCCCCATACCGGGAAACATTCCCCATTCCCATTGAGCCCCCATAGGGCTCAATGGGAATGGGGAAGTAGCTAATAACGGTACCACAATTTCCGGTACCGTTATTAGCTCTGAAGTCCCTTAAAGGGTCCCGTCCTTAACACCAGGTCAGACCCGACGTTAAGAAAGGGACCCGCTAAGGGACCTCGTAGTAGGGCGGTAAGGGATTAATCCCTTACCACTACTGTGTAATGAGGCCCATTGTTTTAATTTCTAAGGTTTTTTGTAACTTGTTTATTGATCATATTAAAGACAAATTGGTTGAGTTCCCAGATGAGTTGGGACAAATATTTTATAATCTAAAATATATCGTCAGAATTTGTCTTACAATGTTTCCGGGGAGAGCAGTATTTTGGTGCATAGGGATATCTGCAAAGCATTACATTTCTCCCAGCATTTTCATTGTGTATGCCATCCCCAATTTAGTGGAGCTGTAGAATACTGTCATGGAAATATAAAGAATGGACTTTCCAAAGTATAGAAAGAGACTGGTCTTCGAGGGCCCATAGCCCTAATTCCCATTATGCTGCATATGCCAAATAATCAAAACAAGAAGCATGTGTTTAACCTGTATGGTATTTTGACTGGGTGCTGTGTGTGCATGGCCACAGCCCCTCCTTGTATAGCATTCAGTTAAGGTTTGTACTTGGAAGATGATGAATTATCATAAATCCCTTATATAGGCTGTCAGATCCTTCTATTTGCAGGTCAAGGAAGCACTGCTGGAACCTGCTGAAGGGCCCTGCCATTCCCTTAGACCCGGCAAAGGGGCCTACCTGCGAGTGCATTAGAGGAAGTCTGAGCTGCAAACTTCTTGGCAGGGGTGGCTCCAGCTCCTTTCCACCACACACACACTGCAATAAAATACATGGAGCATCCGACATGGGTCCATGCATCAACTACCAGCAGATACAACCTCCACCAGAAGCATCAGAATTGACTGTGCCGTTTCTTGGGACCCCTGCTTTGGTCACTCCTGGAGAGATTGCATCATCAGGGTCATCTGAAACCAAACCTACTTCTGTATGCAGCACTGCTGTGATGAGTGCCACATCTTCAGTAGCTGCTTGGAGGAGTGCTGATCCCTCAGCACAGGCTCCAGTGGCAGCTTCAGTCAGTGGTGCAGTTTCATCATCAGAGAGTGCTAAAGCAGAAGTGGAAGAGGAACAGCAACAACCTGCCTCTGCTTCCTTAGGTCCTACTCCTATCTTTCAGTTCAGATACCGTTTCTGTCCATGCAGAGAATGGAGAAGTGATTAAGCGACTTATTGAAAGGAAATAGATACTTTTCTGCATGGTACTTGGCACAATGTCTGGATCCAGGATGTCTCCAACTGCTACATCTGTGCCGTATCACACATGAGCAATATTCTAGTGTTATGATGCACACCAACTATTGTCAACAAACAAAATTATTCTTAAAAGATTCTTCAGAAACGTTCCCAGGTTTTTGGGTACAGGGGAAGTAACTCTGCTATAACACATAGGCAGACAAGCTTATAGAAGTGGTATCTAAAACTTTGGCTTTCCCTCTCCCCTGAACACCTCTATGCTGACCAATATCAGTCTAAATTATTCCAATAAACAACTTCATATCATATCACATGAAATCATTTAAGGTGTACAATGTTATTTCCAAAATGTTCAGAAGATTTTCAATAAGTATGGAACTTCAAAACTTGATCACTTTTTGAATGTATCCAAATTCTCAATGCGTATTGGGAAATCTATTCCCTTCATCAGGTGATTATTTTCAAATCCGTCAAACAATAAAGAGTAATACATGTCAACAGTATCTTGTTTGCATTGGATGTACAAAGTCTCCTGTATTCTGCATGATGAAGGTATTGAGGCAATAGACGGGGCACTTCTGGCAAAATATGTCTTTCCAGCACACTGTATTACATCCCGGTGCGTATAGTGGTCCGTTTGGCATCGCTGGAAATATGTTAATTCCATACTTCCTTCCGGTACGCCGTGTTTACCCGACACGTTCCCAACTTTCTCATACAGCTGTCTACCTGCTTCCATTCCTCGCATCATCAGATCCCTGACGTAACGTGATGACATTCCAGGCAGCAGGGTCACATTCGATGGGAACATCAAAAACCTGTGCCTTCCCGGAGCCTGATGCATCGCTACTCTTTAGCAACTGCCATAAATTCCATGCTTCTCTGATTGCTACCTACCTCAGACTTACTTTCCTTTCTTTCTTTCTTTAGCCTTAATATCTGTATCTTTTCTGTTGTTTGAAGTGCCTCCCTTTGTCAGCGATCCCTGCGCATCCCCCATTACCATACCCCTGAGTAAGCTGCAAAGATAGGAATCAGCCAAAATTTTTTTTAAAAAATGACTGAATGTGTAATTTGGCTGTATTTTGGCAGTTGGAAAATTCTAAATGGCTGAAAAGTTTGACCAGATCACACATTCAGTGCTGGGGGCTGCGTGGGTGTCCCCCACACCTTTGCTTACTATATTGTGATTAGGGTTTGCAGGGTGTCCCCCGGACAAAAAGAAAAGAAAAAGAAATAAATAAAAGAAAAGGGCCCTGCGGCACCGGTTCCCAATCATGGAAATGAAAGGGGACAGGCGTCGCAGGGAAACAAGGTAAGCGAGGGTGTGGGGGTGTGGGTGGGGGCCAAGTTGTAAATGTTCAGCGAAGAAAAGACTGAAGATTATTTCGGAAAAATAATCTTCTGTCTTTTCTCCCTCGAACATTTGGATCGCGGGCGTTCAACCCCCGATCCCAAAGATACTAGGAACACTGGTCACAGCCTCTGCTTCATACCGAAGACAATAACATCATCTTCAAGGTTTTCTACCCAGAGGTTTTCCCTCGGATTTATGTCTTCCTGTTTTGTAGCATCCAGGAGATAAAGGGTCCAGGGCATTCCTTATCAGCTTCAGTTTTGGTCCAACCATATCTTCAATAGGTCAGTGACACTGGTTTATGTATATTTTGTGTGCATGCAAGACTATAACTGTACCACACAGACAGTTTGTTGTGGAATTACTTCATATTATTTTATTTAATAATAACTTTAGATACAGAAATACATTCTATCTACAAGCATCTGGGACATCAATGGGGGCAGCTATAGACACCTTTTATGCTAATCTTTTTATATACCATTTTGAGAGGGTTAATATTCTTGAAACACTACCTTGTCCAATAAGATCATTTGTTGGAAGCGATACATAGATGAAATTTTTGGGAATTTGAGCTGCCACCAAAACTGAGATGGGTGATTTTCTCGCGTAAATTTGAGCATAACATTCACTTTAGAAGTTGGATTACCTAAACTTCATTTTCTAGATGTTGAAGTGGAAATTACGGTGAATGGCTTTAACACTACAGTTATTAGAAACCAACTGATGTGAACAGTGTTTTAAACTTCAGGTTTTTCCATCCTTAACTGCTGATTTTCAGCTTTCCATATAGTCAATTCTTGAGGTTAAAAAGAACCATATCCAAACCAGAAGTATTTGAAAAAGAATGTGAGACACTGGTAGAGAAATACAAATCTAGAGGTTATCCACAGGAGATTATTTCAGAAGCATGCTCCAAGGTATCTAGTATTGATAAAGGAGATCTACTGAAACCAACATTGAAATATTTTGAAACACTGCTAATATATGTTCCTGGTGATTCTAACCAAATTTCACAGGTCTCACGCATTAAATAAAAAAATTGGAAATTGCTTCACTACGATCCACAATTGGTTGGACTCTTCCTGAAACCTCCAATGATGGACTTTAAGAGAGGCTGTAATTTCGGAGACAGATTGGTCCAAGCAGAACAATGGCCAACTGATCAACAACAGTGTCTAGGGAAACAAAAGACTGGTACTTTCCTACGTTTAAATTGCAGTAATTGCAATAACATAATAAAAGGGAATACGATCTCACCCATAAATGAGGAATAGGATCAGACTGAAACATTATGCTACATGCCAGACATGAAATGTGATTTATGCCATTAAATGCCCATGCAGCCTCTTTTATGCTGGTCAAACCACAAGGAAAGTACGTTAAAAATAGGTTAAGCATAAATCAAACATTTGCATGTGCAACCTAAAGTCTACAGTGGCCAGGCGCTTCATGGAGAAGGGTCATAACATTTCACAAATACGTTTTATTGTTTTGGAAGTGGTCAAAACACCCTTAAAAGGTGGCGGATTAACCAAATTGTTATCTCAATGTGAGATGTTTTGGATACATTTTCTAGACACTCTATCACGGTTACTCACTGGTATGGGGAGTGCGTAAAAAACAGACCGGTCCTCTTGTGCTGGGGATTTGCTTGAAGAGCTCGGGTTGGAGCCTCCACCTGAGCCTCCTCTCTGTGAGGGAATGAACTCTTTAAACTGATATGATCACCTGCTGAACTATACAGACAAGGGGACCGATCAATCAAAAGAGCGGGGAGAACACACTGGCACAGACCCAGCTGTAAAAAAAAGACAAGAGATGAATATTCTATCGGATTCAACACTGGCTTTCCCCAAGACTATTACCCTTAATAGAGTACCTGAGTGAGTTCCCCTTAAGCCACAAAAAAGGACCTGGAGCAACCTATAAAGCAGAAGAAACTTTAGATACTAGCTAAATGTGAAAACTGCCCAATGATGGTAATCAAGGAAATATACTTTACCACTGGTGGAGGTAAGAATAGTGCAAAGAAGCCTGGGCAACAACGAAAGTATAAAAAAAAAGGAAGGTTAGTAGGGTAGCTATCCCCGGACGGAACGAGGGTCGCACTGGTTTCGGGATGGTGCACCACAGCAAAGCGTTACAGAATGCACTTTACAAATGAAGCAATGTTATCCAAAGATGAGGTAACAGTTCGATGAAGACAGGATTCCAAAATGAAGAATTGTTCTTACCAGTGTTATTCCCCAGGAGAACGCAAGCACTGTGAGGAATGGGTTCAAGAGTCCGTGGCCAAGTGAGAGATGGTGTTCATACAGGAAGTAGCAGTAGCAAAGTCTTAAACCAGGGGCCAGGAGCAGGCAAAAGGTCTAGTACACGGGCGGTCAACAAACACAACAAAATCACAATCCAGGAGTCCAAGAGCAGGCAAGGGGTCTGATACACGGAGGGTCATCAAACAAAACCAAGACAGGATCAGGAATTAGAAGTCTGTGTTCAGGCAAGGTCGGTACACGGGCGGACAGCAAACAATACCAAGGTAGAGTCAAAATTTAGGAGTCCGTGTGCAGGCAAGGTCGGTACACGGAGAAAACAGGAGACTTCCGGAATTAAGGTACAGAAAGTAGCACTTCAGAAAATGCCGGTTGTAACTATAAACAGAAGCGGTGTTCTGAAAACCGCTGTGGCTTAAATACAACAAGGAGGCGGAACATAATCGAAAACGAGGCTCCCGTATTAATGCCGGGAACTACAACCCATGGCAGGTTTTCTGGGAAATGTAGTTTGTTGCAGCTATTCTCCATGGCAGCTGCCACCGTGAGAAAAAAGGTGCATGACAGCGCCGTAGCCCCTTATGAAGAGCAACCACTTTCTTGTCCCTCTTTCTGGCCTTACATAGAGCTCCCCAACAGTCCTTGTTAACGCGGGAGACTGAAGAGGCACGGGGCAGACACCGGGGAGTGTGATGAGGCGAAAGTCGGGGTGTAACAGCATCCACCCCCAAAGGCGGCGCAGACCCCCTCCGAGCATGGGAGCGGCGTAAGAGCACTGGAGAATGTATGTTGCATAATGGCTCCCAGGATCTGTCTTCGGGACCGTACCTTTTCCAATTGACCAGATAAAAGGGGCGCCCCTTGCGGAGACGAAAGTCCAGAATATCCGCCACTTCATACTCATCACCCCGTCCACCTGAACCGGAGGGGGGCGATCGGGCAGCCGAATAGAGGGCAGACAAGGTTTCAAAAGACAGACATGAAACACAGGATGCTGTTTCCAAGAGGTAGGTAAGGAAAGGCATACAGCCACCGGATTTACAATCTCTGTGATGGAAAAAGGACCCACGAATTTAGGCAGCAACAAGCGTTTGCCAGGCATTCGCAAATTGCGGGTGGACAACCAAACTTTCATGCCCACTTTATAGTCAGGTGCAGGTTTTCTGTGACGATCAGCATTCTTTTTAGCCCTCGTTTGGGCTTGAAGTAGATGTGAACGGACCGTTCTACGGATTGTCACCAATTCGCTCACAAAGTCCTGAGCCACTGGGTTGTCGATGGGAAGAGTCAGGTCTAGTGGTAATAACCGTGGATGACAGCCATATAGAGCAAAAAACGGTGAGACCCTTGAGGCGGTATGGATAGAATTATTATAAGCGAATTCTGCAGAGGGAAGCATTGTCAACCATGGGGCTTGAAAGCGGAGGCAGAGGCACCGAAGGAATTGCTCAAGGGTGGCATTAACCATCACAGTTTGTCCGTCAGTCTGAGGATGGTAAGCAGAACTGGACCGGTCGTCAATACCCAAGGAAGCAGTCAAGGCCCTCCAGAAACGTGATGTAAACTGAGAGCCACGGTCCGAAATCATGATAGCAGGCAGCCCAAAGAATCGGAAAACGTTCATAAGAAAAAGGGAAGCCAAGACAGGAACAGAGGGCAGACCTAAACAGGGAATGAACAATGCCATTTTGGTGAAGTAGTCAATGAACACCCATATGGTATCAAAGCCTTTCACAGGAGGTAGGTCCACAACAAAGTCCACAGAAACCATGTACCATGGCTTGTGGGGCACAGGAAGAGGCCGTAACAGACCCACAGGTTTAGAACGGGAGACTTTGCATTGAGAACATTCTGAACAGGATGCCAAATAGTCAATTACATCCCTGGACATAGTGGGCCACCAAGACCATCGGCGTAAGACCTCCAGCGTCTCCTGTTGACCCGGATGAGCCGTGAATAGAGAGTCATGTGACCAAGCCAGGGCACGTAAGCGTGCCTGTCCTGGAGGCACAAACAAGCGTCCCTGAATGTAGGGCAGGCCTTGCACCACATCAAGATTAAGAGTGTCACATTCCTCTTTATGTGTGGAGACCCAGTCTGAAATCAAAGTCCGCAGAGTAGGTTGAGGAGTACAGACACAATGTTACAAGGTAACAAAAGAGGTTTGTCAGAGACATTGCTGCCAGAATGAAGGGCAATGCGTGACAAAGCATCTGCGCAAGAATTCAATCGGGCCGGACGATATGTGATTGTGAAATAAAACTTGGAAAAAAAAAGATGCCAACGAGCCTGTCGGGCAGTAAGGCATTTCATTGATTTAAATGCCAAAAGACTCCGATGATCTGAAAAGACCGTGACCTGATGACGAGCCCCCAAAAGATAATGCCGCCATTTGGAGAAAGCATCTTTTATGGCTAGGAGTTCCCGTTCCGTGATCGGATAGTTGCGCTTATAAGGGGTCAATTTCCTTGAAAAGAATGCGACTGGATGAACCTCTCCTGAATCTGGACATTTCTGGGAGAGAACTGCCCCGATAGCCGACCCAGAAGCGTCGGCCTCAACCAAAAATGGGAGTAAAGGATTAGGATGCTGTAATACTGGAGCGGAAGTGAATGCTGCTTTAAGGGCATCAAAAGCTTGCTGTGCCTCCTGGTTCCATCGATAGGATTTCTTAGAGCTGGTCAATGCCGTCATAGGCGCAGAGATAGAGGAAAAGGAACAGATGAAGCGCCTATAGAAGTTTGAAAACCCCAAAAATGATTGCAAGGCTTTAATCGATGTAGGAACGGGCCAGTCCAAAATAGCTTTAACCTTGGAACGACTCATTCGTATACCCCGACTGGTCAGATCATAACCAAGAAATTCCACCTCGGTGGAATTGAAAATGCACTTTTCAGCCTTGACAAATAGGTGGTTTTCTCTCAACCGTTGCAGGACAATTTGCACGTGTTTCATGTGTTCCTCTTTGGAGGACGAATATATGAGGATATCGTCCAAATATACCACCACAAACTGATCCAAACAGTCATGGAAAATGTCATTCATAAATGCCTGGAAAGTGGCCGGGGCGTTGCACAGACCGAATGGCATAACCAGATATTCTAACAATCCATAACATGTTTTGAAGGCGGTCTTCCACTCGTCCCCTTCTCTAATTCGAACAAGGTTATATGCACCACTAAGATCAAGCTTAGTAAAAATTACAGAGGAACCAAGTTGATCTAAAAGTACTGAAATGAGCGGGAGGGGGTACTGTTTTTTTACCGTCACCACGTTTAATGCCCTATAATTAATACAGGGGCGGAGTTCTCCCTCCTTCTTAGGGACGAAAAAGAGAGGGGAGGCCGCAGGGGACCTGGAAGGTCTGATGAAGCCAATAGCCAAGGCCTTGTCAATATATACCTTCAACACCTTATCTTCTGGTACAGTAAGAGAATAGACCCTACCAGCAGGAATCTTAGCCCTTGGCAATAGGTCGATGGGGCAGTCGTAGGGCCTATGAGGTGGCAACTGGTCTGCCCCTCCTTTGTCGAACACGTCTCGAAAAGACTTGTATTCAGGGGGGATTTCAGGTTCAGGAGACTTAGTGAAGGCTCCAATTACAGACATGGACGCCACCAAAGCCTGACAAGAAGACTCAGGGGACACACTAGTGTCTTGGAAACATTTCTCATTACACTCAGACGAAGGAAACTGAACGGTTTTCTTTGCCCAATCAATGGCTGGATTATGATGTTGCAACCAAGGGATGCCCAAAATGACCTGGAATTGAGGGGCTTTAATTAGATCAAAGGAAATCGACTCAGCATGTCCTTCCTCTGTTTGCATACGAACCAAGGAGGTATTTTGTGTAACCAGGCCAGAGATCAAAGATGTGCCATCCACAGCGAGAACAGCCTCGGGTTGGGCTTTAGACAAAATCAAAATATTATTACGTGTGGCGTAATCGTAATCCATGTAATTTCCGGTGGCCCCAGAATCAATGATCGCCAAGGAAGGAAAGGTATTAGCTTCAATAGTGGTAAACACCACAGGAAGGCTAACGGGGGCAGAAACAGCACAATGGGAGTCCAAAGAAAGTACCCCCGGCGTAGGGACTCTGTCTATCACCGGGTTCTGGCGTTTCCCGACTTTTTGACAGTTTTCTTAGGGCAGTCCTTCAGTTGGTGTTCAGCAGATTATGTGATCTGCGATATTCACGTTGTGTAGGGTCAAAGGACCTCTTACTGCCCCGATTTGTGTAGGTTCTGGAACAGAAGTAGAAGGAGAAGACTGGTCCAAATGGGGAGTAACAGGGACTGGTTCCTTGCGTTCCCCCTTTCTTTTGGACCTTCTAGCATCTATTTACAAAACCAGATCTAGCAACTCACCAAAAGTGGTAGGAACCACTGCTACTATAGCCAAAATGTCCTTTAATTCTTCCGACAACCCTTTATAAAAAACAGCTGATTTTTTCTCTTCAGGCCAATCTGTCTCAGCTGCTAATTGGTTGAACCTGGTAAAGGTACAAAAACAAAGAAGACGTGCCTTGACGCAGATTGAGAAACTCCATGTCAGTAGCCTGAGATTTATAGCGGGTGTCAAAAACTCTGTTCATGGCAGTGATGAGTGCATCACAGTCGTAAAGGACATAGTTATTGGACTCATGTAACGGATTAGCCCAAGCTGCTGCTGTACCCCCAAGATGGGAAAGGACAAAGGCTGCCTTTGTAGTGGAATTAGGAAAAGCAGTGGGCCGACACAGAAAATGAAACTTACACTGGTTGATAAATGTCCGGTATTGTTTGGGTTCCCCGGAGAAACGTTCTGGGGGGGCCAGTGGGAACTGGGTAGCCATAAGCACCGGGTTTGCCGTAAAGCCAGAAGCAGAGGCCGTAGGAACACTCAAACCCGATGCAGTAGCAGCAGAAGTATCCACCCCCAGGGTTTGGGGAGTTGGAAAACTACGTAAACTGTCGATCCTATGATGGATAGCATCATGTGCAGCTGTCATGTCAGACCGAAGTTCTGACACCAAGCGAACCAAGGTGGCCAAAGGATCGACTTCATCCATCGGCTTCTGTTTTTGTTACTCCCCGGTATGGGGAGTGTGTAAAAAACAGACCGGTCCTCTTGTGCTGGGGATTTGCTTGAAGAGCTTGGGTTGGAGCCTCCACCCGAGCCTCCTCTCTGTGAGGGAAGGAACTCTTTAAACTGATATGACCATCTGCTGAACTATACAGACAAGGGGACCGATCAATCAAAAGAGCGGGGAGAACACACCGGCACAGACCCAGCTGTAAAGAAAAGACAAGAGATGAATATTCTATCGGATTCAACACTGGCTTTCCCCAAGACTATTACCCTTAATAGAGTACCTGAGTGAGTTACCCTTAAGCCACAAAAAAGGACCTGGAGCAACCTATAAAGCAGAAGAGACTTTAGATACTAGCTAAATGTGAAAACTGCCCAATGATGGTAATCAAGGAAATATACTTTACCACTGGTGGAGGTAAGAATAGTGCAAAGAATCCTGAGCAACAACGAAAGTATAAAACAAAAAAAAGGAAGGTTAGTAGGGTAGCTATCCCCGGACGGAACGAGGGTCGCACTGGTTTCGGGATGGTGCACCACAGCAAAGCGTTCCAAAATGCACTTTAGAAATGAAGCAATGTTATCCAAAGATGAAGTAACAGTTTGATGAAGACAGGATTCTAAAATGAAGAATTGTTCTTACCAGTGTTATTCCCCAGGAGAACGCAAGCACTGTGAGGAATGGGTTCAAGAGTCCGTGGCCAAGTGAGAGATGGTGTTCATACAGGAAGTAGCAGTAGCAAAGTCTTAAACCAGGGGCCAGGAGCAGGCAAAAGGTCTAGTACACGGGCGGTCAACAAACACAACAAAATCACAATCCAGGAGTCCAAGAGCAGGCAAGGGGTCTGATACACGGAGGGTCATCAAACAAAACCAAGACAGGATCAGGAATTAGAAGTCTGTGTTCAGGCAAGGTCGGTACACGGGCGGACAGCAAACAATACCAAGGTAGAGTCAAAATTTAGGAGTCCGTGTGCAGGCAAGGTCGGTACACGGAGAAAACAGGAGACTTCCGGAATTAAGGTACAGAAAGTAGCACTTCAGAAAATGCCGGTTGTAACTATAAACAGAAGCAGTGTTCTGAAAACCACTGTGGTTTAAATACAACAAAGAGGCGGAACATAATCGAAAACGAGGCTCCCGTATTAATTCCGGGAACTACAACCCATGGCAGGTTTTCTGGGAAATGTAGTTTGTTGCAGCTATTCTCCATGGCAGCTGCCACCGTGAGAAAAAAGGTGCATGACAGCGCCGTAGCCCCTTATGAAGAGCAACCACATTCTTGTCCCTCTTTCTGGCCTTACATAGAGCTCCCCAACTGTCCTTGTTAACGCGGGAGACTGAAGAGGCACGGGGGAGACACCGGGGAGTGTGATGAGGCGAAAGTCGGGGTGTAACAATCACCCAGGGTAATGAATGAAGGATTTAACATCCATTGTTTTACTTGATTGTAAGACAAAATGTACACACGAGACATCTATTGTGGCCATTTGTATACACTTCCTCTGCATAGTCATGTGTATGAACGTTCACAAATTTAACTTGAACAGGAATTGACAGTTACCATTTGATTCTTGCATTCATAATTAGCAGCACAAATGAACCCTGTGTTGATATTCTTTGCGGTGTGCTATATCATTGTGTGATTTCCTGCTGTGTAATGGTTTATCCTGTGTGATTAAATGACAAGATACCTTTGAACAGATTATTCATACATTTATGAATTTAATAAGGTAAAATAGGACTCTGTAAATTCATGTCTACTTCGGACTGTAAATGTGGCACATACAAGTTTTTCATCAGTTTTCCCATATTAATTTATTTATTCAGAGCACACATCGCTTTAAGAGAGTATCACACTTTTGTGTGATTACGTTACCATGCAACCTTTTGGCACTTGGTGGTTATCTTGTTAATCTATTAAAATGCATTGCTAAATACATCTCTAAGTCACTATTTTCTGATATATATATAAGAGGCACATATAATTTTGCTTGGGGCTTCTAATATTTGGAACACGCCCATTTATAGTGCTAGTCCATTATATGGCATCGCCACGTCTATACATGACACGTCACTACTTCGCACTATGCTTGTTTACACATTTGCTGTCAGATTCAACAACAGCTCTACTACATTTAGGATGAGTCTAAAGAAGCATGAGGATGTGGGTCCTTACTCTATTTACTATCTTGATTTTTGGTATATCTTTTATATTCTCATGTACCTTTGTTATTTTTTATTCATAGTTTTACAGATTGCATCCAATTACCATACTTACTGATGTGCTGCTTTTGAACAGCACAAGTACTGATTCTTCCATTTGGAATACTTTCTTCTCCCTAATGCCTTAGGGCAATGGTCTTCAAACATGTTTAGGTCTGGACCTCCCTGAGCAAAATGTGGGCTACATATGTGCCCTGCTTTGTTTGCTGAGGTAAGCCTCACAATTGCTGTGACCTTCCTGCCTGTTGCACAATTTTCGCCATGATTACAACAAATGTTTGTGCATTTCTAGGGGCAGCACGTCGAATGCAGATGAGCACTCTCCTTCTTTATTTAACCCCATTCCCTAGGTTTTCGTTTCTTTGATGTTCTGAAAATTGCTTGCCTTATGCTTTCTGGCCTTTCCAAGATGGCCGGATTCTGAATAACTGGTGTGCTTACACCCTGTGCTGGGCATGACTCCCTCTCCCATTGGTTGGCAGGTGTTAATAGGCCAATCAGAGCGACCGGGAGGCAGGAGCCAGCCCAGACCTACTGAGGCAGCAACGAGGGATGCACTTAATTTCTGCCTTCTTCACTCATCATCCGGAGCCCTGTTTTCCCTGGTCCTGCGGCCATCGCCCTGCCCTCAAGCTACATCTATGCCCTGCTTTGCTTGCTGAGGCAAGCCTCGCAATTGCTGTGACCTTCGCACCTGTTGCTCAATTTTCACCATGAGTACAACAAAGGTTTGTGCATTCCTGGGGGCAGCACGTTGATTGCAGATGAGCAATCTCCTTCTTTATTTAAACCCATTTCCTGGGTTTTTCGTTTCTTTGATGTTCTGCAGATTGCCTGCCTCATGCTTTCTGGCCTTTCCAAGATGGCCGGATTCTGAATAGCTGGTGTGCTTACACCCTGGGCTGGGCCTGACTCCCTCTCCCATTGGTTGCCAGGCCTTGATAGGCCAGTCAGAGCAACCAGGAGGTAGGAGCTGGCCTAGACCTACTGAGGCCCACGATGAAGGGCCCTGTCTGCTCCCTGTCCGCTACCAGAATGCTACATGAGGTATTTTCCTGTCACCCCTGCACTAGATCTTGATGCTGCGACCTCGCTCTACTATGAAATCTGGACTTCCATTATACTCCTCTATACCTTTAGGTACATTCCCTCCTCTGGACACACTTCTACCCTCATTTGCCTCAGCTTACGTCTCAGCTTGTCCCCTATGATTGCACTTCTGACTACATTGCGTGTTCACACCCACTACTAGCTTTTGAATCTGGTTGCTATACAAATTTGGCTGTGCTTTCATGCATTTAGCTTAAGTTCAAATTGGGCTGTTTTCATGCATTTAGCCTAGTTCAAATGTGGCTGTGTTTTTGCTGGGTGGCTCTTTGCCTGGCTGTTATAGCTGTCCCCCCCGTTAGCCTGAGATGTCTGTATGCCCACCTGTTGAATCTCACCCCCTCCCCCTGTTGTATTGTTGTGATGTCTGTATGCCTGCCTGTTCAGTTTTGCCCCCGCCCTCTTGCTTGCTTGAGATGTATGTTTATTTGAATCCTTCTTCTCGCTGTCCTCTCCTCTCCTTCGCCCCCTCCCCTCACTATACCCTTAGCACTTATTCTATCAGAAATGTCACCTACCTGCATGATAGCAGCTTGTCTGTCTCCTCCCTCCCTCACTTGTTTCTTCCTCCCTCTCCCCCTCCAACACTATCTGAAATGTCGTCAGGCCTAGTATGATAGTTGCTTGTCTTGTTCTTCTCCCTGCTCCCCCCACCTCTTGTAAAATTCCGGCACTACCAGAAATGTCATCAGGTTTAGTACGGTAGCTGCCTGTTTGTTCTCATTCCCCTTCCCACCCGTCCTCCCCTCCTTATCATTGTCAAAGCTCTTGCACTATCTGAAATCTCGCCAGTCCGAGTATGATAGTTAATTTCACTTGCTCAATGTATCAAAGACTTGTAAGAATGTCACTGTATTCTCCCTTGTTCCCTCCCTGCTTTGTAGCGCTTTGAACACATTGTGTATAGGCGCTATATAAATAAACTATAATTCAATCAGTTCAGCCCACCAAAAAATGACACATGGACAGTAAGTCCAAATGGCTATGAACTATTGCGCGCCGTCACCTCACCCTACTCCCAGTGTAGTCCCTGGGCTCCCTCACCTGCTCCCATCACAGTCTCTGGGCTCCTTCATCCCAATCCTACCCAGCGTCTGTGCTCTCCCGACCTCACCACAAACCCTGGGCTCTCCCCACCCTTCCCCACCACTATCCCATGGCTCCCGCCCATCCTGCTCCCACCACAGTCTCAGGGCCAGTGGTGGCCGGTGAACTTTTTAGGTGGAGGGGCATAAATATTTCCCCCAGGTATGCCATAGTGTCCGAGCATATCGATGTAGTCCGAACCAAAAAGGGGGGATTCAGGGTGTTGTCCCCCATGAATTTATTTAAATAATGGGTTAAAATGTTGCATATTAGAGCATACTTTAAAAATAAATTGGGTAAAAAGCCAAACAGTTTGCAATTGGCGCTGGGGTGCCCAGAGGGCAGGCATGACATTTTTTACTGAACATCTATGATAGATGTCCAGCAAAAAGATAACATCCCTGTCCCCACACACACACACACACACACACACACACACACACACACACACACACACACACACACACACCCCCCCCCCCCCCCTAGGTGGAACAAGACAAAGAGAGGGAAACAGAGGGAGGACAATACATCCATCTTACTAGGCCTTGTGTTACTCAGATCACGCAAGTGCAGGGAAGTGGAAGGGGAGACGTGCAGGTGACTCAATAAGTGCAGCCAGCGAGTGGCTCATAAGTGCAGAGAGAAGGGACTACAGGGTTGCAGATACTGGGGGAGCCTGGAAGCATTGCAAGGGCAACTGGTCATGCAGGAGCTTGGGCCCGAGTTCAGAGTGTAACCAGGTGACAGTGGTGCGTGGTGTTTAGGGGACAGAGGAATGCAAAATTTTGGATACTGCTTATTTTCCCATATCCCACATGAAACAAACTCAGGCTACCCTATGGCACCAGTTCCTTTTATTTGGGGAAACATCTGCAGTGATTTGAGACCGGTTCTCAGATCCATGGTCCCGAAACATTGTTCTTGTCATTACTCACAGATGAGGTTTTAAGGTTTTGTGAAGTTTCCTCCTCCTGATCAGCTTTGGAAGAAAACTGCTGCAATATAAGTATCTTCTCCTGCCACAGGCCTTTTCTGTTACACTAATCATTGGTCCCTGTTTATGGGCAGTAGTAGATGCAGATATTCTCTATGCATCATCACTAGGGCTATTATACAAATTAACTTTTTTTGATTAAGGATTTTCTTTTACTAAATCTGTTTATGCCACCTACCACAGAACCTATTTTATCTGTGGGGTTTCAGCCTACTGCTTGTTACCAATGGATTGGGGGTAAATGCTGTTATATGAACTGCCTGCTATGCAACACTTCCCAAAACTGCCATGAGCTCTAAGAGACAACAGAGAACCTGGTTAGGAAACCTGGCATTGAAGGCATGGGGTATTTAATGCATGTAATAAGGATCAAGATGAACTGTGAAATGATTCAAAATTAGCCCTGCTTCTGGAGAGAGTGGCAAATGGCACCTCAATTTATCTTTCACTGATTTATCAAGAGCAGGTAAGTAGGAACACTACGGTACTGCAGCACTGACTGGCCTTAAACAATATCCTGTCCTCAAAACGAGGCTTTGTGCCTTATTTGGATCAGAATGCTATACATGTATTACAAATTGGAATGGCATTCTTAATGATATTCTTACGCATTTAAGAAAATACGTGGCTTTATTACACAGAGAGAATACATACACTGGGTGGTCACTTTGGTCCTGGCAAACCAGACATGGGTAGTATAGCTCAGTGGCAATGCGCTCGTCTTGGCAGCAAGATGACGCAGAGCAACACAGGTTCGATTCCCGGGTCCGTGCTTCGAAACCTCTGGGTATAAGCGCATAAATAGCCATACATACATACATACCTCTGTTGTTTCACTAAGAACATCTATAATCGATGGACTCCTTGTGATTTGTCTTTTCCTGATTAGCAAAAATATGGTTAAAATGTGGAAACGTATTGCATATATTTGCTAATGAGATATGTTTTCAGATTTAAGGAATGGTTCGCCCAAAAAATTTTAATGGGCAATAATAAAAAAAATATACTGCCACTTTTTTTTTTTTAAAGTTCCTATGTCAAATTTTGAGCAATTGACGGTCAAAATTTATAAAAGCAAGCACATGGGGGCATTCATTTTGTGAAATGGATGCCCGCCTGTGCTCGCTTTTGCTTTTGCGGCACTAATGAAGGAAAAGCCAGCCAGCTGTAGTACACAAAAGCTACCACTGCGTGGCTTTTCCTTCATTGGTTTTTCTTTCTAAGTTTCTCAGGCTCCTCCGAGCCGGAAGGAGCCTGAGAAACTTAGAAAGATTTCTGCCTACAGCTGCTTTCCCATTTGGGGCTCTCGGGCTCCCCACGGGGAGCCAGAGGGCCCCAAATGGGAAAGCTGCTGTAAGCAGAAACACTACGCCATGGAAACACAACCGTGCTGTGTTTCCGCCTGCCTTGGCTTTCACTTTGGGTCTCCGGTGCTCCCCTGGGGGAGCTTGAAAAGCTACTGCAAACATAAATACAACGGTTTTAAAGCTGCAGTTTTATTTCTAAGTTTTCTGGTCTCCTCCAGCCCAGAAAATTTAGAAAAAAAAACGAAGCTAATACTTAAAAAAAAAAAAAATAGCACTTACCAAGATGCAGCTGCAGCTTTTCTGCCTGTAGTCTCCGGTCTCCGTCCTGCGAGTCCCGGCACCAATGAAGGAAAAGCCACCCAGTGGTAGCTTTTGTTTACTACAGCTGGCTGGCTTTTCCTTCATTAGTGCCGCAAAAGCAAAGGCGAGCACAGGCGGGAATCCATTTCACAAAATGGATGCCCCCATGTGCTTGCTTTTGTAAAATTTGAGCTTAAATTGCTCAAAATTTTACATAGGAACTTTTTTTTAAAAAGTAGCAGCATATTTTTTTTATTATTGCCCATCTTTTTGGCCAATACATTTTTTTGGGGCAAACCATTCACTACAGTCACAAAAATTCATTGATAAGGAACAAATCCTAACATCCTGAATGTGAATTGCATCTAGCTGTTGAGCATAGTTTGTGCAAGTTGCCAACCAGGTTTAAGTCTCAATGGTCTAATCCTTTAGCTTGACTGAGCCTTTTTCAGAGCCATCTAACATTTTTTTAAATGTATTTTATTGCCATTTTCATCAAACACAACATTAATCCCCATGCCCACCTCCCATTCCCTCTCTCTTCCTCATCCACCATCCCCAATGCCCCCCTCTCAACAGCTGCAAACCAATGAACATTGTCCAGACTCCTCTCATAACCAACCAACAGACCCCCTCAAACCAGGTTCAACACCCGAATTCTCTGTGGGCACAGGTTCTCAGAAAAGTAATTGTGGAGGAAACACAAAACCAAGTCCCAGTCAGCCTTGAATTTCTGCTGATCCCCCTGCATCACATATGTGACCCATTTCAATGATACTAAGTGCCAAATCTTGGCAATCCATTCGTGCTTTCTGTAGGCCTCACCCCTTTTCCATTTTTGGGCCACAAATAGCAGAGCTACGAATCAAAGGATTATGTAGGCCTTTCTTTGAGCCTTCATCGGGAGAATCTCCAAGACGTCTCCCATCCCCATCATAGCTTCCTCAAAGTCTCTACGAATCTGGGCCCCAAAGATAGCTTTCATCACTGCATGTATTGTGTTCCAAAATGGCCAAAGGACTGGACATGCCTTCCAAATATGTCCCCATGACCCAATCTCTCCACATCCCCACCAGCAAACATTAGACACCAAAGATAATATTGGTGGAATCTTTCTGGTGTGAGGTGCCACTGCACCATTACCCTTATACACATTTCCCAGATCTGCAGTGCCCTTGTGAGTGTGGGTATGCTCTGCCATAGCCTAACCCACTGCTCCCCATCAATTGGGTGACCTAGGGACCTCTCTCATTGCTTCAAGTATGCCCATTCTGGAAAAGCACAGGAATCAGAGAATGTCCTATACAATGCTGCAATCATTTGGTGGTCCCCTGAGTTAGTTGTCACATATTTCTCAAAAGGGATGAGCTCCCTAGTCGCTGCTTGTCTGTTCGCAGGCACCATTAGCCAGTGCCTCAATTGGGCATACCTAATTTTCTCCCTCTCCCCCAGCCCAAACTGCTGCTTACATTGTTGGAACGTTCTAATATCTCGGCCCTCCAAAATATATCTGTTACCGACAACCCGCCTACTACCAGCAAACGAAGGCCACTTGTTCCTCCCCAGGCTGAAACTGAGAATTGCAAAACAAGGGTGTCAGTGAAGAGGGAAAGGTCATCAGGCCCACTTGTCCCACCTGAGAAGCCCATATATCCGTCTCAAGGGTTGTAATCGTGCTAAGGTACATGTTTCTGGGTCTGTTTGCTTTTGGACACCAGAGAACCTCCTCCAAGGGTCTGCCCAGTACGGCTCTGTCCATCCTTTGCAAAATCTTGTTTTGATTCCCTGTGAACCACTCCCTGTGAACCACTCCCTGATCACTCGCACTTAGGACGCCTGATAGTAAAGACAGAAGTTTGGTACCCCATACCACCCCTGCAGATAGGTGCCATGAGTGTTTTCAAAGCTACCCCCAGTTTCTTCCTGTTCCAAATTAAGGACCCATCATTTTATGTTAGGCCTTAAAAAACCTCTGCGGTACTGGGAGGGCCTGAAAGTAATCATGCGATGGTCACTGTTTAATTTTCTCCAGTAGAGGATAATTGGCCTGATATAGGGAGTCAAGAGATTTGGTAATCTGTACCCCCAAGTATCCTAGACTTTTGTCACCCTTTAAGTACAGGCACCTCTCACTTGTCCCCTGTGTCTAGGCCTCCTTACCAGAAAGATCCATCAGTTCGGACTTAAGGGCGTTCATTTTTAAACTCGCTACGGAGCTGAATTCCCTGAGCTCTGTGGATACCGCCAGTAGCGAAGTGTCCAGGGCAGTCATCGTGAGAGGCATATCATACGCAAAGGCCATCACCTTATGCTCTTTGCCCCCGAATGTGATTCCCCTGATGGCCCGGTCCACCCGTATTCATGCCAGCACTGACTCCCGATGAATCGTGTACAAAATCGGGGACAACGAGCATCCTTGTTTAATGCCAAGAGTAACCTTAATCCCCTGATAGAGATGCCCCTTTATAGCCAAGCGTGGCATAGGCAATTTATAATTGGCCCTGACCAACCACAAAAACCTTGACCCAAAACCCATAATCTCCATCGTGTGGAATAAAAAGCACCATTCCATGTGGTCAAATTCCTTTTCGGCCTCCAAGGAAAGAACCAGGGACAAAGATTTATTTTGATTGACCTTCTCTATTAAGTGGCAGATCAGTGTCATATTGTCAAATGTTTGCCTGGGATCTACGTTAAAATACTGAATTCTGAAAAGCTTGAGTTTCAAAATTGCAAAGCCGACTTGGCCGCATTTTGAAACTCAAGCTTTTCGGATTCTGTGCTTTTGTCCCCCGCTTTCCCCTGCAATCCCCAAAGCCCATAATGCTCACCTAGTTAGTTATTTTGGGATTCGTCATTTTTTATCATGCTGAATGCTCAGAAAAAACTCATTTGGCATTTTATTTTCGTTATTTTGGTGCAGTACCATTTGCCTGTGCCTAATGAAACCCGACTGGTCAGGGTTGACCAGGTTAGAGAGTATGCTTTCCAGCCTGGTGGCCAGAATTTTGGTGTATAGCTTTGCACCCACATTAATAAGGGCAACAGGTTGGTAGGACCTGCGCTGCATTTTATCCTTATTGGGTTTAGGCAGCAACACAACATTTGCCTCCTTCATAGTCAGAGTAATCCTCCCTGAGAGCCCAAAGGAATTAAAGAGAGACACCAACACCGGGACAGCACTTCCTGAAGGTTTTGTAGAAAGTCGCCAGGAAGCCATCAGGATCTGGAGATGTATTGGTCGGTAGGGACATACCTCCTCTGGTTAAATTTCTCCCTCCAGTTCCTCTCTTACCCCTGGTGTAACCGTCTGTAGCGGACATTGTATGAGATAGGACTCCAGGCATTCATCGCTTGGGGAATCAGAGGAGTAGAGGGCGGAATAAAATTCGGTGAAAGCCTGTATTATGTCGCTCGAAGAGGAGCTGACGGTCCCCCGTCCCATTTTAAATTGGAGAATTATCCGAGATGCCTCTTTTTTTTTCCTCACCTGCTGCCCCAGACAACGATCTGCCTTATTCGCTTTAATATAGAACCTTTGCCGCAAGCACAACAGGGATTGTTTGAAGGATCTCCAGTTGTCCCTTGATCTGTCTATATTCTTTCCTAAGCGCCACCCTGACTCTGTTTCCATTCGATCCATTACCCCCTTCATTTGTGATTCGACACCCAGATATAGTCAATCCTCTAAAAGGTCCTACGTACATGGGAATAAAATGTGTACCCCTTTTCCCCCCTTTGAGTTTCCTTCCAGCAGTCCACTAGGGCCAGCTGTGCCATTTGCTCTCTTAACTTTGCGGTAGGGGCTCCCTGCACGGGGAAAATCTTCATGCTCCTATCTGTGTGGGGGTCCCATGCTATATTGAAATCACCCGCTACCATGAGGTGCCCCACCGTAAACCTCTCCAGTTTCGTCAGTACCGCACGCAAGAAACCATCCTGACCTGCATTTGGTGCATATATGGACGCTACCATGTACAGCTCCCACCCCCATTGGAAATTGGTAAAAATATTCCTTGTATACTTCCGTAGCTGCAAAGTGCAGCCCCGGAAGCTCCTTGAGCGCTATGAGGACCCCTCCCCCTTTTGCCCCTGAGCATTGGACTGCAAAATGTGGGGATATCCCTTTAACCGCACTTTATGTTTGTCCCGTTTACAAACATGGATAGCCTGCAGTCCCACAAATTCAGGCCATTCCCGCCCTAAAAAGTGTTTGACTTTCCTCTGCTGGACCAGGGAGTTTAGCCCTTAACATTGAGTGTGAGCAATCGAAATGTGTGCCTTTCACCCATAGAAATAATGGTTGGAGTCATCACTTGGAGCTGGCTGGCCACCCCCTCCCTCCCCAACTCCCCCCATTTCCCCCGACCCCTACCCACCTTCCTTTCTCTCCCCCACCCAGTTCCCCCTGCCCCCCAAATCATCTCCAGTCAGGCTCAACCATCCTAACGATACCCCAGGCAACAAGCCACAGGGGCTGGGCCTCGCTAACCACCCAGAGATAAACCGTACTGGCCTTCTAAGTCTAATATTAATGATTACATTAATTCAGGCATGATCCTGGTCCCTCTCTGGGGTGACTTCTCAAACTCCCAACCTCCCAAGTAACTGAAAGCCCTCTTCTTCTGGCCTGCAGCTGGAACCATTACCCATTCCCACAGTTTCCGCTTAACTGGGTCCCGTGCCACCCTCCGCTCCTGGTGCGTAACCACCTCCTCCTCCAAGTTCAAGACCCTCAGCCCTTCCTCACATGAAGTGATGCGATGTTGCTATCCTTCTAATGAGAACAGCAAACCAAAAGGGGAAGTCCATTTGTATTTCACCAGCGCCCGTGACAGGGTCCTGACCACTGGTCCCATCAGTCTCCATTTCACCAGCGGACATTGCGCCAAATCTTAATATCCTCTCCTTCTGTCCGGTGGTTTTGGGGCTCCTCTCTCCTCCACCTCAGACCTGTATCATGAGGCTGGTCCCACCCAGGCCCGGCGCCTCCCTGCAGACTAATATTTTCTGGGCCCTGTTCACTGGTGTTGGGGCTGCATGGGGGGAGTCCTCCCCACACCAGCTCAATAGTCCTTTGCTTCTGTGGGGGGTGCACTTCCCTGCACACGGTGGAGGGGGGGTTCAAGCTCCACTACCCCGCCTGCTGTGAATGTCTGGAGGGGAAATAGGGAACCCCTCTGAGCCATTCTCTTTGGGCTCCTCCAAACCGCCTACCCGGGGTGTGTTGGGCCAACTTCCCGTGCCAACAGATCCAGCAAACCCTGCCCCTTTTCACCTGCCTAAGCCTGCAGGCGTAGCGGGCCTCTCGCAGCCTCTCTTCTCAGCACTGCCGCTCCGGGTCCCACCTCGTCAGCTATGCCGCTGTCACTCACCTGGCTGCTAATGCCTACGCGCCTCATCCGGAGGTGGTCACCGTACAGCAAGTTTCCAGGCCCACCGGCCTGTCTCCTCCCAATGTGTGCTCCTTATCTCAATTCGGCCCACTCGAGGTCTCAGCAGGGGCCGCTCCACTGTTCCCCTCCTGGGGAATGGTGACAGCGGCACCTCTGCAGCGACCCTCAGCACTTGGTTGCTCGGCTCGCAGGGTTGCCATGACCTCTTGCCCACCACGGCTCACACTGCTTCCCCACCTGGTGGGATCTTTATTATAATTGCTTTATTGTTTTTGGCGCCGGGGCGAGAGCTCGATCTTCACAGTGCTCTCGTCCCGGCAGCCATCTTGGAATCCCCTCAGTCATCTAACTTTTGGCAGTGAAGAGTGCAAATAAATGTATACATTTTTTATATGTACATAAAATAAGATTTTTTTTTTTAAACCTACTAAACATGGGGCCATGATAACAAGATGAAATATATTCTGCATTTTCAGGACATACCTAATCCAAAAATGTGCAAGGAAAAGGTATATTTAACAATTATTCCTCGTCAGTAATCACAAATTGTGTCAACAAGAATGGCCAAAGGAACTGAAACACCAAGCCGACACTTGGTACATGTAAAAATGGATGTTACTAAAAATAAGGCTATCAAAGCTATTCATCGAGCCAGCAAAATGAAATATTATTTAAACCAGAAATATCTCCAAGTTCACAATGTACTTATTTACTATAATCCTAATATTTCACAGGAACACGCCAGAAATAAGAGATGGCCAATGATATAAAAAGCAGATAGGTAAAAGGTATCACTCTAAAAGTAATTGGTTAGTGACGTCAAAGCAGAATACTTGATTCATAGTTAATATTCCGTGTCTGTTGACTTCACAAGTCCGTGCCTAAAATGACATTGGTGCAATATATCAATTTAAGGATCATTTCACTGTGGGTCAACATTTCTATCTAATAATAGAAAGAGAGTAAAATATTGCAATGAAAAATGGTGAAGTACCCGTTTTGACGGAAACATGTTAAAACCTTTCCTAACTAACAATTAATCCCTTCAATTTCCAGAGAATAACCCAAATTATGATACTAACCATATGGCAATCACGTTTTTCATCTACTCATACCCTGCATGTTAGTGAATGTCCGTGCCACCTTGTTTCTACCTTTATATACATAATCCTATATATGTACATGTATTTATTTATTTATTTATTGTTCACTTGTACAGGAAGAAAATACTGTTTAAAAGCGCCCACAGGGCAACAGAGAGGGGACAGAGGATCATAGAAAATGAAATTACAACAATGTTAAATAATTAAATACAACAATAAAAGAAGAGACAATAGGGAGGGGAAGATGAACCTACTATGCCATGTGAGTGTTCAGAACGTGTAAGTGCCGAGGGGAGAAGGGTATTGGATAGGTGCAGTGGTGCTCATTGAGAGGAGCAGGAGAAGTGCTATGAAGAAAATAAGTGCAACCTCCAGTGGTGGAGGGTGAGGCCGAGGATAGACAGCTGCAGGGATGATAAGATGAGGGATGTCAGGGCCCCGAGGATGCATAAGGGCTCTGAACACCAATCAAGCTACTGTGCGATTAGCAGGGAGGAGGGGGGGAAAGGAAGAGGTAAAGAGGAAGGTCTTGAGGCTTTTCCAGAACTTAAGGAGGTCCTTTTCAAGACGAAGAGGGAAGGGGAGGCTGTTCCAATGAAGGGAGCCCGCTAAGAAAAGCGATCAGCCACCTGCTCTCTGTTTAGCAAACCGCTTTGCACACAAGGAGTTGGTGCCAGAGGAATGTAGGCATCTAGAGGGTGAATATTTAGTCAGAAAGAGTTGCAGATAGAGTGGTCCCCGGCCCCGGACAGCCTTGTGGATGATGTAGAGGGATTTGAATTTAATCTGTGCCGCGGTCGGGAGCCAATGAAGACTTTGTAGGGCAGGAGAGATGTGGTCCCTCGGTTTTGAGGCCAATGATAAGTCTTGCTGCCCTATCCTGGATTAGCTGGAGGGGTCGCAGGGTGGTCAAAGGTAGATTAAGGAGGAGGCAATTGCAATAGTCAAGCCTAGAGAGATCCAGAGCCCGGGTAGCATTTAGTCTCAGGGGGAAGGTGAGGAAAGGTAGAATTCCTTTAAGGAGGAAAAGCTTAAAGTGGGACTTCTTGGCAATGTCCTGAGTATGAGGGAGGAAGGAGAGAGAGGAGTCGAAGATGACTCCAAGGTTTCTGGCTTCCAAAGAGGGAGCAGGGGGAGTAGTGCCCATGGAAATAGGCCAGAGAGAAGGTTAGAGGTTGGGTGCTGGAGTTCCAATAGGGAGGATCTCTGTTTTGCTCGCATTGAGGCAGAGATCATTAGAGGTACCCAAGGCCTGGATGACTGAGAGGCAGTCGGGGATGATGAAGGGTTCAAGGGCGTCTGTAGGAAGTTTGAAGAAGGGTTGTGTGTCATCAACATAGCACTGGAAGTTCTGGGAGAAGGAGGAAACGAGGCGTGCCAGCAGAGTAGATGCTAAATGCCTAGGAAACACACTTTGACCATGTACTCTGCAAGTGTTGCCAATAAATAAAAGTTAATAAATAAATAAATAAATAGCCACGGTGAAAGAATGGAGCCCTGGGGACACCACAGGTGGGGAAGGAAGTAGGGTAGAAGAAGGTGCTCAGTATGACGTTTAAAGAGCGATTAGTTATGAAGGGGCTAAGCCAGTCCAGTGCCCACTCTGAGATACCGAGGGGTGTCATGGAGCCTTTTTATGAGGATGGGATGGTTCACTGTGTCAAATGCAGAAGAGAGATGGAGGATGAGGACAGCAGGGGAGTTGGAATCAAGGGATGCAAGCAGTTCTTCACAGGTGTTCAGAAAGCAGTTTCCATGCCTCTGAATGCTCGGAATACAGATTGATGGTCGTGTAGACTGCCAACAAGTTCAGTGTGGGAGTTAAGTTGGGGCAGGGCCAGATTCTCAAGCAGCTTCCCCAGGAAAGGGGTGATGGAGATAGGGCAATAGTTGGCTGGGCAGGAAGTGTCTGCTGATGGTTTTCTTAAGGAGGGAGCGCACAAGGGAGTACTTGGGAGAGGATGGAAAAGAACCAGATGCAAAGGAGTGGTTACAAAGATCCGCGATAGCAGGGGTGTCGTGATAAACTGCTAGGCGCTTGCAGTAACCTGCATTCGCACTAACCCACTGAGCTATCTTGTGTGTATTAGAGCCTATTCAAAGCGTGGAGGAAACTGCTGACATCAACCAGGCCTCTCGAAATGGGTGGGCCTGCATACTTGCAAGGGGTTAATTGCAAAGGCCTTTTCTGAAGACATAAAACATCTAGCATTTTCAAGAAGCTCTATGCAGCCCTTGGGAGCCAGGCACAGCGTTGCTCATCTTCGCTCTGCGAGTCAGGTGCACTGATAAGGCAAGAATGTCAGATCTTCTCAAAACACAGTGCCCGAAGCCTGGGAGCCAAGACTGGCTGTTTCCAGTCTTGTAACTTTCCAAGCGAAAACATGTTTACTGCCCGGAAGGGTGAGCCTAGAAGCTTCTCGAAGAGCTGACACGTCATGATGATTGACGTGCAGCTCCTAATAAGAGAACTATACTTGGACCAGGGAAGGGGGGACTCATCCTGGGCTGTTGGAAAGACGCGCGTATCAAGAAGAACAGTGCCTGGACGACCAGCTGTGCACTATCTGGGCCGAGACTCCTAGCATCACATCCCCGCTCTGGTGTAGGACTGTGGGGGCTTGGCCAGTCCTCCCCTCCTCTTCCGAGGAGTGCCGGGCACCTGTAGCGGCGAGGGTCCTGGGTGTGATCAGATCGTACCTTCATCTACATTTCATTAGGAGCGTAAGACCAAATAATTGCATATTCATCTGTGATTGATAATTGCCATTATATAGCTTGCACTTTTCTATTTCCACATTATTGTAAATTGCTGCTTAGTTCTCATTAGACACTGTAGATAATAAATGCAAGCATCATATATTCTGTGTGATTGGCTTTTTTCCAGACTGAGTTCATCGTGCGTCTTAAACCTTATTTGTGTGGGAAGGTAATTAGGAGTGATTTACTTTGCACAAAGGGCTGGATCCCAGGGAGGTGCGGGTACTGTTTATCACTACATTTGGCGCTGTGAGCAGGGTTTACGAGCACGATGCCATTCTGGAAAAACATGCAAAAGATGAATGCAATGGGGAAGATAGTGCACTCTGTCACATTCCAGGATGGCCGGCATCAAATGCTTGGTCGGGTGTGGCAGATATTTTGCATCGGTACTCGGCACCGAGGGCATGGGACATGCTTGAAAATGATGTTTCCCCGGCAGTAATTAGTAAGTGCTTGGAGAGTTTACCGCTTGAGGAATGCAGAAGGGAGCTAAAGGCAGCAGGAAACATAGGCTGGTTATTCCTGCAGGCCCTCAGAAAGGTGCATGAGAATGAATTGCTTAAAGATGTACAAATTTGCAAATTAACAGACGAGATTTCCCTGCTCCAAGAGCAACAAATAATTATGAGAGAGACCCTTGAATCGTCCATTAAGCGGGCTGATCAGATGGAGGACAGGTGTGCCTCTTTAGCTGTGCGTGTAGCCACGCACAAGCGCAGACAGCGGCGGGGCAATCCGTCAAAGATAAGGATTCGCGCGCTAATTAGGAAAGATAACTGGGACCCAAATTTATGGTCGGGTGAAGTCAGTGATAGCGAAACTGAGCAAGCATATGACTGGAATGAGTCTGTTGAAATTAGGCTTGCTGAATTAGATTGTTCTGATGAAGAGGAGCTGGAATGTGCTCCAAAGAAATGTGTTTATCCAGCGCGGCCGTTAATCACTAACAAGTCAAAAGACCAAGCTGGCGGTGCAAATATTCAGAATACAAGGATTGTCCGCGATTATACACAGACAGAGCTTTTAGAGATTGCTAAGTTATTTAGACAGAAGCCAGGTGAAGCACTTCTGAGGTGGTCCCTTCACCTCTGGGACACAGGTGCCGATGGTATCTTCTTAACCCCAGAAGAACTGTTAAAGATGGGTTCACTCACTACTAATGTGATGTTGGGACAGATAGTGCGCGGTGCGCTCGGGCAGCAAGGCTCTCATTCCTTGTTTAATTGGCTTCAGACTGCCCTAATGACTGTATGGGAGTCCAATGGATATGGAAGAGAGTTGAGGCGGTTGGCAATCACTAACTGAAGCAACAGATCAGCTTAGAGAGATGGGTTTACAGTGTGCACTGTACAGTGCAAATTTTGCAGGGCCTGGCATGGAGCTGTTTACAGCTGGCATGCGCGCACGTTTGTTAAGAAATGCACCGAGTCACATGAAGGGCGCATTGCTTTCATTGCTGGGTCCAGCGCAAGGCAAAGCCATTGGTGAAGTGGCACTTCTGTTAGGGCAATTAGAAGGGCTGGATGTGCGTAAAGCAGCGTGCCTAGTGGCTGCAAACAATGATTCAGAAAAAAAGCATGGCAAAAATGTAAAGTCTAAAGAGAAAACTGACACTGTCGAGATCACACGCAGACAAATGTGGGTGGACCTGCTAAAAGCGGGAATTCCAAGGGAAGAGATAGACTGTAAACCCACATCTGTGCTGCTTGAGAAATGGAAGAAATTAAAAAGACAGGGATTGGGAAAAACTAAGCCCTCTGCACCCTCTGAGGAGGAGGTGTTAAAGCCCAAAGTGCGAGCAAAAGGTTACCCTGATTTGGCAAAGGACAAGTGGGAGGTCCCAGACCCCATTTTTGATTGAAGGGCTGGCTCTGTCTTTGAGGTACGGTTAATAAAGAGAACTAGTCCCAGAAACAGACGCCCTTTTGTGCCACTTACATTGTACTTGGATGAGAAAGTAAAACATGTTTTGGCTCTATTAGATACAGGAGCTGAGGTAACCATTCTGAATGGCAATCCCAGTAAATTATCTGGTCCCAGAGTTTTGGTCAATGGTTATGGGGGAGCAGAAACTGTTGCAAAAGCCTTTAATGTAAAAATGTCAATTGGCAAGGGATTGCCTTTCACAGCAAATGTTTTGATTGCAGATATACCGGAGTACATCCTTGGCATAGATGTGTTGTTGGGCAAAAGTGTGACTGCAGATTTAGGCGAATTTGTTTTTGGCAATCGAAAAATCCATGTGAGAGTTGTTAACCCCTTTGTGGTCGGGCATGCCAAATGGTCCCCCTTGCATTTACCTCCTCGTGCTGACCCAGTGTGCGTGAAACAGTACCGGTTGCCAGGAGGACATAAAGAGATTGGTGAAACTATTGAGTCATTGGTGAAAGCTGGCATAATGAGGCCGGCAGTCTGTCCATTCAACTTGCCGATCTGGCCTGTCTGCCGCCTGGATGGGGCGTGGTCTCTGACGATTGATTAACGCATTTTGAACAAGAAGGTGCCGCCCTTAGCTGCGGCGGTGCCAGACATCATCACCCTGATTGAAAACTTTACGAGAGAAGTGGGTGAGTGGCATGTGGTCCTTGACCTGGCCAATGCATTTTTCTTCATTGATATTGATACTGAATCACAAGACCAATTTGCTATCACTTGGGGAGACAGACAATTTACCTTTACTAAATTGCCCCAGGGGTATGTGCATAGTCCCACTCTGTGTCATGGATTGATTGCCAGAGACTTAAAGATGGTGCAGTTGGATGATGTATTTATTGCTCATTACATTGATGACATCATGCTGACCAGTGCTGAGAAAGAACATGTAGAAAACGCTGCTGAAAAGTTGATCACACACATGCAAAATCGGGGGTGGGCCATAAATCCCAAAAAGGTACAGGGGCCTGCTCAAGAGGTGAAATTTCTAGGTGCAATGTGGTCTGGGTCAGTTAAGAAAATTCCTGACCCGGTAATTGATATGGTTCAGCAGATGGCTCCACCAGCAGATAGAAAAGAGGCACAAAGATTCATTGGGTTAATGGGTTTTTGGAGAAATCACATACCTTATTTAAGCCTGATACTGAAACCCATTTACAAAGTCACCAGAAAGAAACATGACTTTACATGGGGCCTAGAGCAACAGACTTCCTTCCAACAGGCTAAAGACGCATTGCAAAATTACATCACGCTGGGGCCCCTGACAAAAACGGATCCTTTTGAATTGGAAATTCTTGTCTACAATGACGTGGCTGTGTGGAGCTTGTGGCAAAAGCAAGGACAGAAAAGAGTGCCACAGGGGTTCTGGTCAAGGAAGCTCACAAATCCTATGACAAGATACACTCCGCTTGAGAAACAAGTTGCTGCAGTGTACTGGGCTCTAGTTGAAACTGAAAGAATCACAGGCGAGCAACCAGTGACAATTTGCACAGAAATTCCAATCATGGGCTGGGTGCGTGACACTGCTGCAAGCGGGAAAAGTGGCAGAGCACAAGACGCCACTCATGTCAAATGGAAATGGTATTTACAGCAACGTCCGAAAGCTGGCCGCACAGGGGTTTCCAGACTGCAAGAACAAATGCTGGAGGCAGTAGATCTGGAAGCGATGCCTGAACCAAACACCCCTGTGGCGTTGCCAGAATGTCCCTTCAAAGTCGCACCCGCCTATGATACATTGACAGAGGAAGAACAAAAGTCTGCATGGTTCACGGATGGCACCGCAAAGTATGATAAAGGGCAAAGACACTGGCAAGCTGTCGCATTCCAGCCCCATCGAGAAACACTGCTAATGAGAGAAGGTGTGGGAGTATCAAGTCAGTATGCTGAACTGCAGGCAGTGGCCTCCGTGATTGAACAGGTGAAGGAAACAGAGACTGCATACATATACACAGACAGTTGAGCCACATATCAAGGCCTGACACATTGGGCACCGGCATGGAGAAGAGATGGTTGGCAGATCAAGAACACGCCGATCTGGGGAGGGTGGTGCAAAGGTGAGAGGTGCAAAATCTGCATTGGGCATGTCGATGCACACATGCCCCCTGACACCTCACTGGCTGCCCTGTTCAACAATGAAGTGGACCAAATGGCAAAGATTCGCCCAGTGACAACACTGCAAGAAGCTGAGGTGCTGCAAGGGATGGCAGATTGGGCACACCAAACCTCAGGGCATCTAGGGCAAACAGGAACTTATCATTGGGCAAAAAAGAGACAATTGCCCATTACCATGGATCAAGCCAGACAAGCTGCCTCCCAATGTTCTGTGTGCTGTGAAGTGAAGCACTACCCTCTGGAGAGGAAGCCTCAAGGCCCTTTGAGAAGAGGTGAAAGAGCTGCTAGCGTATGGCAAGTTGACTACATTGGCCCTTTACCGCCCGAGAATGGAAAGCATAATGTGTTGACCATGGTAGACACATACTCTGGACTGTTATTAGCTTATCCAGCCGCCCATGCAGATCAACGGGCTACCTTGCAAGGCATGGAATACCTCATCAGACACTATGGCATCCCGGATGAAATCCAATCAGACCAAGGCAGCCATTTTGCTGGACACAATGTGCAAGACTGGGCACTAGAGCAAGGCATAAAATGGACACTGCACATCAGCTGATACCCAGAATCCTCTGCTCTGGTGGAACGTAGCAATGGGCTGCTCAAGCAACAAATAAAGAAGCTGACTAAGACTCACACACTCAAGGGGTGGTCCAAACATCTGGCACAAGCACTGTTTGAGCTGAACAATCGTCCACTTGGAAATCGCCAGACACCCTTTGTGAGACTGACAAGTGAGAAAGTGGAATCTACAAAGATTCTTGTTGTGTGGAAAACCGACAAAGAAGCTAAACTGCCTGTGCAAGCCGCTGCAGGCAGCATTGGACTTGATCTATCTACCTGTGAAGGTGATGTTATACCGGCGGGGCAAACCAAATCTATCTCGCTGGGTATTGGCATCAAATTGCCGGCTGGTACTTATGGATGCATTGCTGCACGATCCAGCCTGGCAAAACAAGGCATTGACATATTAGGAGGTGTGATTGATCCTGATTATAGAGGGACTGTTTCGGTACTTTTACATAATGCTGGTGCATCTGCAGTACCATTAACCAAATATGACCGAATTGCACAATTGATTTGTGAACGAGCAGTTGTCCCCCTAGTAGTAGAGAGCAAGCAATCCCCAGACACTACATTGAGGGGGGAAGGAGGCTTCGGTAGCACGGGGAAAAAAGGTGTGGGTGCACCATCCTAACAATAAGCCTGAGGCTGGGGAAGTGTTAAGTCAAGGTGTTGGAAGTACTTATGTTGTACTTTTGCATAATTCTGACATACCTGTTTATATTCCCGCTACTAGGCTCACACAACGAACGTAGAGCAGTATGAAGGGGATGGGACTTGCCTTGCTGTGGGTGCTCCTGGCCTGCCAAACCAACGCTTTCTCTGTAAAGAGTGGGTTGATGCAAGACACTACATGGACTCTGAGAATCGCATGCACTACACCTGATGCTCCAGTCCTGCGTGATAACTACAACCGCACCGTAACCTGTGAGAAAAGCGTTACAAATGAGTATCCACATGGAACTGCAAGAGTTCTAGATTGGCACATTGTCTGACACCTTTTATCACTAACTCATATGACTGGTGCTTATGAAATCTTAGGCCCAAACGTTTCAGTGAATGGATCAAATAATTTATTTGCTGTCTCATGTTTCTTTTGCCCCAAGAACTGCAACGAGTGTACTCGCCAAGATTTTCTGGACTATAACTTGACCAAATGCCTTTCATACAATTGTACGTTGAAACAGCCTCTACCAGATGGTAGTATGGTGTTTATATCAAAAACCAATATTGTATATGGTAGGCATCCCACTTGGAGGATAGTGTTTTTCAAATCACACAAAGTAGAAACTGTGAACATGCTAGATTTTCCAGTAGTAAGACAACATTTAAATTGCAGACATGTGATGCACGCTTCCATCATTTCAGAGGTACACTTAGACATAGACTTGTCACAGGGCAAGGTTTCCTTAGTACTACCAAGCTGCTATAAATGGAGTCAATTTCTATGGCCCATCACCAAATTGCGCGTAGCTAGGGGCTTAGATTCATTGATTGCGGGTGCAGTGGGAGTGGGAACGTGGGCTTTAAATGCTTTTGACATAGAAACTGTGTGCAAAAAGTTAGCCACTATGGGTTCTGATGCCAGCGGCGCTATAAAACTTCTGGCCTAGTGGGGCCCATTGATAAGTCCTACCCTGCACAACACTGCTACAAGTATTGGCAACCATTGGAAGTGGCAGAATTTCAGCTAAAGACACACGATGCATTTTATGGCAAACTTTGCTAAATCAGCAGGTGTTGGCTTTCCGCTCCGAATGGGGGCGACTATCTTCAACCCACTGGCACACAGAGCTACAGTTACCAGCAAACATATGGATTAAGCCACTTGCTTTTGATTGCATGAATAACACCTGCCATGCGTTAATGCAAGTTAGTAGGACCGCTTATGCTCTAGAAATATGGTGCCCTTTTATAGTATTGCCTATGAAAATCAATGGTTCCTGGTGGGTTCCGCAAATACGAGGGGAATGGTTAGACAGCCAAAACTACACCATCCACAGTCACACCTGCATGCCCTGGGATCAGGGGTGGGTGTGTCCCCTAACTGGAAGGGTTCCGGACCCATGCATACATCCCGCAGCAGGGGAGTGCACCTGGATGCAATACCACATTAATGGGACTGATGACATCTTCCAGATAGATCAGCATAAAGCTTGCGTAGTTACTAATCATTCCTTGCTTATTAACAATTATAGGTTATTAGGGAATCCTCAAGTATTTTGCGTAGATCAAGTTGTGACTATCTTAGACATTGTTACTCATACCCTATATTCTTTAACCCAGTGGTCTCACACTACTCTGCATGCCGAGCTCACGCATTTGCTTAACTGGACTCTACCATATGAGGTGATTACTGCCCGGCTTCAAGCTATTAGACAGTTTGCTCAAACTGCTTGGAAAGATTTCCAGACGCTAGCTACCTCGGTTATTTCTGCAGAGTACAAGCTGATAATAGACAGAAACCAATTAATCAAAACTGCTGACCATCTGCAATCAGTCACTACTCACCGCTGGTGGGAGATATTCACTGGATGGTCTCCCTCCTCCACTAAGCTGCTTAATATAATACTGCACCCATTGCTGTGGTTGCTGATTTCCCTAATATTCATACTTATCGTCTTCATTGGGCTCTTGCGCAGAATGTCTTTCCTTTATACTAGAATGACTGCGCTAGAGAAACGCTTAATCGGCCTACAGCACACTGTACATGCTTCCAAATCGTGGAACTGAGTCAGCATTTTCAGGCCTCACTTTGAAAGGGGTGGAATGTCATGATAAACTGCTAGGCGCTTGCAGTAACCTGCATTTGCACTAACCCACTGAGCTATCTTGTGTGTATTAGAGCCTATTCAAAGCGTGGAGGAAACTGCTGACATCAACCAGGCCTCTCGAACTGGTTGGGCCTGCATGCTTGCAAGGGGTTAATTGCAAAGGCCTTTTCTGAAGACATAAAACTTCTAGCATTTGCTAGAGGCTCTATGCAGCCGTTGGGAGCCAGGCACAGCTTTGCTCGTCTTCGCTCTGCGAGTCAGGTGCACTGATAAGGCAAGAATGTCAGATCTTCTCAAAACACAGTGCCCGAAGCCTAGGAGCCAAGACTGGCTGTTTCCAGTCTTGTAACTTTCCAAGCGAAAACATGTTTACTGCCCGGAAGGGTGAGCCTAGAAGCTTCTCGAAGAGCTGACACGTCATGATGATTGACGTGCAGCTCCTAATAAGAGAACTTTACTTGAACCAGGGAAGGGGGGACTCATCCTGGGCTGTTGGAAAGACGCGCGTATCAAGAAGAACAGTGCCTGGATGACCAGCTGTGCACTATCTGGGCCGAGTCTCCTAGCATCACATCCCCGCTCTGGTGTAGGACTGTGGGGGCTTGGCCAGTCCTCCCCTCCTCTTCCGAGGAGTGCCGGGCACCTGTAGCGGCGAGGGTCCTGGGTGTGATCAGATCGTACCTTCATCTACATTTCATTAGGAGCGTAAGACCAAATAATTGCATGTTCATCTGTGATTGATAATTGGCATTATATAGCTTGCACTTTTCTATTTCCACATTATTGTAAATTGCTGCTTAGTTCTCAATAGACACTGTAGATAATAAAGGCAAGCATCATATATTCTGTGTGATTGGCTTTTTTCCAGACTGAGTTCATTGTGCGTCTTAAACCTTATTAGTGTGGGAAGGTAATTAGGAGTGATTTACTTTGCACAAAGGGCTGGATCCAAGGGAGGTGTGGGTACTGTTTATCACTACAAGGGGCAAGAGAGGAAATGTTGTCTTTGATGTTCTGGATGAGCAAGGGGCAACCTGTTTGGAAGAGACCTTCATGGAGTTGACAACTTTGGTGATTTCTTCCATAGAGACAGATAAAGAGGAAAAGGAGGGTGAGTGGTTAGGGGAGGCAAGGGGGAGGGATGGGTTGGAGGAGTGCGTGACAAGGCTGTTCAGTATGTCCTGGGTTTTGGTGGTGAAGTGCTTGGCAAGTTCATTGAAAAGGGCCCAGGAAGGAGTAGCGGCAGAGGATACTGTGGACGGTTTAGCAAGTTCCCTGCATATTTTGTAGGGTTCAGCCGTGTTGTTGGATGCGCCACATACTCGTGCCTGAATGTGGGCCCTTTTTTTGGCACGGATAGAGTCTGTAATGTCTAATTATTCAAACATCCTCATATTTTCCGACACTTAGGCGCTAGTAAATTGGTAAGTGTAACTAGTTATTATTTAACCTATCTGAAAGTATAAATATTAATAATCTTATTGTCCACTCAGGAGCACATTTATTTGTATTAATATACATTTGTATTTATATACATGTTTGGATTATTAACTATTTATATACTTTTAATACTAGATGTGCATATTATAACTATTGCCTTAAAATAAAGTGGCTCTAAATACCACATAGTGCATTATCAAAGCTCAATAATATATATCCCTAAAAACCTATTCTACGAAATCAGAACCCCACCTATGGAAATATCATGAATATTCATATAACTGTTAAGCTAAAGATGTCTGTTAGTAAGAGGTATACCCAGCCACCTCCACAATTTGAGATAGGCTCCCCAGCTGGTTGATGTGTGCCTGGCTAGACTTGGACCTTGCCCGCCTCCTTGCCCAGGCTCTAAGCAGGCCTTCCAGTTTACCATGTCCCTCTAACCTGACATCTCTTACTCTGAGAGTTATCTGGCACAGCAACATCCCTCCATCTCTTTTTCCTTTTAGGTGGCCTTCTGGGCTTTCCAACACACGTTTTGACTTGCTAATAGTCCTTTTCCTCCACTCACTGTCTAACTGCTCTCTCTTTGGAAAGTTGTCCTATCACCTGACAGGTTAGAAGATGAATGATGGTACTGCAAGAGCAATTGGGGCAATGATGGATTTGATTTGTGGGATCGTATCTCCATTAGTTTAATTTATCTTGATTGGACCTTGCCTAATGCCCCGCCCCTTTTCTTTCACTTAATCTCATGTGCTGGCTGTAATTCAACCAGCTGGATTGATTTCTTTCACCGAGCCCTCATGTCCAATGTTAGGAAGCTCTTGTCTGCGGTCTTAGAATTAGGCTGGGGTGTCATGGCAGCCTCCGTGGCCAGCATTTTGACTCTGGTGTTCACAGGTAGGCAGAATCTGTATGGCAATTTTTGCACCACGAGTGCGGATGTACAATGATGGATTTCCTTTGCTGCCTGCCTTTGGCTCCATCTTATGTTTCAAGCCTTGAAGCCGGGCTTGTACACTCAATGTATGCTGATTTATTTGCCCCACTTGGCGCATGGAACCATGAACGGGGACTGAAGTATTCGGAAAATGAATCATGTGTCTCCTACACCATTCACCTATCCAATGAGCTACATTTATTGGGATTTCCGCTTCAGGACAGCAATGGGGCCTCCTACATAAGACCCTAGACACTCTCCACTATTTCCTAGTAGGCACAGTACTCTTTATGAAATATAGAATTGATCGACTGATAACTGGGGAAACTCTGGGGGATCGTTCCCTTTACACCTGGAGGGATAACATTATGGTGTGGGTGGCTTCCACTGGTCCATTGCGATTTCCAGCCTTCCTCTTTGGATGCTGTGGATGTGCCCTCACCACATGCTTTTTTTTATTGATATTTTATTTCTATCGCGCTCATACACACGTGTTTCAGAGCGCAACAAGGCAAGGGAGGGGAGGGAGACAGGGGAGAACAAAACAGCGATCTTACTAGGCCCAGTGACATTGAGAATACGCAAGTGCATGGGAGAGGGGGAGGGGAAAAATGCACGGAAGGAGGGAGAAGTGGAAAGTGCAAAGCAGAGGAGAAACAGATAAATAACAATAAATAAATAATAAAGGCAACAAACAGTGGTAATGCAGCCAGAAATGTGCAAGTGCTAGGTTTAAGGCAGCAGACAGGGTAGGTCTGATAAGTGCAGGAAGAAAAAGGGGGGCTGTATGGGTACAGATACAGACCCCAGTGCAATGGGTGGCCCAGAGGCAGTGCGGGAGGGTGGCAGGGTGAGCAGGTACCTGGGTCCGAAAGCCAGAGGGTGGCCAGGTGCACAGTGCCAAGAGAGAACAGATCAGCAGGGGAGAGGGGGAGTGAAGGCAGAAGAAAAGAGGAAGGTCTTGAGGTGCTTCCGGAACCGGAGATGGTTCTCCTCAAGTTTTAAAGTGGCAGGGAGGCTGTTCCAGAGCGCGGCCCCAGGCAAAGATAGAGATCTACCCCCAGCTTGTTTCTTTGAAAAACGACTGACCCAGAGGGAGTTAGAGGTAGAGGAGCGAAGAGCTCGAGAGGGGTGCTAATATACAAACCTGTTGTTCACTCAGCCATGTATTCATCCACCCATGAACATACATTAATTCTGTATATTAAATTGGATCTGGCAAAGAAATCATTTTACATCATTTTTTATTACAGAAGCACTGTCCAATCTTTGCATACCCAGGTGGAATCTAAATGCCCATCCCCGGCGGAGTTGGCTGCAGAGTTGCAGTCTGTGGCAGTCACTCCATTCCTCTAAGAGACCGGAGTCCCTCTACAGTTTCCAGTCTTCATTTTGTGAGTGGACCCATAAAAACCTCACTCAGCCGCGGAGCGGCCGCGGAGTTGGCTGCAGAGTTGCAGTCACTCCATTCCTCTCAGAGACCGGAGTCCCTCTACAGTTTCCAGTCTTCATTTTGTGGGTGGACCCATAAAAACCTCACTCAGCCACGGAGCGGCCGCGGAGTTGGCTGCAGAGTTGCAGTCTGTGGCAGTCTGTGCATGGCTGAAGTGGCTGAATTGGCCCCAACACCAGCGCGCCCACCCTCCATGGCCATGGATTATGAACCCGTGGAAATAGAGGAGGGGCGCCTGCTGAGAAGCGCGTGCCCACGCCCCGCTGCGAAAGCCCTACAACAACGTGCCGAGTCTGGCACAAAAACATCTAAAAACCCCAGCAGCAACAACAGTAAACGCCCGCTCAAAACGAGACTTTTTTGATCAAGCCACGGCAAAAACTTCCAAAACCTCAATAAACCTGCCAAAAAACAAGCCTCACAGAAGCAGAGGACCCGCATCAACATGTACCTGGTCCCTCGCCTCCAGCGTTGGAGCCAAAAACAAGTCTAACAGAAACAGAGGACCCGCATCAACATGTACCTGGGCACTCGCCTCCAGCGTCGGATCTGGACCTCGATAGAGCCTCACCAGCGCTCCCTCGCCTGCGTCAATACGTTCCTGTGCCCCTGCACTCTGCTTCGGATACGGTCCTCGCCGGCACCCGGCCAGAGCTCCCTCGCCCGCGACCCCCACCCTCACAGCTCTGGGACCCGATGGCCTCCGGAGGGAGGATCGAAGGACCGTGAGCGGGGGGGCACGCGCTTGTGGGGAGCGGGGAGCGGATGCCGCGAGCCTGTCTGGAGGAAGAGCGAAGTTCGGCACCTCCGCTCTCGGCAATGGCTGCCCCACAAATGGTCCCGAGTGAGGCCACGCAGCCGCGAGCCTTTCAGGGGGAGGAGCCTGGCTCCATCTCTCCTCCCCCTGCAGGACGTGATCAGTACTCGGATGGGCACGGTGGTCAGAAGGCCACGCCCCCCACCGAGGAGGACTCACAATTAGTATCCTCGCATTCAAACGGATCGAAAGAGCCCTCTGGGGAGGAAAGAGGCCTCGAAAAGCTCTCAGTTCCCACTACGGCTAACCCAGCCACCAATGTGTCGCTACAAATAGTTGCCCAAGTGCATTCTAGCATGCCACCCAAAGTTTTTCCTGGCCATTCGGCAGACAAGCGCTGGGTCTTGGCGACCCCAGGAAACGAAGACCAGGTCTCTGGCCTTGGAAAGCCTATGACCCCCTTGCCTAATCCTTTGGCAGGCCTGATAAATAAAAAAAAACCCAGCAGGAAAGAGGCGTAGTCCGCCGATATAGGAAACACCAGAGCCCCCAGGAAGAAAGTACCTCCAAAAACTGTCAACAAAACACAAAAACGTTCAAACAGGCTACAGATGCCAAAAAATAAAACAAACTGTCAATCACCAAAAAAAACAGGGATCTGGATCTCAGATTCCATAAAACCATCAGTAGCCAGCCGCGTAATTGACTTCTTCCATGCATTTGCACCAGATCCTCACTCCAGGCAAACTGACCTTACCGATGAGGAAATCCTGGAAGCAATTAAAATCTGTCAACCTTCAGAAAAAGTGAGAAAAATAGGCTCATCAAGAGACCTGCGTACTCAGCCCCAAATTTCTACAAACGACAAACAACCTCCTCCATCGCCAAAACGGCCTCCACAGGAGAAATCATTAAAGCAAATTGACTCGACCCTCCATCTTGATTTGGGGCCTCAGATTGTATCTGAAAAGGAGAAACCGCCAAAACAAATACCAGAAACTGACCAAGACATCCTATCCACTGATAAGCTTACTGGCGTGACGCCAATAGCCTCTCCTTTGGAAATCCCTGCACTGGTCAAACTTAAAGCCACTCAAACTCACATTGAAGGTTCCTTAAAATCAACCCTGCCGAAATCTAAAACCTTTCCTGCAACCTCAGGGCAGGCAGGGACACAGTTGCCTCAGGAACAAGGCTCAGAAACCCAGAGCCCAACACTACCTTCAAACGGACAGAAACCCGAAACTCCCACACACAACGCAGGCTCACCCTGGACGAACAAAGACCGACCAGTCGGCACCTGGCAGGAAGGCGCTCCAACCGTCCTTCTACTCAAACCACAGCTGCCGGGGCGACTCAGTGGTGGCCCATCTGAACTACCATCTTCGCCGGTAGTAAGACGGCTCCTAAACGAGTCCTACTCTTCTTCTCCAGCTCCCAATCAGCGCCCCCTACCCCAGGGCGCGCAAATGGATTCTCCAGCGCAACACAAGAGAGACCTTCTATCAATAATGTCAGCAGTCACCATTTCAATGAATCCATTTACCAAACTTTACGAAGGTATTAACGAAAACTTGAAAGACAACATCTCGATTCAAGCAACAATGCTGTCGAAACTAACTTTCCTGGAAGGATACATCAGAACCTTAGACGATAAATTCAAAGGCCTAAAGCTGGACGTGGAACAAGGACATAAAGATCTCGCGAACCTTTTCACTACATCCCTCTCGGGGATGAAACCGGGAGGCTCAAACCCTTCAGTGCAATTCTTATCTCCTCCTTCCGGCGCCGTCGCCCATCAGTCATTGAACTTCGGCCTGCAAAATCCCAAAATGCACAAGGTGATTGACATTGCAGATGATACTGCAAATGCCCCGCTTCCCCTGGATCCGCCAGTGAGGGTGCAAGACCCCTCGTACCTTCTGTTCACAGGTCCGAGACCAGAAAAATCAGCTTCCGAGGGAAAATCCAAACCCCAGAAACTAATCTCAGCCAAGCAACAAAGTACATGTACATCCAAAAGAAAAGAGAAAGTACGAAATCTGGCTCAGAGCCCGGCCGCAAGCCAAGAACCATCAAAGGCATCAAACGCCTCCCCCAGAACATCAGATGATTGCCTGGCAGACGAGGTCTTGATGAACATCTCTCAACACTTAGACGCCACTCAAGATATATCACCGGACAAAAGCAGAAAAAAGCCCCAACCAGCTAACCCGCAGGCCTCTTCACTCGAATGCGAACAAAGAGCTGAGAAAGAATCCTCTGAGGAATCGTCTGAAGAGGACTTTGCACACAAATTCACCACTCTGGAAGAGCGTAGGAAAATCCTCCAACGTCGGAAATTTTCTAGCGCCTGTAGCCCTCCGAGTTCTCGTGTGGTGTCGTTTATATCTCCATCAGCCTACGAGCGGTCAACTCGCAAAAAAAGTGCCTCTGGCGTCCATCATCTTCAACAGTCCACGAGACGAAACCAGGACCACCACTCAAAGCCTAAAGGAGGTCCATTTTCAGATTTGAAGAAACCCGACAAAAGGGGGCAACACTCGCGACCCCACTTTACCTCAAGGACTGAGCAACACCGTAAAAGCCATGACTCTTTTAGGGAATCTCCCATCAAGCTCGAACAGCACTCTGAAAACGACGATGACATAATACTGAATAGAAGAGGGATACTCATGCTATTCAGTCTGATCCCAGCCCTCAGGGAAATAAAGTCCTCAGACTTAAAAATAGTCGACCCATATCACTCAAACGAAAGAGCCAAAGCATATATCCACGTAGCGTCAAAGCGCACCAAGACGGTAATTGCGGGAGCAACAAACGACTTGGCTGCGCTAGGATACATAGTGCAAAGGGATCCTCAAAAAAGCCAACATCTGGAGAAGGCTCGCTTGGAAAGGAAATCGGCCCGTAAGGACAAAACCCCAGACAAATAGAAGAGAGTGGACCATCGAAGAACCTCGGAATTCACTCGAGCTGTGGAAAACTTACACTCTAAGCCACAGGCGAGCCCCTGTGGAAACATACAAAAGAAAAACAGGCGCAACAAGCCGACAAAGTCCATCGACGTGAAGACCCTGAAGCCCAAACAACAACACGCTGATCTTCCTATCTTGACCACGACCGTGCTCACGGCGCAGAGAAACAGGTCAACCACCAAAGCTCCAAAAGAGAGTGTAAATACGTCCTCAAAACCAGCTGCTAAACTACGGGGGCTGTGGGCCTGGCTCCCAAAGGCTCTGTCCCAAGCAACAAAATAGCAATCCGCAGGTTGGCTTGCTGAGTCCATGGGAACGCGGAAAGTCGACCACTCCACATCTTCACTACACCTCTGCTACACGAGAGGGCACTTACACCTTACAACAACGGGCGACGCGAACCTAGCCTCATTTGACATCATCTGTCTCCAAGAGACCTGGCTTAGGCAAACCCCGGCTATGGATGGCTACGACACTATCTCGGCCCCAGCCAATAAAGGGGCCTTGGGTCGCCCGACATCAGGTCTCCTTTTGGCCTGCCGACAGGGTTTCGGGCTGACATTCAAGTCCATTCTTCAATCAGACCTCTCAATACTAGCAGTTTTACTCAACTGGGCCGAAAAACTTCTTTCCAACCCATCACAAATAGCGCTGATTAACACCTATTAGAACCCAGCCGCCATCAACCACCAGACCTACCTATCAATGATGGAAAACCTGGTTGATGAAATTCAAGCAATACACCAGGTCTCTTCAATCATAATCTGTGGGGACTTGAACGCCAAATGCTCCAATGAGTCGCGAATGCCGGATGCAACCTCTCAAACAACAACAGCAGTGAAAAGAGGGTGTCTATGGTCCTCTCTGATGTCCTCCAGAAAGTTCGATAACCTGAATTTCGCTTTCCCAAACGACCAGCGCTTGCCGACTTGGGAGCAAGGATTACTAAACGCGACTATAGATCACATCTACGTATCCAGACCCCTCCTGAGCAAAGTAAATACCTTTGAAGTTTGAAAGACCTCAGCCAGCGACCACAACCAGCTGACAATGTCTCTGGCAAATCACTTCAAGGAGCCTACATCGTACGTCATGGAAGTGGAACCAAACGCCCGTGGAAACCGCCTAAACTTGACAACTCGAGCGGTCACATCCTTGCTGGCAAATTACACCGGGGAAGGAAGTCCCGAGGGCGCTGTAGGGTTTTGCGCGGGCCCTGTCAACCGCTTAGGCCAATTATCACGCGGGAGCCGGGCTTCGTGCAACTCTCTTCATTCACTGCCCAACAGGAACTGACTCCGCATTCCCCAGCCCCCTCCCTAGCCCAACGTCACTTCCCCTTGTCAGGGGAACTAAGACCGCAACGGCGGTCTGCCCACACAACGATGTGGGCGGGCTGCAGAGCCCTCAGGAACAACCTGATATCTCCCCCCTTTTTAGCAACCGAGGTGCTTTCTCCTCCTTACTCCATTTCTTCTAGGAGTCTGTGGGGTTTGAAGCGGCTTCTCTGGGGTCGACCACTGTGACCAGGCGTCTGCTCGGCCAGGCCCTGGGGTGACGAGATGTCCTCACCTTCTGAGGCCTCGCTCTCCTCTACGTAATAGCTGTCCTGAATGTGGTCGTCCTCACTGTCTACTTCCCTGTCCTGTAAGTCCTCCATGTAATACCTCTTGGGTTTGAAGTACGATACATTTCGAGTGACGGAGGATTGGTCGGTTCTCTGGGCCGTGATCATCGTCCCTTTCTTGTGCGTGACCGTCAGCGGTTCCAGTGCAAACGTGGCATTCTCCTTGCGTTGCTTGGGTTGCCGCAACCACACTTGGTTTCCCAGTTCCACGTTCGACTCCTGTGCCTTTCTTTTGTGATCAGCGTTGTCCTTCATTTTGGCTTTAGCTGTGTCGTCCTTGTGTCTGGCCTCCTGTTCCAGGGGCGTGGCCACTGCTGCGTGTGTGTCTTCCGGCAACCGTGTCTGGACTGGTCTGCGGAACATCAAGTCGGCTGGGCATATGCCCGTTGTGCTATGAGGGGTGTGACGATAGTCCCTGAGGAACTGATAGAGTGCTTGTTCGAATGGTTTATGGAGGATGGTCGCTATTTGCAGGGTTATTTTGATGTTGGCCATGAACCTCTCGACCATCCCGTTGGCCTGTGGCCATCTCGGAGTTATCTTCCGATGGTGGAAGCCCATATATCTCGCAAAGTTCTCGAAGTCTGTGCTCATGAACGGCGCTCCGTTGTCGGATTTTATGATCCTGGGTATTCCATATGTGGACAACATGCGGTCCAGTACAGGGATGACACTGGAGGCTGCAGTGCTGTCTACAATTTGTGCGTCCGGGAATCTGGAGTGTTCATCTATTAGCATTAACCCATAGGTGCCATTTCTGAGAGGTCCAAAGAAGTCCACCGCCAGTTCTTCCCATACGTGTTTCGGTAGTGGCGGCATGTGGAGTGGGTTTGGGTGCGGAGGCGGTGCTACCTGCGCACACGTCGTGCATTGCCCTATCATTTCCTCCACCATCGTGTCCAGCCTGGGGAACCACACTTTTTCCCTTAGTAGTCTCTTGGTGGCAACCACTCCTCGGTGGCTTTCATGTGCTACTTGGATTGTTCTGGTGTGCAGTGACTTCGGGAGGAGTACTTTGCACCCTTTTAATATTACGTGATCGTCGACAATGGAGAGTTCGTCCCGGACATGGTCTATTAGTTTGATATCTTCTTGGATCTCTTCCGATTCGTGCTGCGCCTGTTGACGCATGTCTGCCCTTCTGTCTTCCTGTATGCAGTGTCGTACAATTCGTAGAGCCGGGTCTTGTTCTGAATGTGCTATGATGTCTGTCCACCCCACTGGTAACGGTTGCAAGTGGTGGACCACATAATTGAGATATTCATCGGCGATGGATGGTTGGGGGTTGGCAGGGCCAGTCGGGTGGCGCGACAGATAGTCCGCTGGGTTGTCTTCTTTTCCAGGCCGGTGTTTGATGATGAACTTATAGTCCTGCAATCGTAAACCCCATCTGGCTATTCTTGGCGGCATTCTTGACTTGGGGTCTCCGTAGATTGTGAGCAGTGCCTGGTGGTCCGTAATGATGGTGAACTCCTTGCCATACACGAACAGGTGGAAGTACTCGCATGCCCATACCACCGCTAGGCTCTCCTTTTCGGCCTGGGAGTAGGCTTGTTCTGTCGGGGTTAGGCTCCTGCTGGCGTATGCGACTATGTATACTTTTGCGGGTTCCTGTGGGTCAATTTGTGTTAATATGGCACCCAGACCGACGGGGCTGGCGTCCACGATTACCTCGGTGCGTCTTTTGGCGTCATAGTAGGCCATGTCCTCTGCCCTCGAAATGGCATCTCGTATCGCCTCAAATGCTTTCTGGCAATCTGTGGACTATGTGTAGGGTTGGTCTTTGCACGTTAGAAGGCGCAACGGGTTGCTGATGGTTGCGTAGTCCTTTAGGTATCTGGAGCAATAACTGGCCAGTCCCAGGAAGGAGCGAAGCTCCATCGTGTTCGTCGGGGGTGCAGCGGAGTTGAGCGCCGCAACTTTCTCCGGGTCTGGTCGCATCCCTTTGTCAGAGAATATGTGGCCGAAGAACCTCAGTGAGCCTTTCCCGAACTCGCATTTGGCCTTGCTGAGTGTTAGTCCGGCCTCTTGCAGTGCAGCGCACACTCTGTGGAGAGCTGTGTCGTGCTCTTCTTTAGTCTTTCCAAATACGAGGACGTCGTCCGAGTAATTCAGGCAGTTGGGCACGTGTCTGATGACTCGGTGTATTTCCTCTTGGAAGATTTCGGCTGCGGAGGATATCCCGAAGCTGAGCCTTTTATACTGGAATAGACCCAGGTGTGTGACGAATGTCGTGATGTATCTGGATTCGGGAGCGATCTCAATTTGATGGTAACCTTTCGTGAGGTCCAATTTAGAGAAAACCTGTGCCCCATGGAGGAGGTGTATCATGTCAGTGATCCTGGGCGCCTGATGCCTTTCCCTTTCAATGGCCACGTTGGCTCTCCTCATGTCGACACACAGGCGTATCGATCCGTCCGGTGACTTTTTGGGGACGGGAACGATGGGGGAGACCCATGGGGTGGGCCCTGAGACTGGTTCAATGACGTTGAGCTTAATTAGCTTGTCTAGCTCCTCTTCGACCTGGTGTTGTATGTTTACCGGAATGCCCCTATAGTGCTGAGCGACAGGCGGTACCCTCGGGTTTATGTGCAGCTGTACCTTTCGATGTTTCAGTTTTCCTAGGCCTTTGAACAGATTGGGGAATGTCTGTTCAATGGCGTCCGGTCTGGCGAAATATTTATGGGCCATGAGCTGATACAATATGTGCACCAGACCCATCTCAACGGCTGTCTTAAAACCGAGGATGCACCCGCTGTTGGCTTCCGTCTTCAGGATGTGTAGCGTGATCTTTGCCGCGTGCGATTTGTGCACGCACCATGCTGATATTGTCCCTTTGCAGGGTAGCGGGGTTGTAGCTCCGTAAGGGTATATGTCCACTGACGCCTTTCGGATCTTTGGGGGGTTGGTGAGTGAGTTGTACGCCTGTTCACTTATTATGTTGACTGTCGCCCCCATATCTATGAGGAATTCCAGAGGTGTGTTGTTGACTTGTACGATGAGCGTCGGACCGTGTTGGGTGGCTGTGGCGTTGTTGAGTGCCCACACGTGCCCTTTTTTCCGTTGATCGTCCTCTGACGACTGAGATTCGCTGCCTGATGGGGATCTCATCTCAATGTACCGGACGAACCGTCTTCTTTGTGATCGCCTTGATCCGTCGGTTTGCCTTCTGTCGTCTCTGGCGTAGGAGCTCCTTCGAGGTTTTTCTTCTCTCCGGGGTCCCGTCTGTTCTTCTTCTCCTCTCCCTGCTGGTGGGCTGTGTCGCGAGCTTCTCCTTCTCTCCTGTTGTCTCGGTCTGCTGGGTCCTGGTCCCAGCGGATTCTTGCAGACAGCACTGTAGTGGTCCATTCCGCCACAGGCGGCGCACTCTTGTCCTACTGCTGGGCAGTCACCCACGTGTGACCCACATCTGTAGCACGTGGCGTCTGTGCCTTTCCCTCCCGGTGAGGGCGCAGTATATAGTCTGTTAATCGCGTCTGCATTCGGTGTCGGGTGTTGAATGGTGACCTTGCCTAGGCTGTCAAGCTGCGACTCAACTGCGGCTTCCATCCTGGCAAGTGCGAGGATTTCCTCGGGGGACCTTTGTTTCTGGAGCAGCTGCTTCCTGAAGGGCTGCGAGATGCAGCCGGCTATGACTTGGGATCGTAGTGCCTCGTCATTTGAGTAGTTATGGAATTCGCAGTATTTTAACTTGATGCGTAGGCGCATCACAAAGTTATCGAGGGACTCTCCTTTTTCCTGTCTAGTAGTATGAAAGACATGGCGCTCGTAGTCAATGTTTGTATGGGGCGTGAAGTATTCTGATAGTTTCCCATGCAGTTCTCCATAGGTGACCGTGTCTACGTTCATCAGTTCGCCTGCGATGTCCCTGACAGCGGGGCCTACTGTCATGAATAAGGTGTTTTTAAGCATTGCGTCATCGGTTAAGCCGATTGCCCCCGTGTAGAATTTAAAATCCCTGAGCCATATGACCCATCTGGGTCCTAGGTTGGATGTGTCCCTGACATCGAATTACCCTTACCTTACCGGTAAGGGTAAGTTCTGTGAGGCGGTACCTGATGTTGGTGCCTGTTGGGGGCCATCAGCCACGGCTCCAGATCCTTTGTTGCTAAAACATGTGGTGAAATCAAAACAGAAAGTCCCGTCCTCCATCTCTCCAAATCACACTTATGACATCATCCTGGTGGCAAAACGACAGGAACTCCGTAAACTTAAAAGACAGTTGGGAAACCTTCCGTCGAATAAAGAAAAACTAAAATCAGCAATCACAACCTACAAATCATGGGTGAAAGAACATCGACACCGACTATATCAACAAGACGCGGAAACCATGTTAAAAGCCATCTGTGGCAAAGTCAAAGAATTTTGGTCCCTGCTGAAATCTGTGGCGCCTTCATACAACAATTCGACAATCAACGCTATGCCGGAGCACAAATGGATCACATACTTCACCACAGTCTTCCAAGCCCCCGTTCCAACCGCCCTCCTGAACAACACATCTCAGACGACAGCCTGGCTCAAACTGGACGACCAACAAGAAATCAGCAATCACATCAAAAACCTGAAGATCTCTAGAGCAGTGGGCCCGGATGGGATCTCAAACATCGATCTGAAAGCAAACCGACCGGAATAGGCCGCGCTGATAGCGTCTATCTTCCAGAAATGCTCTGAGCAGAAATCTTTGCCGCCATCATGGACAAAAGCCATCATTGTCCCCATCTATAAAAAGGGGGACATTACTGACCCTCTAAATTATCGTCCCATAGCACTGTTAGACTGCATTGGAAAAGTCTTCGGGAGTTTGTTGCTGAACCGTTTTGAATCTTGGGCCGATTCAGCCCCATGCAACGACAAGTTCCAATCGGGCTTCAAGAAAAACATGGGCACGGCAGCAAACATTTTAGTGATCAGTACCCTGAAAAGCAAGGCTTGGGAAAGAAAATCTCGGATCTTTATTGCCTTCATCGATCTCTCCCAGGCTTTCGACCTTGTTGACAGGTCTCGCTTGTGGAAAAAATTGGAGGGGTGGAACTGCCCACAGGAAATACTACAACCAATTAAAGCCCTCCACACCGACACCACCCTCAGGGTTCGCCTTTCCCAAAGAGGTACCCTATCAGATGAAATCCAGATAGGACGGGGGGTAAAACAGGGCTGCCCTCTAGCTCCTGCACTGTTTCTTGCATACATTGGCGACTACGGGGCCTCAGAAGACATGGAGCATACTTTCCCACCGTCACTTGCATCCTCGAAAATAAGCCATCTGCTATACGCTGACAATTTAATTCTACTGGATCAGACCCAGCTCGGCCTCCAGAGACAGTTATCCAACCTCTTGAGCTACACTGCTGGAAACAACTTAAAAATAAACCAAGAGAAAACAAAAATCATGATACTGGAAGCGGGCCAGAAGAAGAACAAAACCTCAGAAAAATTCAAATGGTTCCTCGAGAAAAATGAGATCGAGAGGGTCACTGATTACAAATACCTAGGCGTCCAGATCGACTCCTCGAAAAATGAGGCATCCATTCAGAACGCCCTCCAAATCAAGCTAAAGAAATTAGCCTCTCAAGGAAAGGCCATTGATTCAAAATTCGGAACATTTTCTTGCATTCCTGTTTTAGAATTCTACAAGAAAAAAGTTGTCCCTTCGATCACCTACGGAGCCGAGGCGATGCCAACGATCCCAGAAAGAACCTGGCAAAAAGGTTGGAAAGTAGGTTCTGGAAAATGGTCCTGGGTCTGCCAAATTCTTCATCTTTTGCTGCAATCCGCCGGGAGCTAAGCCTATTGTCACTAACAGCAACAGTCAACCTAAACTCACTCAGGCTATTTAGGAAATGCATTATGGACGACAGTGAGCAAATCTTTGGCCTGTTGAACAAAGAACTACAGTCGGGCAAAGTCAAAATGCTAACAAATTGGAAGGATAAGAACATGTCCCTTCTTGATTCAGTTACGTGCTCGGAAGCTGATCTTATTACAAACCCGTCGAGAGATCAAAGAAACAGACTAGATCCAAACTCAAGACCTAGTAACTAGAAATAAACTCCTCCTTCACCTACCTCCTTTGTTCTCCAAACTAAACGAGCCGATGCAGTACCTCCAAAAATTCCCAAACAGGGGGGCACGCAACTTCATGCTAAGGACCAGGTTGAACCTGCTCGAAACCAATGAAATTTTAAACATCAGAGGCCTATCAGTCTCCAGCACGTGTCGTCTATGCAAAACCAAGTCAGAAACCATCAGGCACTTACTGCTGACATGCCCGAAAACTCTGGATTTGAGATTAGCCTACATCAAGCACTTCAGCCTAGAGGAATGTGGGTGGGACGAAAATACCCGCTGGCAAAGACTGATCGGAGGAGACCGAACCTCCTGGCTTCTAGCAACCATCAAAATACTCCAAACTACTCTGACGAGGATAGAGAGATGAGGGTCCACCCTTGTGTAGTCACTGCACTTTCTTGTTTTCGCTGCTCACCTACCTCTTTTGTAAAGTTCTTATGAACGTACACAAATAAAAAAAATAAAAAATGCCCATCCCCAACAGAAGACATCTGTGGGTGGGTGTACTAATTGTAGAAAAGCAGGTCGTCATCAAGAACCTATAATGGGCCCTGTACAGTCAGGCTTGTTGAAGTGTCTCTTGGTCTCAGGCGACCCAGCTAGAGTCTCACACTTTAGCTGAGTGCAAATAGTGCGGATGCCCCAGTTTTCCTGTTTAGACCTTTAAACTGATCCTGGGTGCAGAGTATCATACACGCTGTCTTCCAATGTACCCATGCAAAGAGTCTGGTAAACGCTGGATTCTGCATTGCTGCTGCCAGCCTGGGTGGTTTGGTTGCCAGTAGTCATGGTCTCGTAGATATTGCTGCCTTCCTGTTCGGGGTCTGTGGGGGGTTTCACAAGCTCTGAGTAAAGCCCCTCAGGCTGTTTACTGGGAGGGCTGATCTGTTGGTAATGATCAGGTGGGCCAGCTGCACGCAAAGCAGCGTGATTCTCATAGTGGTGAAGCACGTAGGGGCTGCCATCCATTGCTCCTCTCTTTCCATTGGTAGGTTCTTTGGACTGTGCTTGGCCTCTTCCATTGATCATGTCTTCCTTGGCATTTCCTGTGGGAAACAATAAAATTGAATTTATCAGCGCCACTAGTGCTATTCCAGTTGACAGAAGAGTGTAAGTTTGAAAACAACATTTCAAGTCAGTTCACTAGTTAAAATGGCATTGTGAAACTTCTCGAAAACAGATGCGATTGGAACCTGAATACTGAACTACTATAATGTATAATTGGTTATTTATAACGCGCTTAACATTGAAGAGATGTCTAAGTGTTGCCACTGAGCTAAACTACCCGGCACACCTTAGTTGAGCAACTATGCAGTTGCTCAACTAAAAGCCAGCCATAAAAAATACTTCAAGGCACAATGACATTTCCTTAAAATGCATGATAGTGTTGGCCCCAAAACAGATATGGAACTGCAAACATTTTTGTCTACAATTTGCCATGATATCCGCCATGGCATTCGGCTATGTGCTTTTCTCGAATATGTTCCTCGAATTACGTTCGTTAAATGCTTTATTTCGACATACAATGTCATAAAAGCACCTAAAAAAAAATCACATGGCAAATGCATACAATTAAGAAAAGTGAAAAACACATTCAAGTACAAAAACATGGCGAATATTGATAAAAGCAATGAACATTTTTCAAAACCGAGCAAATCTTGATAAAAACATTAATAGCAAAATCCAACACTTAAAACACCCTATAGCCACCTAGATACTGCAGGTGGAGGCGCCACCCAATCACCAGATTAGAATCGAGAATGAAGGGATAATCCCTCCAAATCAGGGTAACTGAGGCACCCTCAGCATATCCTTTTATGCCTCAATCTTCATTCCCAGGTGAGATATTTGTATGTGGAGTATACTGCTTTAACATCACAAGAACGAGTGCATATTGACAAGGCTTGTGTGGTTGTGCGAGCTCCGCAAGCCCTAAATCGCAGGTTCAAGTAACATTTCCTAGCTGACAAAGTAACCAGACATATCAAAATGAAATGAACCGTGGTCTCACTGGGACTACCGCATAGAGGACACGCCGTAGAGACTGCATTGTTCCACTTATTGTGCACACTAGTAATCAGCAAGGTCCCCATGTTTAACTTGATATATAATGATCTTTCATGCTTGGGGTTAACAAAGTCTAGATAGTAGACCAGATTCTGCTTCAAGTTCCAGTAACGCGTCAAAAGTGCAGAGCCTTCTGCGTTGATAATGATATCGTGTTCCAGCCTAAGTGAAGACACAGTCTTCACTTCAGCTTTGGCTGCATAAGTCACACCAAGAGAGGTGGTCCAGAATCCACTTAAGCCTAAGGCACACAATTCTTCCTTTATATGTACAAACCACGGTAGAGAAGTTCCTCTGACCTGGGATAAAACATCCCTCGTACCCTCTTTATACTTTGACAAGGAGTCGTTCACCCACAGGCAAACCCAGTAATAAACTGTCTGCAAGCGACACAATTCAATGCTTTGTATCCCCTGTTTTCACTCGGACTAGTAGGTTCGGTGTAGAAAAAGGTAGCCCCAGGAGATTCTTCATGTGTTTGTTTTCAATGATGGATAAAGGAGCACAATTTGTTATGCCCCAGAGCTCAGCCCCATCGATAGCAGCCTGTCTTGCTTGGGCCTTGTAGGCTTCCAGGGAGACTCAAACTGCTCCCCCTCCAGAATCATTAGAGAATCTTAAAAGAGCTCCACTGTATCTGGCCAGAGTGAGCTTCGCTTCGTCCAGATGCGAGTCCCACCGGCAAGACGATGCTACTCTTAAGCCACGATAATCATAATGATCAACCTGTTCTATAGGGCCCTCTTTGAGTTCGAACCTCAGTGATTTCGGTTTCTTCTTTTTCCCAGCACCAAAGAACATACTTTAGGTCTTAGACGCATTAATGGATAAACAATGTCTACTGCAAAAATCCACAAACCTCTCTAAATGCTTCCGGTGCCCATAGGTGATAGAGATAAAAGAACCGCATCATCTGCGAACAATAGAACAGGGATTCTATCTCCTGCCAACTTGACAGGGATCCTATCTCCTGCCAGCTTGACAGGGATTCTATCTCCTGCCAGCTTGACAGGGATCCTATCTCCTGCCAGCTTGACAGGAATCCTATCTCCTGCCATATCTCCTGCCAGCTTGACAGTGATCCTATCTCCTGCCAGCTTGGACGCATCTGAATGTAAGGATGATAATTCTAAGATGATCCAATTCATGAAACTGAAAAGAGCTTAGGAGCCAGCGCCCACCCCTGCCACACTCCCATTTCAATCTTAATGGATTGGGAAGTGTTTCCATCGATGCCCCTAACGCGAAACAGTAATGCTACTTGAATATAAATTCTGAATAGCTAGTTGTAGGTGTGGTGGGATGCAAAGGTTGCGTAAAACATCCCATAGACGTCTCCTTGGTACACTGTCAAAAGCTGTCCGGAGGTCAACAAAGATAATTACCTCAAATGAGCCATGAGTTTGACAAACTTGTAAGATGTTATTATATCACAGTATAAGCCATACAATTATATTATTAGCATATTCTGTTTCATTCTTTTTCTGAAAAAATGGTTGTTTTTGCAGTTGTGTAGGAAGGAATCATATGTATGAACTGTACATGAGCCATTCGACTACTATTCACAGTTAAACAAATATACTTGATTGATGATAAAGCATTGGTAAAGCTAAAAAATAGAAATCACTGTTAAAGTTAAACATTTTAATCATGAATATTAACGAGACTCAGAATGCCCATGTCAATGTCAAATCGAATAAAGGTGCAATAGAATATTGGGCTTCGCTACAAGTTCGATGACGCAGTAATTCTGTCACTGCCGCTTCTTTGGTGGTAACGGAATAACTGCCAGATTTAATGAGCCGCCAGTTTCTGACTTTGTAGGTAAGGTGGGGGTTTTAGCTCCAGCATTTAGCTGGAGATAAATCCTCCACTTAACTTCCAAATATTGAGGAATTTACTGCGGCAGAATTACTGCTTGCAATACATCCTCCAAACTCTATAGGGAGTCCTAAGGACTCCAGAAAACGGAGACTGATGCCACCCTTGCTGTGCTCCTAATCCAGCGATAATTCCACTGGACCGAGTTGCATTAACGGGAAACAAGGTGGTCAGTAATTCCAGCAAAATTACCGCCAACCTCGTAAGTATGCACTTTGTATGTCCTTTAGTAAATGAGCCATTAATTAAAGTCTGACTCGACATGATAAACATTGAAAAATATAGCACTACAACAATACACAGCGGGGTGGTTGAAAGGAATGGGCAAGTGTGGGTGAGAGAGGTTGTGCCTTCATTTTGGTTAACAGGTCAAGTAAACATAACAGCTACACAGCGGGGTGGTTGAAAGGAATGGGCAAGTGTGGGTGAGAGAGGTTGTGCCTTCATTTTGGTTAACAGGTCAAGTAAACATAACAGCTATACTTGGCACGATGATGTGAACAGAGGCAAAGGCGAAAAAGGAGGCGTTGGGGTGGTTTCCAATGCTCGTAACAGCTGTGCATGCAGATGTTTTGATTCAGTCAACATATTACGTATGGTCAGATGTTATGGAATTTCCAACCACATAGGGTTCCTGGACAGGAGACATATTGAGGTTAGTGCAGAAAGAGAAAATGTTAATCTTCCATTGTAAAAGTGGAGAGAGTTAAGGCGAATGCGTGCTTTGTGAGGATGTGAGTGGGTGGGATCGAACCTGCATTGCTCCGTGTCGTCTTGTTTGCAAGGCGCGCACGTTGCCGCTGAACTATCCTCCCGGGACAACACGTGTCATGGTTGTCTACATATGTCTGGATATGTTTTTGTTTTGTGTCGTCTTTTCCCTTTTCATAGCTGGTAATATTGCAGAGGGTTAATTGTAGATAGAGGCTTTATGATGTGTGACTCCATAAGGAGGAATGGAACCAGCCTACGTGTTCCCTCCTTTGGGAAAGAGCCATCTGAATTGATACAATGTATCTCGTCGACTCTATATTGATGTTTGTAATGTGATAAATGGAGAAATAAAGAGATTTTAAAACATTTTTTTTTAAAGAAAGAGAAAATGGTGCTTAAGGTGTTAGGTTTTTCCAGTGTCTTTGACGGAATTTGAAAAGCTTTACCGGATATAAATGAGTGAAAACCAGAAATACCTCTAGCAGATATGGTGGCCCAAAAGGAGGCACCTTTCTCCCAAACTTTACCTGCCCCGCACTACATTTGTGTCTCTCTCTTCTTCTTTGTCTCCACCTTCATATCCTGTTTGAAGAACTGGGGAGTGTTGCCTGCTGACTAATGCAGACATATTCGCCTCTCCCTGTCCACTTCAGGCAGCACGTAGCTACACATTTCTTTTCTAATGAAATGTTTGTCATTCATTGTCCTGCCCGAGAGCAGGTCACTGTTGCCTAATGCTGTTTGAACACCCTTAGATTCTTAATGGCTCAACTTCCATTCGGAAAGGTTTGAAAGTTATGCTTTTAAACTCTTTACCCACTGCGTTTTAAAAGAAAAAAAACACGGGTTATCAGTAAACAGGCTCTTAATTGTATGCTATATATTACTCATCTTAATAAAGGCTTGTTTAAAAAAAATCTAGAGTATTTCATACTGTTGGTAATGTTCCCAACAGCCGTTGGCTTTTAGCACTGGTAAGATAGATCCGTGAGTTGAGCACTCGCTGCTACAATCTATGTGTGATCTGCAGGTTGCATGTTCGAATCCTTGCTAGGCCACCACTTTTTCATCCCCCCGAGGTCGATAAATGATTACCTGCTCCAGTTGGATGATATTGTGTGCATATATGTTCCATGTCTAGCGCTTAGACGTAAGTGCTATATAAATAACACCTCATTATCATTAACACGTCGGAAAATAGAGTTCCGCCCTTTTTGGATATGTTTTAAATAATATTTGAGCATGGAAAATGGGTGTTTAAATTACTAAATTAATTCCGATTTGACTGTTTTGAAATATGTTTTTTTCTCCAACTACTTCATTTTATAATGTCTCTTCACAGACCAGGCGCCAAAACAGAGATGTTGGTAACTGTCTTCTAGCTCCTGCAGCAGAAGTCATGTATTTTAGGAGACACAGAGGCGTGCGCTTATGTGAGCTTTGGTTTGTTCCAACATGCCAGAATTCCTCTGCGAGTGCCCAGGATCAACCAGTGCCTGCCAACAGGCATACCAATGCTTCCGTTCATAAGAACCTCGCCTGGGCAGATTGCTGGAAGGACCTATTGCAGTTACATTTCCTATCAACATGCTCTGATTGCATACTTGCCTGCTTGCTACCTATTCTATTTCACTTGGCGACTGGTCATTTTCTTGTGTTTCTTTCCATCAGCATCCCATATATCGCTGCAGGCCTAATGGGCCTTAACCAACGCTCCCATGAACCTCTGAGATGTGTCGCGCAAGCCCCTATATTAGGTGATTATATCACTCCAATTTCTGTTTGATACAGGCCAAACTCAATTGCCAGCTGGCGAAACCAATTAGGTTATCCAGGTTTTCACCACAAACATTATCCCTCTTGCTTTCCCTGTTGGCTTTTTAATAACGGTATCCTTGCATTTTAAATCTTATTTTAAATGCATGTATTATGATGATGTCATGGTGTTTGATTTGCCAATAGCGATTTATTAAAATTGCTGCTCTTTGCTTGTTGCTGCTTTTAAACTGTCATCTTGGAAGGGTTATTTGTTAATTGTGATTTTGAATGTATCCATTTAAATGGAGTGCAAATTCCTTTCAATTGGATGTTTATGAAGTCAAGCTGTTCCTATTCTTTTTAGCAATGTACATTTTATGAGATGCTGTATTTCTGTACTATCTGGTATTGGATTGTATCTGCCCGTTGTCAAGTGCACTGATGCAGGCAGCGGAATGCAGTGAGGTAGCCTGGAACCTAGTGGGGGTTCCAAGGTTCCAGGACTGGCAGTTGATCATTCAGGATGGGCGACATAACAAGAGAGGTTGCATATTGATTAGCTCCTACCTCCCTCTTTCTAGCTTGCTCTGCAACTTAAACAAAGACTACTTTCCTTTTGTACTAACTTGTCTCCTGGATCCTTGGAACCCCCACCAGGTTCCAGGCTACCTCAGTGCATTCCGCTGCCTACATCAGTGCCCTTGACACAGGGCAGATACAACCCAATACCAGATACTACACATCCCCTCTCTTTCACCAAGACACACACAACAAAATCCATAGACCAGGCTCTCTCCAACAATCACATCAACACCCACCACAAACCAACCAGACAAACCAACCACTGTCAAAACCCTCTCGGCGTAACTGACATTCGCGTAACTAACATTCCCCAACAACCAAAAACACTGATCCAACCACGTACTCAGGCCTGCCACACCCGGGTCTCGCAGCTACCACCTGCATTCACAAACCACAACCAACGTACACTCCATCACCTTCTCATTTTACACTCCTTCCACTCCATCTGCCACACAGAAACTAGGGCCTGCCACGCCCGCAGCACAAACGCATACACACACACAATCAACCAGGAACTCTTCTAACATCCAGATACAATCTAACACACATCACCTGTCCTCACACAGAACCACCACTCATTCACACTACAAGAAACCTGTCATTTGCACCCACTCTCTCATACACTCACTAACCACAAAGAAACATTTAAAAGTAGGAATAAGAGAGGAAATATACAAACATAACTAAGAACATAAACAAACAACGTAGCTGCACAGATACAGCCCATAGAAGAAACAGCACGACAGGGAATTTATTAAAGACCCCATCACGGTGATTGTTATTCCTAAAATGCATTATATCTCTTGAAACAACATGCGCATTAACTAATTTCCACTATCCCGGCTACAACATCTGCCCATACACCATAACACAATTAATTCACTGCTCAATTGGGCTTCTTTTTCATTCATACAACATACTTATATAATACACTTCATCATTTCACCATTACTCAATCTGGGCTCACACTTAGTCTAACTCAAATGCACTCATTACCATATACTTGCATATATATCCAATCCATGACCCCTCGCACTTCATTCTCCTAATGAACATACCATATCATGTTCATGCACATCTAATTGCCCAATTACATATACCAAAACATTTCATTTCACTAGTGTTCACATCACACACATCAGTTACATTGCATAAAACATTTGCTCTTTTTCACATCACACACTTCTCAACAGTTACATTGCATAAACATTTCCTGTGCACATAAAACATTTGCTGTGTATATTTCATCCAATTACATTAAATTCAGTCCTCCATTACCTTAAATGTACACATAAACCTAAAAACCAAATGCATCAATATTTCATAGTTCACGGTGCGTCCACCTTAAATTCTGAAAATCCTGAAAATCTATTATAAAACTTCTACATTTGCATACACATATTCTGACATTGAAACTACTAATACACAATTCCTATAAATTGATGTTGCCCTAAATGTCCATGGTGCATGCACCTTAAATACCTGAAAATTCCTCCAAAAATGTTAAAATTCCTACATATTTGCATTTACCTTATCATGACATTCAATGTGTACTAATATATTCCTGAAAGCCCATGGTGCCTCCATGTGTGCACCTTAAACCCTGCAAATCCTGAGAAAATGACCTACAAACAATTCAAAACTATACTGCACATACCTTACATTTTAATTTAATATAATGCCGTACACAGAACCTCATGCATAGCGCTGCATTTCGCATCCATTCTCATTCCACACATGTACCTTTCCAAACCATGCACCTTCCCAGCCAGGCGCAAAATTCATCCAACTAAAGTTAAATCAGTAATACATCAGCTATACTTAGAAGAAACAAATTGCACTTCACATTAAACAGTGTTGCATTTACATGAATAAATGTCTATGCACACAGTCCTTAAATTACCCGTCGTCTTCTTTGCTCCATAATAACCATGAACAGTACCTTCTTTGACTGCAATATCCACGAGAAAACGTTTATTCTCTTTGACAAATAGCCAAACACTTCCATTACTGCAGTGCGTTAATCCCTTTCTCATCGGGAAATGCTTCATCATTGTTTTTTTTTTTAAACAACAAAATGCGCGCGTAATCATCACCTGCTATGTGTGCATAGTAAATAACTTCTCATTACTCATAAAAAGGGCGCTGTTGCGCAAAACACCATCCAGAACACAAAACTCAACGTTTCCCCTAATCGAACTTTGCTAAGGCTTCCTATGCTGCCTTAGGCTTACAGTCCTTTCTCAAACGTCATTGCGTTGAGGCCACGTTAGTATGGACTTTCCTCTAATGTTTAATGTCGTACGGCAGCCTTCCTTGAACGGAATTGAATACCTGCCCATCAGCGTTCTCGGCTCCACCATCACTCCCATAAGTTCTACTACATCATCATTCGCCGGGTAGGCCCCACCTGCAATGATCCAAAGAGTGCTGACCACACCAACGGTCAAATCAACACTCCACACGGGGACCCTCTTGACTTAAATAACACAAACTCTCAATATAGTACGAATGATTTTTGCCTCAAGATTATCAATCTCCTCTAGCTTACTTTCTGGGATAGTCGACAGACCATAAACAATGCTAGGAACAATACTGCTGGTATAGACTTTTAAAAGTCCTGCAATGTTGTCAAATCCTTCTAAGAAGCTGCTAGACGCTAAGTAAGGATACGTTTTATTTGCAATGACACGATTCGTATAATAAAGCTCGCTCACTGCTTGGGTCCAAGCGTCCATGCTAATTGAATTGGTTTCCATGTTAGATTGGGAGTGACTATTGGTTGTAATCATGGTCCAAAATCTTTTTTCGTCCAGCTTGTTCAGTAATTAAAAAATATATATCGAATTAGCATTGTTGGTAGATGATTTATGCACCTTCAACACATGTTTCTATCTCGTTGATGCCAAGGTTGTGCACTGCTGCTTTGCTTTTCTAGCGAGTGAGAGGTCCTTATCAATGGTTCTACATTGGCATTTGTAGGTATGCTTGGTCATCTGAATCTCTCTATCAAAGCATCCATCATATACATTAGTGCCCCTACCCTGTACTGTATTTAATTTTTCAATATCATCATCATCTCAATCAGATTCCAATGATCTTCACGAAGCCAGGAATAGAACCATGTGCTATTCTCCTGAACAAAACTTAATCAATTTCTCTAACTTTTTGTTATTCCATGTGATGGTGCTCCCAGTGAAGTTAACATGGATTGGTTCATTATAATGGGTCATCCCATAAGTTAGAGATGTTGTAAGTGACCATGTCAATACTGCATGGTCACTTAAAGTGTTAAATGAAATCGTCATGGGTTGACATCTAATCCATAACTCCTCATCCATATATACATAATCCAGGGTGGAAGTGCTGGTACCATTGGTCCATGTATTCCTATTTAAGTTGGGAATACTTCCCTTACAATTGAGGCATGAAATGTCCCAAGTATGAAAAAGTTGAGACCATTTCATCCCACAATCTTTCGCAGTCAAAACCAATGGCACATATCTCATGGAATCATACTGTTCATTTTGAGTGAAATCGAGTTTCTACAAATTGGGAGCATTTAAGTCACCCACAATTAATACATTATCTCTTGGGTGATCCGAATGCCAAGCATTGATTATCTTATCAATAGTATGTACAATTTCATTAACATTGTCGTCACCGGTAGGAGAGTATACATTTATAATCAATATATCTTTTGAGAGCGCAGAAAAATGTAACACAGCAGATAATACATATTGAGAATGTACTTCCAAGCAGTTTTGGTTAATGCATAGAAATGATTGAGCTCTTATGGCTATCCCACCCATTGGTCTGCCAAGAGATCCTTTCATAGCATGGCGACATATAACTGTGTAACCATCAACTATGAAATCGTTCGTTGCCCAGGTTTCTTGTAACTAAAAGAGATTACTAGAATCAATGAGAGCCTGTCCTTCCATATGATTAAGAAATTAATTATGTCCTCTTGTGTTCCAACGTAACCATTTAATTGAGGTAATATTAGTATAAGGTCAGTTGGTGCAAGAGGAAGGCCAACTCCCATTAGCTTGCTCTTTGTGATGCATATAACCCCAATATTTCTGCTTTACACTCTGGGGTTTGATATTATGCAGATATTCCTTATACCCTGTAAATGGCTCATTATACCTTGTAGTGATGTTATGCCCCTGCTTTAACAACAAATCTGAGCAATAGTACAATAGCGGAGTGACTGCCGGTGAGGACAATTCCATCAGTACCCAATTGGTAGTATTACCCCATTTAGGTAATTCCAATCTCAAAATATCATTATTTCTGAGCATAGAGAGACAAGGAATGGAATTCCATAGGGCTAACAATCAGGTTCTGTTTAGGAAAGGGCTGTCATTTGTAGGGTTGATTTCCTCAAGTTTTGCAAGCGGGCTCAGTTTATTCCAAGCATTATTACACCTTACAGTGCTCATTTCAGAGGGATTAGTAGAGCCAGATTCAATTGTGTTTGTTATTTTTGTGCTCCAAATCAGAGAATGTTCATTGTATAGTCCATGATCTACCAAGATTTAGGACATGAATATGCTAAATTATTAGTCCTGTTATTCTGCCATGCTTAGTGGAGTTGCAAAATGGCAATGGATGCACTAGTCATCTCTCTCTGTCTTTACCCCTTGAAAGGTTTGTGAGTGCTGTTAAAATGGATTATTAGAATCTGGCCTGGTGGAGAGATTTTAGGAGGCCATTCGAGTTCTAATGAAATCGAGGTACGTGGATGATGGTCAAGGCTTATTCTCAGGGGAGTGTGGGTGGGGTCAAGGGCCCTCAATGAGTCCACATAGTGTAGCACGGAATAATTCAATTCAGACACTCAAGTATAAAAATATAGTTATTTATTATAGGCCTTCTGAACAAACTGGTAAATGAACCTAACAGGTAGTATTATCGCACAAAACTCTGTGATGCAAATATATACAGTTGCTACAGGTTCAAATAGCAAAAACAAAGAGGTGATGGCTGGAAGGTTTAGAATTAATCTTAGCCACTGGCAATGCTCTGGGCAACCCTCCAGACCACCGTTCTTCGCCTGCCAAGCCATTACAGAAGGGAAAGACCATATGCAAATCAGGCTTGGCCCCACCCCAAAAGGGGCAGTCCAGCCCGAACTGCTAGGCCACATCCCCTCTGCACGAGACCACAAGCATCCCCAAACATGTTTCGCCCTTGTTGAGGCTCATCAGTGAGGAGTAGCTTGGGTCTCTAGGCCCAGCAGGCACGGGACCCACGTCTGGGCATACCCGTCCCACTCGGGATGACATAGCAAAAACAAAGAGGTGATGGCTGGAAGGTTTAGAATTAATCTTAGCCACTGGCAATGCTCTGGGCAACCCTCCAGACCACCGTTCTTCGCCTGCCAAGCCATTACAGAAGGGAAAGACCATATGCAAATCAGGCTTGGCCCCACCCCAAAAGGGGCAGTCCAGCCCGAACTGCTAGGCCACATCCCCTCTGCACGAGACCACAAGCATCCCCAAACATGTTTCGCCCTTGTTGAGGCTCATCAGTGAGGAGTAGCTTGGGTCTCTAGGCCCAGCAGGCACGGGACCCACGTCTGGGCATACCCGTCCCACTCGGGATGACATAGCAAAAACAAAGAGGTGATGGCTGGAAGGTTTAGAATTAATCTTAGCCACTGGCAATGCTCTGGGCAACCCTCCAGACCACCGTTCTTCGCCTGCCAAGCCATTACAGAAGGGAAAGACCATATGCAAATCAGGCTTGGCCCCACCCCAAAAGGGGCAGTCCAGCCCGAACTGCTAGGCCACATCCCCTCTGCACGAGACCACAAGCATCCCAAACATGTTTCGCCCTTGTTGAGGCTCATCAGTGAGGAGTAGCTTGGGTCTCTAGGCCCAGCAGGCACGGGACCCACGTCTGGGCATACCCGTCCCACTCGGGATGACATAGCAAAAACAAAGAGGTGATGGCTGGAAGGTTTAGAATTAATCTTAGCCACTGGCAATGCTCTGGGCAACCCTCCAGACCACCGTTCTTCGCCTGCCAAGCCATTACAGAAGGGAAAGACCATATGCAAATCAGGCTTGGCCCCACCCCAAAAGGGGCAGTCCAGCCCGAACTGCTAGGCCACATCCCCTCTGCACGAGACCACAAGCATCCCCAAACATGTTTCGCCCTTGTTGAGGCTCATCAGTGAGGAGTAGCTTGGGTCTCTAGGCCCAGCAGGCACGGGACCCACGTCTGGGCATACCCGTCCCACTCGGGATGACATAGCAAAAACAAAGAGGTGATGGCTGGAAGGTTTAGAATTAATCTTAGCCACTGGCAATGCTCTGGGCAACCCTCCAGACCACCGTTCTTCGCCTGCCAAGCCATTACAGAAGGGAAAGACCATATGCAAATCAGGCTTGGCCCCACCCCAAAAGGGGCAATCCAGCCCGAACTGCTAGGCCACATCCCCTCTGCACGAGACCACAAGCATCCCCAAACATGTTTCGCCCTTGTTGAGGCTCATCAGTGAGGAGTAGCTTGGGTCTCTAGGCCCAGCAGGCACGGGACCCACGTCTGGGCATACCCGTCCCACTCGGGATGACATAGCAAAAACAAAGAGGTGATGGCTGGAAGGTTTAGAATTAATCTTAGCCACTGGCAATGCTCTGGGCAACCCTCCAGACCACCGTTCTTCGCCTGCCAAGCCATTACAGAAGGGAAAGACCATATGCAAATCAGGCTTGGCCCCACCCCAAAAGGGGCAGTCCAGCCCGAACTGCTAGGCCACATCCCCTCTGCACGAGACCACAAGCATCCCCAAACATGTTTCGCCCTTGTTGAGGCTCATCAGTGAGGAGTAGCTTGGGTCTCTAGGCCCAGCAGGCACGGGACCCACGTCTGGGCATACCCGTCCCACTCGGGATGACATAGCAAAAACAAAGAGGTGATGGCTGGAAGGTTTAGAATTAATCTTAGCCACTGGCAATGCTCTGGGCAACCCTCCAGACCACCGTTCTTCGCCTGCCAAGCCATTACAGAAGGGAAAGACCATATGCAAATCAGGCTTGGCCCCACCCCAAAAGGGGCAGTCCAGCCCGAACTGCTAGGCCACATCCCCTCTGCACGAGACCACAAGCATCCCCAAACATGTTTCGCCCTTGTTGAGGCTCATCAGTGAGGAGTAGCTTGGGTCTCTAGGCCCAGCAGGCACGGGACCCACGTCTGGGCATACCCGTCCCACTCGGGATGACATAGCAAAAACAAAGAGGTGATGGCTGGAAGGTTTAGAATTAATCTTAGCCACTGGCAATGCTCTGGGCAACCCTCCAGACCACCGTTCTTCGCCTGCCAAGCCATTACAGAAGGGAAAGACCATATGCAAATCAGGCTTGGCCCCACCCCAAAAGGGGCAGTCCAGCCCGAACTGCTAGGCCACATCCCCTCTGCACGAGACCACAAGCATCCCCAAACATGTTTCGCCTTGTTGAGGCTCATCAGTGAGGAGTAGCTTGGGTCTCTAGGCCCAGCAGGCACGGGACCCACGTCTGGGCATACCCGTCCCACTCGGGATGACATAGCAAAAACAAAGAGGTGATGGCTGGAAGGTTTAGAATTAATCTTAGCCACTGGCAATGCTCTGGGCAACCCTCCAGACCACCGTTCTTCGCCTGCCAAGCCATTACAGAAGGGAAAGACCATATGCAAATCAGGCTTGGCCCCACCCCAAAAGGGGCAGTCCAGCCCGAACTGCTAGGCCACATCCCCTCTGCACGAGACCACAAGCATCCCCAAACATGTTTCGCCCTTGTTGAGGCTCATCAGTGAGGAGTAGCTTGGGTCTCTAGGCCCAGCAGGCACGGGACCCACGTCTGGGCATACCCGTCCCACTCGGGATGACATAGCAAAAACAAAGAGGTGATGGCTGGAAGGTTTAGAATTAATCTTAGCCACTGGCAATGCTCTGGGCAACCCTCCAGACCACCGTTCTTCGCCTGCCAAGCCATTACAGAAGGGAAAGACCATATGCAAATCAGGCTTGGCCCCACCCCAAAAGGGGCAGTCCAGCCCGAACTGCTAGGCCACATCCCCTCTGCACGAGACCACAAGCATCCCCAAACATGTTTCGCCCTTGTTGAGGCTCATCAGTGAGGAGTAGCTTGGGTCTCTAGGCCCAGCAGGCACGGGACCCACGTCTGGGCATACCCGTCCCACTCGGGATGACATAGCAAAAACAAAGAGGTGATGGCTGGAAGGTTTAGAATTAATCTTAGCCACTGGCAATGCTCTGGGCAACCCTCCAGACCACCGTTCTTCGCCTGCCAAGCCATTACAGAAGGGAAAGACCATATGCAAATCAGGCTTGGCCCCACCCCAAAAGGGGCAGTCCAGCCCGAACTGCTAGGCCACATCCCCTCTGCACGAGAACACAAGCATCCCCAAACATGTTTCGCCCTTGTTGAGGCTCATCAGTGAGGAGTAGCTTGGGTCTCTAGGCCCAGCAGGCACGGGACCCACGTCTGGGCATACCCGTCCCACTCGGGATGACATAGCAAAAACAAAGAGGTGATGGCTGGAAGGTTTAGAATTAATCTTAGCCACTGGCAATGCTCTGGGCAACCCTCCAGACCACCGTTCTTCGCCTGCCAAGCCATTACAGAAGGGAAAGACCATATGCAAATCAGGCTTGGCCCCACCCCAAAAGGGGCAGTCCAGCCCGAACTGCTAGGCCACATCCCCTCTGCACGAGACCACAAGCATCCCCAAACATGTTTCGCCCTTGTTGAGGCTCATCAGTGAGGAGTAGCTTGGGTCTCTAGGCCCAGCAGGCACGGGACCCACGTCTGGGCATACCCGTCCCACTCGGGATGACATAGCAAAAACAAAGAGGTGATGGCTGGAAGGTTTAGAATTAATCTTAGCCACTGGCAATGCTCTGGGCAACCCTCCAGACCACCGTTCTTCGCCTGCCAAGCCATTACAGAAGGGAAAGACCATATGCAAATCAGGCTTGGCCCCACCCCAAAAGGGGCAGTCCAGCCCGAACTGCTAGGCCACATCCCCTCTGCACGAGACCACAAGCATCCCCAAACATGTTTCGCCCTTGTTGAGGCTCATCAGTGAGGAGTAGCTTGGGTCTCTAGGCCCAGCAGGCTTTGCCTGTGGTTATGATTAATTCAAAACCTTCCAGCCATCACCTTTCTGTTTTGCTAAAGTCACCCCAAGTGGGACGGGTATGCCCAGACGTGGGTCCCGAGTCTGCCGGGCCTAGAGACCCAAGCTACTCCTCACTGATGACACCCAACAAGGCTGAAACATGTCTGGGGATGCTTGTGGTCTCGTGCAGAAGGGATGTGATCTAGCAGTTCGGGCTGGACTGCCCCTTTTGGGGTAGGACCAAGCCTGATTTGCATATGGTTTTTCCCCTTCTGTAATGGCTTGGCAGGCTGAAAAACGATGGTCTGGACGGTTGCCCAGAGCTTTGCCTGTGGTTATGATTAATTCAAAACCTTCCAGCCATCACCTTTCTGTTTTGCTAAAGTCACCCCAAGTGGGACGGGTATGCCCAGACGTGGGTCCCGAGTCTGCCGGGCCTAGAGACCCAAGCTACTCCTCACTGATGACACCCAACAAGGCTGAAACATGTCTGGGGATGCTTGTGGTCTCGTGCAGAAGGGATGTGATCTAGCAGTTCGGGCTGGACTGCCCCTTTTGGGGTAGGACCAAGCCTGATTTGCATATGGTTTTTCCCCTTCTGTAATGGCTTGGCAGGCTGAAAAACGATGGTCTGGACGGTTGCCCAGAGCTTTGCCTGTGGTTATGATTAATTCAAAACCTTCCAGCCATCACCTTTCTGTTTTGCTAAAGTCACCCCAAGTGGGACGGGTATGCCCAGACGTGGGTCCCGAGTCTGCCGGGCCTAGAGACCCAAGCTACTCCTCACTGATGACACCCAACAAGGCTGAAACATGTCTGGGGATGCTTGTGGTCTCGTGCAGAAGGGATGTGATCTAGCAGTTCGGGCTGGACTGCCCCTTTTGGGGTAGGACCAAGCCTGATTTGCATATGGTTTTTCCCCTTCTGTAATGGCTTGGCAGGCTGAAAAACGATGGTCTGGACGGTTGCCCAGAGCTTTGCCTGTGGTTATGATTAATTCAAAACCTTCCAGCCATCACCTTTCTGTTTTGCTAAAGTCACCCCAAGTGGGACGGGTATGCCCAGACGTGGGTCCCGAGTCTGCCGGGCCTAGAGACCCAAGCTACTCCTCACTGATGACACCCAACAAGGCTGAAACATGTCTGGGGATGCTTGTGGTCTCGTGCAGAAGGGATGTGATCTAGCAGTTCGGGCTGGACTGCCCCTTTTGGGGTAGGACCAAGCCTGATTTGCATATGGTTTTTCCCCTTCTGTAATGGCTTGGCAGGCTGAAAAACGATGGTCTGGACGGTTGCCCAGAGCTTTGCCTGTGGTTATGATTAATTCAAAACCTTCCAGCCATCACCTTTCTGTTTTGCTAAAGTCACCCCAAGTGGGACGGGTATGCCCAGACGTGGGTCCCGAGTCTGCCGGGCCTAGAGACCCAAGCTACTCCTCACTGATGACACCCAACAAGGCTGAAACATGTCTGGGGATGCTTGTGGTCTCGTGCAGAAGGGATGTGATCTAGCAGTTCGGGCTGGACTGCCCCTTTTGGGGTAGGACCAAGCCTGATTTGCATATGGTTTTTCCCCTTCTGTAATGGCTTGGCAGGCTGAAAAACGATGGTCTGGACGGTTGCCCAGAGCTTTGCCTGTGGTTATGATTAATTCAAAACCTTCCAGCCATCACCTTTCTGTTTTGCTAAAGTCACCCCAAGTGGGACGGGTATGCCCAGACGTGGGTCCCGAGTCTGCCGGGCCTAGAGACCCAAGCTACTCCTCACTGATGAGACCCAACAAGGCTGAAACATGTCTGGGGATGCTTGTGGTCTCGTGCAGAAGGGATGTGATCTAGCAGTTCGGGCTGGACTGCCCCTTTTGGGGTAGGACCAAGCCTGATTTGCATATGGTTTTTCCCCTTCTGTAATGGCTTGGCAGGCTGAAAAACGATGGTCTGGACGGTTGCCCAGAGCTTTGCCTGTGGTTATGATTAATTCAAAACCTTCCAGCCATCACCTTTCTGTTTTGCTAAAGTCACCCCAAGTGGGACGGGTATGCCCAGACGTGGGTCCCGAGTCTGCCGGGCCTAGAGACCCAAGCTACTCCTCACTGATGACACCCAACAAGGCTGAAACATGTCTGGGGATGCTTGTGGTCTCGTGCAGAAGGGATGTGATCTAGCAGTTCGGGCTGGACTGCCCCTTTTGGGGTAGGACCAAGCCTGATTTGCATATGGTTTTTCCCCTTCTGTAATGGCTTGGCAGGCTGAAAAACGATGGTCTGGACGGTTGCCCAGAGCTTTGCCTGTGGTTATGATTAATTCAAAACCTTCCAGCCATCACCTTTCTGTTTTGCTACAGGTTCAAATAGACATCAACTAACTTAATAAACAAAGCAGTAAGTATTTTAGATGCAGTAAATGATGGAATCAGATCACAAGACAATAACCTAACTTAAGATGTCCGAACCCTAGGATGAATGGGGCTTTGTGCCCAAAATTCGCAGAAGCCACAAAGTTTTCTCACCAGAACAAAGTTTCTGTAGGATTCAACAGGCTTGTGTTGGTGGTAGTTTAAAAGTTCTACACCTATTTTACCAGGGGTAAGTGTTTTCCTTTTTTACAGATTCAAAGCTAACCCATGAGCAGGATACACGACCCAGGTTCGACAACCAAAAGGAGAGCCGAATGAAATAAGGAGACAAAGGGAATTGTTCCCATTGCGATCCTGTGGAGGACGGAGGGACAGGCACACTGTGTTTACTTGCCTATTTTCCCAGAAGATTTTGGGGATCATCTAGGGGTTGCTGGGGGCTAGATCCTTTGCCGTTTGTACCAGTGAGTGGTGCCCAGGAGTTGCAGGTTTGAGGAGTCTTCCAGTCGAATTGAAAAGCAAGATGCAACCCTTTGCAGAGAAGAAATGCAGAATCCACCGACGCCGACCCCTTCAAGGCACTTCACATATTGGAGAAAGGCAAGTTCCACCAATGGTGGCCACACACAGGCCTGTCATGAAAGTGTGAAATTCTGGGAAAAGGCTACTAGTGGCACAATCTGATAAACAACGAAGTTCCAGACTGAACAGCGATGCTTCTGGCGAGGTAACCCATGAGAGAGTTGGTCCACTGAACATACCACATACACGTCCGAAGACTCAGAAGAGCAGGATCCTCGAGAAGGCTACTTCAGGAGTCAGCTTTGGATCTTCAGAAGGCTGCTCTTCTTCAAGGGATTCTTGGCTCCAGGTGAGTTGAAGAAATGGCTGCAGAGGTCGTCTTCTTATCCAAAATCTGAGCTGGAAGCAAGTCCAAGCCCACCAATGGTAAGGATCTGCATCATTTAAACAGCCAGTAGTTATCCAATCAGGGACCACTACTGGTTTCACATTTTCCCCATACATAGACTTTCTGGCACCATGAATGTGTTCTGGAACTAGACAGTACCTGCCCCCTTCTTGGGCCCCACACACACACAAAGCCCCACTAGCCCGTGAAAGTCTTAGCTTTCCCAGGCAAGTGCATGACCTTATAAGGACTTTCCTGAATGGATAAGCCAGGAAGAAGTCCAAACTACAACCTGGCTAAAGAATAAGTAAAACTCTTGTGACACAGCCATTTTAGGGCACTAGCCACGTTTATTAGCCATATGCAGTAGATACAAATGTGCACACCAAGAATAAGGCAAAAACTATAAAAAAAATATTTCTGCTGCCACCAGATTGACACATATAAAAGTAACCAAAACTCCCAGGTGTAAACAGGGTGATACAAAAGTATCCCCATTGCATTGCACTGTAAGGCACTGTGTGCAATGCTAAAACGTACAATAATTCAAAAGGGAAATACAGTTACTCCCTTCTGATAGTCCCAGGGACTGAAAAAAACATAACAAGAGGCTTCTGGCATGTATACATTCAATTCCTGAATTGAAAACATTCTTCTGATTCCCAAAGGAAAATTCATACAAAGGAAGCAAGGTATTGATAAAACCATTATTGTGTTCTATTATCAAATCCTAATTTAAAACCACAAGTCGCAACATACATTTAAACACACACAGACATACATTCATCACATAAAAGATGTATATTCAATCTAGCAACATAAAATACTTTTTTTTATTCTGACCCAAGTGTCCTTTGATCAGAAACCTCCACCTCCCCCCTGTTAATCTCTATTTCTGGGTTAAAGTGCATTTCAAAATATTTAAACATTCGTTGGGAGCATAATTCCCAGCCCCTACTCCTAAAGAGCATCAAACGCAAAGAAGTTTGATTCTTTTAGGTATGAACTGAAATTAAATCCCTCATCCACCATGTTGGATTAACGCAAACATACATAAACACCACATTATACAAATGATATAATAACATAGGGTTCTCACAGAAACTATTTTACCTGCATTTCTAAACCAACAGAGGCCACTCCTAGATCCAGCAGTATATTTAATCCCTGCTATGTCTGTGTTTAAACACCAGGTCCAGTATGTAGTATGCCTATGCCACCATTCCATGAACCATAATCTACTTCTCTGCTCTAACCCCGACACCCCATGCACTTGTCTACATGTAGGTGCACAGAGACACTCCTCATCTTGGCGTTTCGGTGGACACCGCATTCCCAACCGCCTCTTCTGGGCAGGACAACATTGTAAACCCTTATCACTCGTGTACATCCACGAAGGAGTGTTCAGTTTCCCCATAACAATGAGCCAAAGGCAAGAGAAGTGAAGCTGAAGGCTATGCTTTACTTTACAAAATCAGGACAGGGTAAAAACAGAGCAAGAAGAATGAGGTTCCAAAGGAAACTATGCTGTGAAAGATAGCAAAAAGAAAATCTTTCCTAACAAGTGCCAGTTACGTGATGAATATAACTGGATAGCAAAAAGAAAATCTTTCCTAACAAGTGCCAGTTACATGATGAATATAACTGGATATTCTGACTTTTTTTCTCAATTACTGAGCTGTTTCATTAACACACATTGCCACTATGTTGGCCCCTAAATATTTCTGAGATGTGGATGATACAGCCTCATGAGTCGCTGTCTATAGTTTTACCAGTCGAGGACTCCCTGACATTCAAAAGAGTTCATCATGACAGCACAAGCATGGTCTGTTCAAAATGCATGCATACATCTTGTGCCAGAGTAGGTTTATTTGCTCTACCTTGTACCAACAAAAAAGCATAACACAAACGGCTCATATTCGAAGACATTGTTAGCATGGTCAGGGTGGGGATTGGGATAAACACATATGGAAGCTAAGAGTTTGGGCCTCATCATGAGTTGGGCGGTATCCCGGCTGGAATTTCACCAGGATACCGCCCAACGCAATTAGCACTACCGCACCTCGGTCAAGCACAATTTGCACTGGATCCCGAGTTGCGGTGGCGCTGTTAGTCCCCATTTGTTATGATTCCAAACTCGGGATTCGGCAGAGCAATAATGCATTTTTGCCGCTTCGCCCAACCCCTGATGACGCCCTTTATCTACAATTAAAAGGACATTTCTCTCTTGGAATCAGGTAAGCAAAATAGTGCTAGGAGCCTGTCCAATATGGGTACTGGCCTAGGATCTACTGCTCAGCTCACTCCATAGGGATTTAGTGCTCCACTCACTCTTCTTGAATAGGGTGAACTGGTCCCACTTTAGAAATATAGCACCTAGTCAATTTTTCAGGGATACAGCGCCCATCTTACTATTCCAGCTCCTACTTCAGAGGAACAGTGTCCAGCTCACACTTCAGGTATATTTTCACCAACTCACTGTTCTCGGTTAGAGTGCCAAGCTGACTGTTCTTCAGTGTGAGGTCTGGCAGTGTTTTCAGGCTTTCAAGGCTCCCAAGCATTGCAGCAGTCTAAAGGCCAGAAGCTTGAGCAGGCATTTAAAGTGCTCCAGGAACTTAGGTCTTCTCAGACCAACAGGATCTTTTAGCCCTTAGAGCTTTATCACCTATCCAGCTTTTGTATTAGGTGTTCTTTCCATCCTGGCTGCTCCCTTGCCTCTGGCTGACTGACTCACTTACTAATGACCTCACCAACTTTATGTAGGCCTCCCCTCCTAAGGTCCGATCTATCACAGCTCCAGATTGGACAGGACAGTTTTCTACTTGTGTGGAGACTGCAGATGGGCTTCAGTTCAAGTCTCCTTTATTTTCCCAATTTGGTCTGCAGTGGCATGAGCCATTCGAAAGCCTCTGTGGCCATATTTGTTGAGGGTAGGTGTCCGACCTTCCACTACAGTAGTAGACTGTGCCCATTTGCAGCATTTTGCAGCTCAGCCCCACTGCAATCTTCCAAACCTCACCTTCTTTTACTGAGCGCACAGGGATCCCTCTGGCCGTATCGGATCCCGCATAGTGGCTTGGTGTGCGGCTTCTCTCACTAAAATGGAGCTAATTTGAGTGAACTATGTAATTAGGCGGCAGGGACCCGTTACCTGTAGACATACATGCAGGTGGGTGCCCGATGCCGAATTTCGGTCATTTGCATAAGCGTGTAAAGCACATGTTTCCCCTTGCATTGCACCATGCAAATTAAGTAAACAGTGCCTTCCATCTATGCATGGCAGATGTTATTTGCAATGGATCTCTATGGCGTCGGTCTGCTTTTTGCTGCTGCAAAAAGCCAGCAGGCTCCATAGGGATCACCAGCATTTGCGCCAGTATGGAAATGCATGTGGGTGCAAATGATGGAGCATATGGAGAGGAAGGGAGCAGCGGAAATGCAAGTTGCGTTCTGCCCCTCCTCTCTGCCATACAAATTGCCAAAAATGGGGCATGGTGTAAATGGAAGGCACAAAGGCCTTACAGAAGGCTTTTATGCCTTCCATTTACGTTAGACCCTTGACCAAAATGAGCTTCTTTGTGTTCTTGGCTTGAAGTTCACTCCAATCCCCGGCAAGGGTCCCAGTCAGTGGCATCAGACCTCAGATGCTCTCTATGTCTCTCTGTTTTTACCTTAAGGAGTAGTATTTATTGGGATCCCCTCAGGTAGACAGAATTCAGGATTTTCTAATGTCGGGACTCTCCTCCTCTGCCCCAGAGCTTGCCAAATGGCATCAAGACACTCCTCCTCTGACCTTACATATAAGCAGGGCAAATATGCTTCATGGCTGTCTGAAGCTACGTCCCCTGGATCAGGGAGGGGTTTAGTAAGTGGAGCGGGACTCTGCAGCTCCTAGCTTGTACCGCCTGCAGGTGGCGCATGGCTCTGGTAAGAAGACCCTAGAAGACTGACCTTTCTGGGCTGCATGCTGCCCTTCAGTCTGTGGGAAGGGCACCCCATGACAAAACGTTCATGACATAACCTTCCCGTTTGCGGTGGCACCCCTTGTGGGTTGTTTCTTCAGGAGGTGTAATGACGGGTAGTCCACATAAGTTTGAAAGTTCTCCTCTCAATGTTGGACTAAAATTGCGTACAGTTGTAGGCTTGTGAAACATCTGATTATCTGGCCATTGGCATCTTTATGCATGGATAACCATGTGTGTGGCGCATGGCCTGTAATACGTTTGAACCTTCGCCTTGTCAGGTAATACTTTAGGGCTCCTACAGCCCATTTTATCCCTAAACATGCTAATTCTATTCATGGGTATTTCCTTTCATGGGTACAGAGTTTCCAACTGATGTGTTCTTTAGCCCCCTCTTTGCGTCAGTTCTCCTATGAGAGGGTAGCTACCAGCACAAGCCAGGAAGCATCCATTTGCAGGATAAATCCCTTCTCAAAATTGGGGGTGACTAGTAATGCTGGATTACTTAGGGCGTGTTTTAAGAAGTGGAAACTAGCTCTGTCATCCACCCAGCACATGAGTTTAATCGGTTGATTAGCTTTCAATATCAGTCAAGAGTTCAGCTCTCAAAAATTGTAAGGAATACATCTTTAATAGTAGGCTAACTAGCCCTGAAAGGAGCATTATCTTTTAGTTGTGGTCGGTAATGGGGCCAGGTCTATTGCCTCCACTTCACTGGCCCAACGTTCACCACTCTGCTGCCCACATGAAAGTCCAAATATTTTACTGATAAATGTCTTAGTGTACACTTCACTGGATTGGCTGTCCTGCAAGACCAGATACAAATGTCCGGTTTAAATGTTCCATGGTATGATGTGTATAAATTTATCCTCTATGTAGGTACTAGCATATGGCCAATATGGCTTGAACAGATGATCCATTATGTGTTGAAATGTACCTGCTGCCCTGTAGAAGCCACAAGGAAAGATAGTAAACAGAAAGAGGCCCTCAGGTGTAGAAAACATTGTATGCTCTTAATCTCCTGGGGCTAGAGGCTCCTGCCAATAACCTTTTTTAGGTCAAAAATTGAGATGATTATGGCTCTTCCTGGTCTTGCTATCAATTCATCAATCCTAGGTCTTCGATAGGGGTACAATTATGGAAGTTCATTATTAGCCTGTCCAAAATCAATATAAACAACTACTTGTTTTATCTGGCTTGGATACAAGAACTATAGAATGCAGCTATTCAGTGTGAGATTTCTCAAGTACAGCAGGTTACAGCATCTGCTCAACTTCTCGTGTTGTCAGCTTCAGGAAGGGATTCATCTGAATTAGTTTCCCTGACAAAATCCTTGGATTTGTCACAGCCTTTCCAGAAGATCCTGCAGCTCGTTGCGTGCTGTTTGTGGTAACTCCAGGGCAATCATTACTCTTTTCTTTTCTGGACTAGATTGAATTAGGTTGGAGCTCTGTGTATTAGCCACTAGGGAAGGATTGCTGTTGCTCTTACAGGATTTCAGCCTATTTACATGGCACATTTACTCCTTCTTAAGTTGGTTAGTCTGGCTTACCTGCTAGGTTTAGTCTTCCAGGACCTTGGTCAGTGCTTCGGTTTCCTGCCAATAAGCCAAGAGCTTGTTTTCTGAAGTGGGAAGTAGGACCATTCCCTTCAAGTTTGCTTAGTGTTCTGGTTCTAGCTAGCACTGTCTCCTCTCGTCCTCTTGTAGCTGTTTATGGACCAGATCACAAACAATGGTCATGCATTGTCGAGTCTTTTGGACCTTTGGACTGTGCCATGTTCACCTGGATACTCCATTGTTATTCCAGCCAAGACATCTCATGGATTCTGTCTTTATAATAATTTGAATGGGGAAAATACTGTTGAGGGACACAAAGTATTCCTCATGGTGAGAAATGGCCAAGGTACAGTATCACCTTATTCCAGATGTTCCAGTCCTTGTCAACTAGCTTAGGTAAAGTTTTTTCTAAATCGTGTTACATCTCTCCACTGTGCTGTCAGGTTGTGTATAGTAAATCAAGGTGTTCAGTATTTTATCTTCCTCAGGATCTTCATTTCATCAATAATATGATAGAATATATAACCGTTATTCTGTCAGCATCTCGTTGGACAATTCACTGTTGTAAGGTAAGGGTAAAGGATCAAGTATTGAAGAATATTCTAGATTATATGGCATTTGAATGTCTCTGGATACCCGATTATCAATATTTACCTGTGTCTGCTCCTGGAGAGTTCCAACGTTCACACAATGGCCTTACAAATATGAATGCGTGAATGTAGAGGACGCTGTTCAAAGGAAAGAGTAACAGGGGTGCTCAAGATACAGTCATAGGGAAATATGGATCTAAATAATATTCTCCTAAAGTAAACTGAAAACATGGAGACTGTTTTGGTATAGAGCGAGACACAGGTACTGCTCAAAAGAGTTTGCATTTTCCAGATTTCCACCTCTTACTCTCAACAACCATAAAAAGAGTTCACCTACGAGATACGACTAATCACCTACGCACCAGAGACACATTTTTCAACCAAGTAAAAGAGAATTCCACAAACTGCAACCATTTCGAAAGGCCCAAGAATATGGAGAGTGATTACTAGAAAAATAACTATTTTGGATTTCCATAGATAAATTAACAATTCCAGGATTTCACCACAGTACCATGTTCCAAGCAGAGAGAAAAATGCACTTGTGAATTATAAAATAATGTTTTCTTAGTTTGTCAATAATTATATCTTGCAACCTATTTCATTTAACGAAAATGATGCCAAGTTTAAATGACAAAAAAGTTCCATTACTTTCCATAACACTGTAGTTTGTTAGCCCACTCTACCTCTTCCCGACTGGTTTGTGGTCTGAGTCACAAGGCCAGAAGATACTCACTTCAGTGACTTGCCCAGGACAGCATACTCGAGCAGACAGTTAGGGCCAGAGGCAAATGGCATCTCCCGGGTCAGCACCCTGGTCCCTATTTGGTCCCCGAGTGGAATCACATGACTAGAGGACTCGCGTTCTTGGTGTCTCAACCAGGAAGCCCCTGCCCGGGCGGCCGGCTGGGAGCTGGGGGTGGCTCGCAGGGGCAGCTCCCATTTGCAGCTGGCCCATTTTGCCAGTGGGAGCCCCGAACCGGCCCTCAAAACCAGTTGACAGTAACTGCCAGGTAAGAGACAACGTCCTTAAACTTCCTACCCAGTGGTTTGTATGCAGCCAGATGACTGTTAAGGTGTAGACAATCGCTTAATGAATGGTATAGTGCATCCAATGTATCGATGCTAGGTGATTGTAGAATGCATTCAGGTTTGAATCCAGGTGAATTAAGAATATAGCCAGCATACTGAATCTAGATAATGTGTAATGTAGCCATCACTTTCATTCCAGGTGAATGTAGAATGCAGCCACTGCACTATATCCAGGCAAACTAAGAATGTGGCTATTGTACTGAATTTAGGTGAAAACAGAATCGTCTTTGTATGGAATTTAGGCGAATGAAGACTCTAGGATGGATACTGAATGGAGGCAAATGAAGAATTGCAGCCAATGTTTGAATCTATAAGAAGGCAGAATGTAGCCAGCCATTGAATCCAGAAGAATGTTGGAGGTAGCCTTTGCATTGAATCTAGGCACCGGTAGAATTCTGCTTCTGAATTAAAGCTAGGTGACTTAGAGTCTAGCTATCATCTTATACCTAGGTCACTGTTAGAATGTAGACAATGCATAGAACCTCTCACACTCCATGCATAGGGAAACTAGCACCTCCTCAAATTCTTCCCATACCTGGACTCTGGTCCCCCGAGGGCGTTCAACCTACAGCGAGTGGTGACCATACTAATGGTGAAAGGCGCTAATCAAATAACACATTACATTGCATTACATTACTTAGTCACAACATTAGGGGAGGATGTTTCATTATAAAATACTGTGAGGGGGCAGAAATGTGAGGCGGACAACTTTGTGAGGGATTTTCAAAGTTAGCCATTTTATTAAATTAAATAGGTTGTTTAATTGCCTCACTGTCCCTACCATAATGAGGATTCCCTGCCTAAAATAAAGTTAAGGAAACACTGTTGAAGGATATCTGGCCCTCACCGAGACATGGTTCACGGCCAGCTCTGTCACCACGAGCTTTGACACTCTCCTCCCTGATGGCTACAAGATCCTCTCCGCGCCCAGGCCCAACCGTACCGGAGGGGGTGTAGCCCTAATTTTCCCAGAGTGGATTCCTGCCTCTGTCATTCCTATGCAGGCCTATTCCTCTTTTGAATGCCTCATCTGCAGGCTCTCTCTCCTGTCCATTCCCTCACTGTGGCTAACATCTATCGGCCATCTGGTCAGATCTCCTCCGTCCTCTTTGAGTGGGCGGACCCCTCCTCCTCCCTCCTGGCCTCGACCACTTAACTCCTTCTTCTTGGAGACTTTAACATCCACCTGGATGCTTCCTGTCCTTCCTCTAGACTATTTCATAACCTCTGTGACTTTCTCTCACTCTCTATCCTCCGCTCTGGCTCGACTCACTCTGCAGGGCACACTCTGGATGTTCTGATCCCTTCAGACCTTCCCCTTTCTATCCCTCTCACCACTCCTCTCTCCTGGAGTAATCCCTTTCGCCTTTCCTCCCATCTCACTCTCACTACCCGTTAGGCCAAGCAAAGCCAACTCCAGCACTGCCACTTACCTTCTAGGTTATCCGACCTATGAAGCGTGTGTCAGTTGAGGCTTTCGCCGCCACTTTCTCACCCCCTCCTCCTCCTCTGGCTGACTCACACCCTGACACAGCCCTTTCCAAGCTCCACTCTGCCATATCTGATACACTTGATGTTCTTGCCCCTGTCATGAGGATTGGCTTGAAGCCCAAAGCCAAGTGCAACTCCTGGTATGACTCAGACCTTGTCACACTTAAACGCAAGTGCAGGGTGGTTGAGTGGAAATGGCGTGCTTCCGGGACATCCTCTGACATACTAGCCTGCTGCCTGCTCCAAAGAAAATACCGGCTCTCTGTCCACACCACGAAGAGAGCCCACATCCAAGCCCACGTCTCTGCAGCATCCAACAACTCGGTCAAACTCTTTCCAATTTGCAAGGAGCTGGCCAATCCTGCTGCAGTCTCTACCTCTCCTGTCCCCTCCCAGGCCCTCTGCATGGCCCTGGCTTCTAATGTAATCTCTAAAACATCTCTCTTCTTCTCCCCCTCCTCCCTCTACTCTCTGATCTTCCTCTGGCCCCTCATTGGCCACCCATCCTCCCTCCTTCTCTGCCTTTCTCATGTTCTCCCCAGATGAGGTTTCTAGACAAGTCTGATCTATGAAAGTCTCATCAAAACAGGTTCCCTGTTCCTCCAGAACCATCAAGGACCACATTGACACCCCGGCTCCTACTCTGGATGACTTCTGCAACCACTCCTTCACCACTGGAGTCTTCCCTTCCCCTTGAAGCACTCTCTTGTGCATGCTCTTCTTAAGAAACCCTCAGCTGACTCCTCCTGCCCGGCTAACTATTGCCCGATCTCCATCACTCCTTTCCTGGGAAAACTCTTGGAAAAGCTGGCCATCTTCCAGTTTAATCTTCTCACTGAATCTGTTTGTTGCCATGACCACAGTCTGGCTTTAGAGCCGCCAGAAGCACAGAAACTGCTTTCCTGAACATCTGTGAAGACCTGCTCTCCAACCTCGATCCTAATACCCCCTGTGTCCTCATCTTACTTGATCTCTCCTCTGCATTTGACATGGTCAATCATGCTATCATACTCAACCGTCTCTGTCATAACCTGGGTATCACCGATCAGGCTCTGGCTTGGCTGACCTCTTTCCTCTCCTATCGACCTGCCCAGGTCCAACTTGGGTCTTTCCTCTCCTCTATCTCTCTCTACCTGTGGTGTTCCCTAGGGGTCTAACCTCTCTCCCTGGCTGTTCAACCAATACCTGGCACTTCTTGCCCACGGCATTGCCGCTCTCTGCCCCAACTTTCAGTGCTATGCGGATGACACCAAGCTCATTTTGAGGCTACCCTCGGCCTCCTCCTCCTCTCCTTCCCTCATCTCTGACTGCCTGTCTGCTATCCAGGAGTGGTGCGTCGCTAATAACCTCTGCCTTAATGCCAGTAAGACTGAGATACTCCTCATCGGCACACGCGCTCCCTCCTTTCATGTAGCTCCCTGGCTGGACTCTCTCTTGGCCCTCTCCCTGCTCCCACCTGTGAGGTTAAAACCTTGGGGTCATCTTCGACTCCACACTCGCCTTCTCTCCTCACATCTCTGATGCCTCTAAGAAGTCACACTACCAACTGCACCTCCTCAGAGGTATTTTTCCTTTCCTCGCCTTCCCCCAGAAGCTCACTGTTTCCAGAGCTCTGGTTCTCTCCAGGCTGGACTACTGCAACAGCCTCTTTCTAAATATGCCTGCATCTACTCTCCGCCGTCTGCAACTCATCCAAAACAGGAGTGCAATACTTGTCCGTGGCCTCGAGCCCAGGGATCGTGTCTCCAGGACTGAAATCTCTTCACTGGCTCCCAGTGGCTGCGAGGGTTAAGTTCAGAACCCTCTGCATTGTCCACAAGGCCTTCTGGGGGCTGGGGCCTCAATTCCTTCAACTCTCTTTGTAAATATCTTCTTTCTCGAGCCCTTCGCTCCTCTGCCTCCAACTCCCTCAGGGTCAGTCGCTTCTCCAAGCAACTTGTCAGTGGTAGATCTCTTTCCTCAGCTGGGGCCTCCCTCTGGAACAGCCTCCCTGCCTCTCTGAAACTTGTAAAGAACCATCTCTGGTTCCGGAAGGGCCTCAAACCCTTCCTCTTTGCTTCTGCTTTTTCTCTTCCTCTCCCCTGCTTGAAATTGAAAGTGCACTGGTCACCTGGGTACCCTCTGATCTCGGGCCCAGGTCCCCTCCCCGCCAGTTGCACTCCTGCACTGGTTACCCCCCTGACAACCCTTGCACTCTGGGTCTGTTTCTGTATCCCTACAATCCCCTACCAGCACTTGAAACTTAATGTCTGCACTTACCCTTGCACTTGCCACCAGCTGGCCTCCCTTTTTATTTATTTGTATTTATTTGTTTTATTTGTTTTACTGTGTGATCCCATGTACTGTACTGCCCCCTCCCATTCCTCTTGCCCTTGTTCCCTCTTCCTCCCCTCGTGCAATCTCAATGTCACCTTGCCTAGTAAGATCCTTGTCTGTCTTCCCTTTGTTCCGCCTCCCTTGCCTCGTCACGCCTTGAAACACTTGTGTGTAGGCGCGTTATAAATGCCATATGTCATATACCATATCATATCATACATTTAAACAACATAATAAGGAAACATATGGCAATGTCATTCAACAGAAAACATAATGCAGCATTGAGTTTAAAGTATAACCAATGTCTCTTTTGGGTGCATTTTCCCTTCTCCAGATTTGAGCTATGGTTTGCTCAGCAGTTCCAAAAAGTAAAGACGGAGATCCAATACGGTTCTTGTTAAGTTCAATTAAACAATAAAGTTCCACCATTTCAAAAATACTTCAAAGAAAGGAACAGGGCCTCATTACGACCCTGCCGGAAAGAACAGTGGCGGTAACACTGCCGCCACTGTTGTTTCCGGACCAGCCGATTAAGAGTCCTGCAGGCAGGAGGTGTCACTCCCGCCAGGTCTGACCTGGCGGGATTTACACCACCCGCCTGCAGGCGGACATGGAAACACTGGTTCCGTCATAGACTGAACCAGTGTTTCCATTGTCCCCTTCCCCATGGAGTCCTGTGGGAATGGGGACTTACAGAATTCCACCTCCGGAATTCCCTGGTCACCGGGGTCATAATGCCCCGGTGATTCCGGGAATCACGGAGGCAGAATGGTAATACGGGTCTAGTTTTCCGGCACGGTTACCGCCGGACTTGTAATGAGGCCCAATGTCTTCTCCATTAAACCACCATATTTGTCTTTGTCAGAGTGACTTGTCAAATTAGAACTCTTTAAGAACAACCACTCTTCAAAGATCACTTTATAAAGTTCTTTGCTTGTTATGACAAATAATATTGATTTCTGCAATTCCACACTTCATCAACTATTGCACTGTATCCTCAGGTGCTTTCTCTACTCCCTTGCCAAGCCTACAACAGCCACAATGCCTGGTTTATTTCTCATACCAGGTGTGTCACCACAACATTGGTGACCGCGGGGTGTACTCACCTGCCTGACTCTAGAGGAATATATACAACAGTGGTCCTTTCCAACCTGGGACAATAGCAACTTTGCAATGTTTGGCAACATATATTGTTCAACTTTTTGTAAGGGAAAACAACATTAATCTGAGCCCTTATGGACCCCCTCCCAACTCTGCTACTCTATCCCTCTCTCTTTGAATAGCTTTATCCAGAAGGAAAGCCTGGTTGCCACTTCCCTTTTCCTTCTGCACTGTTAGACCAACAGTTCCAAGCCATATATTTTCTCTGGTTTCTCTTTAAGCTTTGGGAAGGTAGGCTTGTATCAACTACACATGTTTATATCCCAGACTCTGAGTAGTGGTCTGTACAACTCTCGGGCTTCTCGCCGTTTCCCTCTAGTCTTTGGCAATGTATGATGAAAGGGCATTGCCATGTTTTCACCCGCTTTTGGCTTCGGTAGCGCTTGTGCGACTTAGGTTTCAATGGGACCTCCCCACTGGGTTGTATGAGTCTCTCGCAACCTACAAACTCAGTTCTAGAGTCTTTTAGCTTTAAGGAATAACACTTTTGCTGATTTCGATATACGTAATAGTCATCTGCACAGTTCTCGCTGTATGCATGGCTTCTCTCTGTCAGACAAGCACACTCCCTTGGATTGCCTTCATGTTCGCCACGCCGTATCAGAGCCACTTTGGCTCCTGAGAGTTCTGGGTGCAACCCAACCACCTGGAACCTCTCAGCAACTTCTACTGCTTTTGCTTTCTGCTGCACAATCTCTGCATAAAGCGTTCTGTATGGGCAAGGGTTTCCTTCTCACACTTCCCGCCGCATAGTCTCTGCAGTTGGTGGTATTAGAGTTACAAACCCTCTCAGGAGTCGCACTGGTCCTGGTGTCTTCTGGCTCCTCTAATCTTGCTTTCCACTGCGTGTTTGGCTTGCGTGGAGTTCTCAAGGTCAGCTATCTCTGCTTCTACTGCTTCCGCTACTTTCCCTACTTCCCTTGCTTTCCCATTCCCACACCTGAGGGGGCCTTTTAAGCCTCTTCATCTCCCTCAGGTGTGAGTCCTTGTTATCAATTAACTGACCATTCCGGCATCTTTGCTCCTCTAACTCCCTCTTCCTCGTTTCAGTACTCGGGGGATTAATAACCTCCTCTTGTGGCACCCTTGGGAATTAGGGAAACTTTTTCAGCATGGGTTTCTGAGATTCTCGCAATATGTGGTTTCTGGCAGACTTTATCTACATTTAAATGGTTAATTTGTGGAACCATTGCCTTATTATGACAAGCTATCACATACTGTGGTAGCTGGTAAAAGTCCACCCTAAAGGGAGTTAAATACTGTGTCTCATTCCATGAGTATCCCTCAACCCCCTTACCCTTTCCTCCTCCCGGGAAATCCTCCCACAGAATACCACCCCCAGGGTCAGGATGTGTCTGCCTTTCCTGACCACGTGTGAGGATACTTTAGGTAGGGTTTCAGTGAGGGATCCATATGATTCATCCCAATACCTTGCACACAGAGAGGAGATTTTATTTTTAATGTATTTTTATTTATTGGCCATTTGCAAGGCGTCTATACACAGTATGTTTCCAGGTGCCACAAGACAGGATGGGGGAGGGGAACATGGGAATCATAAGAATACAACAACAAAGAAACAGTTATCTTGGCCTTTATGACAATCCTAAAGGTTCACGTGCATGACACAGTGTTAAGTGCAAGGGGTTTGGGGGAAGAGAGAGAAGCGCAATAGTGGGGTACCCCCACGGGTGAGGTGTGGGCAAGTCCTGGTCAGACAATGGCAGCAAGGGCCAGGGGGAAGACGGGGAAGTGGGGAAGAGTGCAGTGGACAGGAGGACTGGGTTGGGAGGGTCCGGAAAAGGGCGTCCGAGGGCAAGTGCTTGCAAAGGATGCTGGGAGGGACTGGTGTGGGGTGGTCAGGTCCCTGCATGACTCTGAAGGGACCAGGCTTCAGTCACAGCGGCAAATGGAGAGTTTAGCATGGGAAGGGGAGAGGGAAGGAGGAGGAAAAAAGGAAGGTCTTGAGAAGTTTCTGGAACTTGAGAAGATCTGGCTTAAGTCTGAGTGGAGGAGGGAGGCTGTTCTAGAGGGAGGCACCAGCCAAGGAGAGTGATCTACCACCCACTCTCTACTTGCAGAAACGTTTGCCCTGCAGAGTTGGAGCCAGAAGACTGAAGGATTCCGGCTGGGAGGTATTTCGGGAGGAAAAGCTGGATGTAGAGAGGTCCCAGACAGCCTTTTGGATGATACAAATGGTTTTGAATTTGATCCGCGCAGTCACTGGGAGCCAGTAGAGAGATTTTAGGGCTGGAGCAATGCGGTCCCTGGGTTTATGGCTAAGGATAAGTCTCGCAGTTCTATTCTGGATTAGTTGGAGAGGGCAAAGGGAGGAAAGAGGAAGGTTGTCAAAGAGGCTATTGCAGTAGTCAAGCCTAGAGAGAACGAGGGCTCTGGAGACAGGTGAGGAAAGGTAGAATGCCCGATGAGGAGATGAAGCAGAAAATTGGACTTCTTGGCAAGGTCCATGATGTATGGAGAGAAGGAGAGAGAGGAGTCCAAGGTTTTTGCCTTACAATTGGGTAAGGGGAAGAGACCCAGGGAGTCTGGCCAGAGAGTGAGGGGGGAAACTAGGAGCAAGCGTCCCAATGAGAAAGATCTCTGTCTTGCTGGAAACCAACACTTTTCGTCACTATTCAGGATATTGCTGGAATTAAATGGCTGGTGGGGGTTTTCCATAGAGACTGCAAAGAGGATCCCTACATTGAAAGGGGATGAGAACTCCCGTTCTGTGAAGGAACTCTCTAACCCCTTTTCCCTTGGGACCAAGTCCCTGTCAGAAATCCCTGATAACACTTCTGTCTGTTATGGTAATGTTTCTTTCATCTTTGATCCATAATGTAACGCTCACCTGGCTCCCACGGAGGCGCTGGTCTAGTCTGGGTTGCTGTGGCCTCTCCAAGCGTGATGCGCAGAACTCGGACCACCGATTGAACAGGACCCCCAAATCTTGCTTGTCTGGCCCGTAGGAATATCCTTCTGCAGATGAGAAAGGGGATTAACTGTCTGCAGAATAGTGTGCTTGCTCCCCCTTTCCCCCTTCGTTCTTCTCCGAATTCCTCCAAAACCCCCGGTTTAAGCTCACCTTATGGTTTGGAAGGATGAACTCTCCATCCTGCTTCTGGTGCAGGGGCGCGCGTTCGTCCAGTTACTTCACTGGTTTTCAGAATGGCGCTGGCAAAATCCGCTTGACTTTTCTGAGCAATACGCCGTAAGTATGAGGATTCAAAAGTTCAAGTGTGAGCCTCTTTTTATGTTGTCTTCCTAACCTGTGATCTGTCCTTTATTTCAGGTGCAGAACGAAGGCGATGCGTTGAGGGGTTAAATTGCCGATGGTAAAATCAGGTGAGTTAGTGATGAGGGCGACCCCTCTAAATGTCTTTATAATTCCCCAGTAATGTCTTTTGTCCTTTCCCCATAGGGGCCGGGGTGCGGTACCTGCCAACGAAGCGGCACCGACCCGAAATGTGGAATGGTTCACCAAGAAAAGCCGGTAAGTATTATGGCTGAAAATTCGGCTTTCCTCCTGTGTTCCCTCTGCTCACCTTTTGTCTCGATGGAGCCCGGAGATGTCTCGAGGACAGGTGAGTGAAGCTCCGTGCTGCAGCGAGCAACGCAATGCTTTTAAATGGAAGTCTTTCTTCAAGAATGCTGGCTTGAAGATTCCGGATGCAGGCAAGAAGTTTGAATAAGTTCTTGGTTTTCACCTTTCTCTTCTCTTCTTTCCTTACAGGTGTTCCAGGTTCGAGGTGGGCGTGGCTGGAGTCCAGGTGCAGGAGCAGACACAGTGAGCGTTCAGCTGCTGGGATGCAGAACAACGCGAAGCACGTGTGGCTGTCCGGGCGTGGCTTAAATAGCCTTGGAAGAAGTCCTAGGTAAGTATTCTTCCACAGCCCCACCCAAGTAACAAAATAGTCCCTTCAGTAAAATAGTCCCTCCTAAGCCTCATTTGGCTTGGGTCTTCATGCAGCATGGTCTGCATTAGGTGAGTATGCAGCATGGTCTGCATCAGGTAAGTGCACCAAACACTTTCCTTTATGAGCCTGGCGCCTATGGCGCCAGGACTGATGTCCAACATGTGCCTGGCACCAAAGGCACCAGGACAGAGTACAAAGAGCCCCTATAAGGGGCCGCTGGGCTTTTACCCGGGGCATGATGCCTGCTCCCGGGGGTGCTGGGCCTGGCCTGGTGCTCCGGGGGTAGGCATCATGACACATAAATTATTATGACCCAGACAAAGAAGAGCCCAAGAGACCTGTAGCGTAATAACAGGTTGCCTTACCATAGTACTGAGAAGAGTTGACCCTAAGGAGGCATAAAGATTATCTCAATCACAGTAAAGAAGGACTTTGACTTTACACTGGGGGGGATCCAGTCAGAGGAAATAAAGAGCAAGGAATGACTGAGGAAAGGAGAGAACAGCCAGTGCGAAGCCAGCCCAGCCCAGCAAGTTCAAACCTGGGAACATAAAGTTGCAAGAAAACTGATCCTCAGTGGTGGGGACATCCAGGAATGGTCTGCGGAGCACTGTAGTGCAAGCCAAGCTCCTGACCAGTGGAAGTGTGGTAAAGAAGTCAGCAGAGGCGTGACCTCAGGGAGGTGGACCGTATGGTCCTGTAACTGCATCAGGACTGTGTGGCCCAAGTCTCAGCTGAGCCAGAAGGTCGAAGAGGGAGTGGAGTGAAGGAAGCAGGAAGCGCTGAAGAAACATGAGTCAGCCCAGCACCCCAGGAAGAACCAGCGACAAAGACCCAGCACGCTACAGGTAATGGGAGAAGGGGGAGACATGGTACAGGTTTCGGGCAGCGCAAGAGTCAAGAGAACCTTGGTAGTAATCTCCCTCATCACAGTAATGACACCCAGAGTACCAAGAGTCAAAAGAACCTCAAGAGTAATCTCCTTCATCGGAGTAGTGATACCCAGAGAACCAATAGTCATGAGAATCGCGGGAGAAATCTCCCTCATTACAGTAGTGATATCCAAGGATCTAAGAGTCAAGAGTGCATTGAGAGGAATCTCCCCCATCACAGTGATATTCCAAAAAGAATTAAAGGGGAGGCTAGACAACAAGAGCAGTCTGGAGGTGATCTTCATAACGTCATAAAACAGGGAAGAATTACTGAACTGTAAAGCAAGCTTTCAGGAGCCCTTGGGAAGATGTCAAGAGACATTTGAGAACTATTGCCAAAAACAACCCCCAAGGCTGTGCAACGTGGGTCAGGAGAAGGGAGTCATTCTCCTGACCATACTCTCGTTGTTGAATCAGAAGCTAAAGCAATGGATTGTTGGAGAAGAGATAAAGACTAAGCCAGTTCTCTAGAAGAAGGGAGCCATTCTCCTAGTATTATTTTCATTTGAATGCTGAACTCTTTTGTAGATTAGTGGTAAGGTTAGAGTAGGCTTTTGGACAGAGAAAGAACACTTTTAATTTGGACAAACACCCTGGCGATGAAAAACAGAGTGGATATTTGTTTAGGTAGGGATAACCCTTTAGAGACAGGTAGAGGCAGCTTCTTTTCTTTATTTCTTAGATAAAACTTTGTTGAAACATGCCAAGCCTTTATCCGACACCTTACTCCACCACACCACAGAGACAGGGTTCACATTTGAGGGGAGCTGGGAGCTATTTAGCTCCTGCTTGTAACCTAGAAGAGCCTGGTTAGCATGACACCAACTTGGAGCTGCTTTTGGCTCCCCAGGCCAACTGATGCTGAACAAACACACCTATTTGAATTAAACTCTATGGATTTGGGACACTCTATAAATAAACATTAGGACACACCTATAAGACATTTAAAAGCATAAGGAGTAATAAATAAAGGCCAAAATGATACGTTTGCATCTTGTTTCGAAGATAGATTTGTAAAACGCTATGTACTAACTCCTCATTCCACAGTGGTAGCTCCTGGCCACTGATTAATGCTGGCTACCTTTTAGCTACTGTTCATCCAATCTGAATTCCGATCCCTACAGAGGTTCCAAGCTGATTGCCAAAAATAAGAAGCTCCAGTTAAATCGTAAATACTCTACCCCGTTATAACTCCAGATTGCCCTATATAATTGTCTATAGTAACTCCCTGGGAATAAGGGTGGTGTAGAAACAACAAGGGGATACTGGTTTTAAAAGGGACACAGGGACAGTGTAAAGGAAAATTACATTGTGTTCTCTATTTGAAACTGAATGCAAGTGAGATTTCATTTCCATGAAGCCCAATCCAGTTTTGTATTGGGGAGTACAGTTTAAAACTTAAATATGGATTGTTTCTGTGGAATTATACCAAATTAAAACAGAAACCACGTGTCCTACTGGCATAGATGTTGATGCTGGCCATGACACAGTCATGAAGACCCATCACCGTATACAATATTATTTATGATTTGTTGCCAGTCGGAGACTCAGTCATATAAAGTATTGGTGGTGAGAGGATGTTTAGAGGACTTCTTTCTAATCATTGAAAGTCATGCAAAAGCAAAACCCATGCAATCTTTTAATCTGAAATGCACATGTAGACCTATGTGTGATGTGAGAGGGCAAAGCTGATGTTACCCTTGTACCTTTTAATGGAGAATAGTATTTCTTTAGCGCAAAACCACGTGATAGGCAAGCAAATGAATAGAAGTTGATTGAATGTTTCACAAATATGTAGATTGAAGTTGCATGCACATGTTCAGAGAAGCTGCACACACATGTTAAAGCAGCCCATGCAGCATATTCAGCTGAGATGCTGTAAATCTTAAAACAGGCCTCTTATTCTGCAAATGGTGGGTGTCAATGGGGAAGGAAAAACAGGGTTTTGATGCATTTCAAAATGTGACATCATATTTCATATTGAATGTTTTGCGCAGTTAAGAATTGTGAGACATTTATTGGCAAGCAATAGAAGTGTGTTTAGAATGCCCAGTAATCTTTACCGCTTAATATATAGATAGAACTAGTTAAGGAAATGAATGATTGTGTGTGAAACATAATGAGATTCATGCAGGCAGCTAACATTTCATTTTACTGACGATTTGCTTATAAGCATATAACATTGTGGTGACTTCCCTGGCTTAAAGCTGAAGACATCTTTGTTTAGATTTGACTTTCATTTTCATTAAACAAATTTGAGTTTTCATGCAACTGCCTCTGTATTGCTCAGAATTGTGGGGGTGGGACCCTATGAGCAGATGGTGAGACCAGATGGTGAGAAATATCTTTACAGCACACTGGAAAGGTTGAAGAACCAGTAATTGATATTGGGTTCTACTTTCCCCATTGAGTCCTACTCTACTTGATAGACTAAGCACCTCCTCTCCACCAAGAAAGATCCCTGACATTTTAACCCTTCTTCTTCTGTGATTAAGTTCCCAAAGTTGTTTCAGAGAATGGAACCATTCCTCCAAGTGGCTGTAAAGACACGTGAGTTGGTTCACCAACACGCTTCCCAACCCACTTTGGGCTGTACTATGGTGCAAGTGAGACTAAAACCCTTTCCCTACTCTTTCTGAGTAGAGGTCGACTGAGACACTTTGAGAATCTCAGGCTTGTCTACTTTCTCACCTGTGAGTTGGGCAACAGGGAGCTCCACCACAACCTGGAAAGGGTTGTTCCCAATATTTCTGAGTAAGACCTTATTATTTCTGATTTATGGAATACTACTGGAATACTACTGCCGCTACATCATTAGGTTATTTCTTGGCCAGACCAGAGTTAGGCACAATTCTTCCACGTGTTCCCAGAGGAAGATATATGCAGGTATGTGGGAGCTAGAGCCCACTGTATCGTTATGTTAGACATCTCTCTCCGCTAAACAGACTATAACCAGCTGCTTTGGGAGTAGCCCTGGAGAGCAGGTAGCCCTGTGGGAGATTCTAAGGCTCTCTAAAGGGGATCTACTCAAACTGGAAAGGTAAAACCTTTGGTCAGAATCCGTCAATCTCACTTCTAACCCAATCATGTGGCAAATTGAGAAAATGTGACACAATATATGTTTTAAACACTTTATGGGCATTGTCGGGATGGGGTTGGAATGATCGCCTTTGGGAACTAGGGACTTATGTACAACTAAAAGGACATTCCTCGCTTGGAATCAGCTAACCAAAACAGTGTTGATATGGCTCAAAATATAAGGTATTAGAATACTCTCGCCAACATGGGCTCTAGTATCCCTTAGGCTCTCTGATCTCAACATTGTCTCGGGAGGATAGCTCAGGGGCAACACATTCGTCTTGGAAGCAAGACGACGCACAGCAACACAAGTTCAATCCCCTGGTCCACGCTTAGAAACCTCTGGGTATTAAGCGTGTTTTAAGTAACCCATTACAATTAGTCACAGGTATAGAGCACCCAGCTAACTTTTTTGCCCAAATAACAGTCATAGGGGTATATCACTCAGCTCAGTTCTTGCCCAAATCACAGTCAGAGGAATAGAGTGTCCAGTTTGCTATTTGTTATTATAAGGAACTCGTGGTGGCAACAGTAAAGACAGACCCAAGTGATCACAGTTCAAGGGTGTTTATTAAACTGTATATGCAGGTTTGAAAAACGCCTAATCTAAACCTAAATCTAAGATGGGAGCAAGCTACGACCATCAAAAAATAATAAGGCAGTCCTAGTGGTGTCTTGTCAAATAAAAGGGCTTGCACTAAAAAAAAACTATTGCCAATCCTTAAACCTAAATACAAAAAGAGTGTGGGATAAGATTCACAAAAAAGAAAGAAGTGTTCACAAATGATGAGTCAGGATGTGGTAGCCTGGAGTCTCCTACCCCACGTTTTGAGCACGGGACAAGGCGGGACTCCTGAGCACAGCACACTCTCCAGATTTCCCAGCACGAGACTACAGTTCAGTTCTCAGCTATCAGGACCTTCGGTGGTTAAGTCTCTTTTCTACAAAATGTCTCTTGCCTCCGAGGACCTGATGTATTCAAAATAACAAACCAAAGTTCCTTTCCAAATGTACGCTGGGTGATTAATTTTCACCCCTGGGTCCCCCTCTTCCGGGTTTAGACCCCTCTTGAATGTCAGCCTCCCTCCGTAGGGGTCACTATGGCTTTTTATCAAAGCAATTTCACCTGTGGCATTCACAAGCCTTAATGTCTTTTTAAACAGTTCACTGTGGACATCCCTCTGTTGGGTTCACTCCTGTCAACACACTGTTCATTGGGACTTCAGACTTTTCACCCCTTTCTATCGGCATCCCACTGTCGGGTTCACTCTTGCCAACTTTGCCAATCATACAAAGTTGATTGGCAAATTTCACTTTTCTTACTATGCAGGATTCACCTCCCTTCGCTTTTCAGGGGGTTTTTCTAGACCCCTATATGACCACTAAGTAACCTCTCCCAGCCACGATAGGCTGAACCGACGCATTTCCTCACGAACCCACCACCGGAAGGCGAGAGCCGGCGCACACCCAAGGGCCGGTCACCATAAGGGCACCACCCTGTCTGCGCCTGTCAGCTCAAAGACGTGCAATTAAGAGCACGCCTGCCTCACCACAACCCACCCGACCCGTAAGTACACTGTTACAAACTGATGAACGGCCTACGTTCATTGCGATCGCATTCCTAGAAACCTATTAGTCACGGCGAACTCAAGTATAAATCCTACAGTTACAATGAGCCCTAATTAACTTACCTGCATCTCGGATAAATCTACAACCTAAAGTACATAGCCAGAACACAAGGCTAACAGTGTACATTTGCATCTTATTCCATACACAGCCTCATGAGTAGAATGCAGCCGCCATCCAGCCGCATCTGCAGACACTGCAATAAGATACTAACTGCTACTCATCTACTACCTGCTACCTATCATGACTGAATGTCAAATGCACATCTAAAATGGCTACCTACGAATAGCGTCCTGGATGGTATAAATGCAGCAGCTTTTCTAGCTGTACCAGCCGATTCTGAATATAACAGCCTACATGCAGGACTAGCCTGCTCTGTACTCTATGCGCCTGAAACTCCCTGATTTGTTGGGACTAGCCTGTTTGTTGAACCTCCCTGATGTGTTGCTCTCATGCCTAGCCTATGTGGGACTAGCCTACTTTGTACTGTATGTGCCTGAACCTCCCTGATTTGTCGCTCACATGCCTAGCCTATGTGGGACCAGCCTACTTTGTACTATCTACGCCTGAACCACCCTGATTTGTTGCTCACATGCCTAGCCTATGTGGGACTAGCCTACTTTGTACTGTATGCGCCTGAACCTCCCTGATTTGTTGCTCACGTGCCTAGCCTATGTGGGACTAGCCTACTTTGAACTATACGTACCCTGCCCTGCTGAACTGGTCTATTGTTCTTCCATTTCCCATAATGATGCACCTCAGAAAGACTCAAGTGACCTTTCTGTTGTGCCTTACCTTACCACTGATTGGCTTAATCATGTCCTTCACTAATTACGCACCATGCCCCACCCTGGACAGAAATACCAGACTGCGAGCTGGTTTACCCCCCTCTATGAGCCCACAGGTTATAGCAATAAGGTCCTCAACGCCCAACATAAATCCACCCTACGGCACCCTGAGCCACTCCACAGCCTAACCACTCCTTGTGATAACATCAACCAACCTAAACTTATTGCTATAAAACTCCAGAATACGCCCAATTCAACTACGGTATCTGGAGCCCTGATCAACGCCAGATCCCTAGTGGCCCATGCCACAGAAATAGCTGACATCTTATCTTCTGATGACCTAGACCTCCTGGCAGTCACCGAATCCTGGCTGCAAGAAGCAGCAGCTCCAGCGCTCTCATTAGCCATTCCAGAAAACTACCAACTAATTAGAATGGACAGACCCAACAGTAGAGGATGCAGCCTTGCCATTATAGCAAAAACTAACCTTGCTTTAAGAAAACTAGATCGACCTCCCCTTAAATCATGTGAACTGCTCATCGCAAAATTGCCCATCTCCAACTACCGCACCTTAACAATTAGGCCACCTGGACCCACCGGTACCTTCGAGGAGGACTTATCTAGCCTCCTAGCTAACAATACTAAAGACTCCTCACAACTCTTATTAGGCAATCTTAATTTAGGTTTTAATGACCCTGAAGACAAACTGAAGACAAACCAGCCCAATCTATAGCCTCCATGCTAGCGGAACATGGCCTAATCCAAAAAGTCCTCACCCCAACACATGACAAAGGAAGCACCCTTGATTGGGTGGCCACCTTAAACTGCGACACCACCATCACTAAAATTACCCCCCAACAATGGACAGACCACCACCTTATCGACTTTTTGTTAACTTTGGATAAACAGATCACCAAAGACAAGGCCATGGCACCACCCCTACCTACTATATCTAAAAAAACATCACACCGGACAACCTCCTGCCACTTTTACTCCCTCCCATTAATGCTCACCCCAATAACTTGGTTCCTGAACTCATTGTGGAGAGTTATAATAACTCTATGAAGAAAGCCTTAGATACAATTGCTCCTTTGAAACCACGCAAAAGCAATCAACAAACACACCTCAATGCCTGGTTCACCCCATGCCTAAAAGAACTAAGGATGCAAAAAAGGAAACTAGAATCTCAATGGCGGCACACCCCGTCTGAAGAAAACAAACAGAAACTTAAGCACTTCGCTAACAATTACAAAAAAGAAATCCTACTCACAAAAAAAAACATTTTCAATGAAAGGATCTCCAATGCAAGTTCCAATACCAAGGAACTATTTGCGACCCTAAGGGAACTGGAATCCTCTGTACCGCCACCTGACAGCATACCCAAAGACAAACAATGGTGCACTGACATCCAAAATGCCCTAGCTAATAAAATAAAAACACTCCAAACTAAAATCTCTATCAAAAAAGCCTCCATAACCCCTAATGAGATATCATCTTCTAGCCCCACCACAAACTCACCAGGCCCTATTCCATTCAAATTTGTTAAAGTTTCCATCCAGGAAACTGAAAAGATAATTTCTTCCCTCAAACCCTCTAACTGCAAGGGAACAATTGCCCAGCTCAACTAATTAAGGAAGCGGCAAGGGACCTAGCCCCCTTCATAACTAAACTAATTAATGTCTCCTTCTCCACCAACACCATCCCAAGCAACTTAAGAGTCATGGGTTTTACCTCTTCTCAAGAAGAAAACCTTAGACCCCTCTATCCCTACTAACTACAGGCCTGTTACCATGGTACCCTTCCTTCTCAAGATAATAGATGAAGTAGCTCATTTACAAATTCAGCAGTATCTTGAATCTAACCAGCTCCTAGATTTAGATCACAACATGGTACAGAGACAGCCTTAATTGATCTCAAAACACAAATTGGCGAGCTCAACGACAAGGGAAACATTGCCATGCTACTCCTCCTCGACCTGTCGGTTGGCTTTGACCTGGTGGATCATACAATCCTATGTGATCACCTGGCATCAGCTGCCCACTTCTCAAGCGAGGCCATAGCCTGGGTCAAATAATTTCTGGACAACCGCACCATGTGAGTTTTCTCCAAAAAGGCATCAGCGGACCCCATCAAATAGCTTGCGGTGTACCCCAAGATGCTTGTGTCTCGCCAACTATGTGCATCATTTTCACCAAGCTCCTATTTGACAAACTGGACAGAGTGGATGTCACCTACACAAATTATGCAGACGACACCCAGATCCTCATCACCCTTTCGGGCAACTTTGTCTCTGATACAGCCTTGGAAAATGAAATATACCTCATCATTTAGGCATGGATGGCCACTCATGGCCTATGCCTGAATGATGACAAAACTGAAATCCTGCTCCTCGGCTCTGCTGCCAATCTAAAAAAACTCAGCCCCAACTACTCTGCATTTAACATTGACGGCAACATAATCACTGTAGCCAAGGTAGTGTAAACATTAGGCTTTTACCTGGACTCTACAATGACGCAGAAGAAACAAGTAAATTCCCTAGCATCCTCCACTGCTTATACTTGCAAGCTCATTAGGGCATGTTGAACTTTCCTCACACAAGCCAGCTGCATTATCCTTACTAACGCACTAATATTCTCCAAACGTGACTACTGCAATGCCTTGTACCTGGAAGCTAACAAATACATCATTGACAAAATTCAAATATTGCAAAATAACTTCCTTAGAACCGCTCTTAACCTACCCACTAGAGAACACATCTCCAATATAAGAAGAGAACAACAGTGGCTACAAATTAGTGACAGGATCTTACTTAAAACAGCCTCACTAACCTTTCAAATGCCTCAACAACGCAGCTCCCCCTTACCTTGCAGAGAGAATAGTGTGAAGAACATCGACCCGCCCGACCAGAACCGCCAACTCCCACTGCCTACAAATACCTAAATTCAGGCTAAAAAAACATGCAGCAGCGGCTCAGTATTGGAACACTCTCCCACTTTACATCAGAACAGATCAATCATACTGCAGTTTCAGGCGGAACATTCTCAAATGGGTACACTCCAATGACCTCCAGGATTAACCTCATAATAGCTAGTCCCTGCCTGTATCTGACCTAACTCTAGCACAGTCTGCTTGTATATGTGTATATTCCTTCACTAAGATTTGTTCAGATAGTTACCTTTAATGTTTCACATGTACCTTGTTCCTTACCTTGTAACCAAGCTTGAAGTATCCTTGTATTCTGCTCTCTTTTGCGCCCGGCTATCTTTGGGTTTGGTGCGCCATACAAATTAATAAACAAACAAACAAACTCTGACCTTTTCCTTTTGGCTCTCCTATGGCCATCTGGTATCAGTAGTTTCACCAAACGTGGGATCAACCAGAGTCTCTCGAATTAGCACCCATGTGGTGCCAGTCCCCGCTGCAGCTGGTTTCCTTAATTTGCCCTTTGTGACTTTCGTTGAACACACTTCGTTTTCTTATCAGCTCTCCCCTCGACTCACCTGCTGTGATGAACCGCTTGGCTTTTCTTGTCTCTGGAGTCAAGGCCGGTACCATGGTGGCAAGTGTCTCTCCCTGTTTGATTATCAGTGTAGGTGTGCTCTGTGTACCCTTGACATCTGCTGTAACACGTGCTGGCTATTGTTTGCGATTTTACGCTTCCTTTCACGGTTGCTTCACAGGTCTGGGTCAGAAGGGACGAGGTTGCTTCTCTCCTTGTCACCCTTTTGGCTCTCACCACCTTTCTCCTCCTCTTGGACTGCCGTGCTTGGACAGCTGTCTCATTGTGCGGTCTGCCTTGCTTGTAGTGTGCTCTCGTGCTCCACCTTTTATCCCTATGGGGAAGGGAAAGGGCTGTCAGGTGTGTGTTGTTCTGGTCAATTGCCTGACTCTGCCTGACACTTGTGTTGGGATATGTCAGATAAACGGCTCTAGTGTTAGTCCGTTGTCTTTCGTGGTGTAAGAAAGTGTTTGTGTTGGAAAAGGGGAGGAGCTTAAGTGTCTGAGTATCCTACATGGTAGTTTGGGGAAAAGGTGTTATAAGAAGGCGGATACCGCGTCTCACCAGTTGGCGTCCCGCTTCCACTCCCCGAGGACCCCTCATCCAGGTGATCGTCCCTCACTGGTATACCACCAGGAACTGGATCCAATAGCGATGGCTGTGTCCTGGCCACCTGGATGACAGATCCCCGGGGACTAGTCAGGGAGACACCTTCAGGTTTCTCACATTATCCATCCAGGAGGACAGTACCTAACTCACATTTTCCTTCCTTACTTGCCCAAATCTTCATTTACAGATATAGTGCCCAGCACACTCTTCTGGGGTATAGTGTCCAGCTTACTCTCCAGGGCCCAGCTTACTATTCAGAGATCTGCTGTTCAGCTCACATAGTGATGGGAAAGGGTGTTGGGAACAAGAGAGGAACTCTGTAGCACCTACCTTGTTAAACCTCCGGTTACCTCAGGGTTCTGGGAACAAGACCCTTGGTATTCGGTCTGCAGAGACACCTTCAGGATTTGGGACATGGTCAGACACCTTACATCATCACAGCGTTCAGGCAAGTATCAAGCACACATCAATGCGAGAAAGTTAGTGGTCCAGAATTTAAAACACTCATCTAGGAATGCACGCAACTGTAGGAGCTGTGGGTGTGATCATTGCCACTAATGATTATTACATTTCCCACACCCATTATTAATAATGATTCTTTATGCAATATAAATCGATCTTCAGAGAGTCAAGTTATGCAGTAGTAGTGCAGTTATTTTGCTTCATAAAGGCCCCATTTGAATGAAGTCCTATACATTAAGTGCACATTTTACTAGCACAAACAGTATTACAGTAGGTACTTAAAGCCTGACGTGCAGATTTGGGCAGTGAATTCACGATCTAAGGGACCAGACTTAGGCTGTAGATTTCCATCAGCAATCTAATAAAAAACACATTTACAAAGTGTGATACTTTCTAGTCAACCAGTAGACATTGGGGAACTGGCAAACTCAGATGACTAGTGCTTTTTTCCTTTGATATATTCAAATTCTGCCTCGTTGTCCAAGACTTACAACTACCCACGAGCACCCAGCATCCATACTGTAGTGTGTGAATGATGTCAGAAAATATAGCTTGACAACTTCTGGTTTCTTTTTCTTTTTTGTTTTTTCAGTTAACCCAAATAATTTGCCCAGGCTCAAATTCTGGCTTCACCACTTAACCCAAGTGTGTAATCTGGTCAAATCATCTAATCTCACTGTGCATTTCCTACCAAAATTAGGTTCCTCTAGAAGTGATTCATTTTGCAGTATGAGCTATTCCAAAACAGCGGAGCTTGTGGTTTAATAGTTGGGCAGTGCAGGGGTCAGGGCCCACCAAGGACAAACACACATCTTTCTTTGTAATATATAAGCCCCATTTATTGAATGCAATTGTGACATTCAATAGTAGAGCAAAGTAAGCATGTCAAACAAAATGTTATCATGGACAAGTGCAAATTAGAAATAGGATTTAAAGAGTACGTAACAGACAGTGACATATAGGGGGAGGCAAGGGAGTGGCACCTACTCGCTGCCACACCGAATCATGAGTGATACCAGGAGGCCAGAAACAACCCCTCAACCTGTGAAGTCTACCTACTGAGCCCGCTCTCTCCTCCATGCTAGCACTCCCACACACTCCCACTGTACAGCGCCTTGGTGTAAAGCGCTTTATAAATCAATAAATCAAATCAAATCAAAACTCAATTAACATGTGCCGGATACATTGCAACACAAAATAAACTTTTGTGCTTCTGAAATGTCATTTTGTAAGAAACATAATGTCCTATTCTTTGCTTCAGTATTCTGAAGGAGGAGGGGGATGTCTTTGGCAACTAGATGGGTGGATCACAAGAACCTCCTTCATGGCCTGCTAGGTGTTGCCACAGTATTCAGGGAGGTATTGCTGAGTACACACCATCTGAGATGGAATAAGAACTGGGGGCCTCATGACTCAGCCCCAGTAATAGGAAGCATCATTCTTGATTCTCCCCAGCCATCCCAAGAAGACTTGGTGGGGGTGATGGTAAATGGTAATAGCGGTCAAGGGGAGCACATGGAAGGTGGCTGGGGAGTAAAAGGTGAAGTTGTTGATAGAATAGAAAGGGGAGAGCAGATGGGAAGCGTAGATTGATTTTACCACACTTTTTTCTGCTTCTCTTTTCCTCTGTACTGTTTTGTGCAGCTCAATTAAAGCATTATGTTGAAAAAAAAGTAAAAAACTTAGGGCATGATTAATTGGGATTTATCTCTCTGACTCTTGTTAAGGGTTCCACAGTATACAGTTTAAATTGTTCATGCTTTGGCAATAGTTTTCCATTTGGAGATGGGGAGCAGATGGAAGAAGTGACTAGTGGATGGAAGGTCAAAGTAGTTAGGGAGCTTATGGAAGGAAACAAAGAAGAAAGGGGACCTGGGAAGCCTGTGATTTTGCAAGGCATGAGTACATTACCCACTTGAACAAATTGAGTGAACCTGGGCAAATCCCTTTATGGTGAGGAGAACAGACTGTTTCCAGCCAGAATCATACCCCTATTTGTATTTGTTTTATTTATATAGCGCAGACCAGGCCCAAGGGCAGCCGGGCGCATATCTTAGAAGAACATTACAGGCAGGACATATAGTTACAGTGTTTACAGTAAATTGTGAACAAAGTACAAGTGACGTTACAATTCAAGGTAGCAAACAGAGCATTAGTGAGGGAGCGTAGCAGGACAGGGACCCAGAGGGCCAGTCATGATCAGAGGAGCTGTTGTTAGTAAGATGTGGCTAGCCAGAGCTTTGCTTTGTGTTTAAATAGGTTGAATGAGGGTAGGGGTCTGATAGCAAGAGGTATGGTATTCCAAAGCTTGGCCGCCAGGACTGGGAAGCTGGTGCCTCCAGCAGATTGGAGCTTGAATCTAGGGATCGCAAGACCTTTGGATTGTGCAGATCTGAGTACTCGCGGTGGAATATGCTGTGTGAATCGTGAGGCAAGGTACGTTGGGGCCCGATGGTTTACGCATTTGTATGTGAGGGCTAGTGCTTTGAGTGAGATTCTTTGGGCGACTGAAAGCCAATTGAGTTTCTTCCTAGTTTCTGAGATGTGAGCAGAACGAGGGATATTGAGGGCAGCTCTGATGGCATTATTTTGGGTAATCTGTAGTTTATTAAGATTACCCTTGTTAGTGCCTTGGTACAGAGCATTGCAGTAGTCCAGTTTGGACATAACGAAGGTCCTGGCCAGGGTGATGCAATTCTGGGTGGTAAGGAATGGGCGACAAGCTGAGATCAACTTCCAGGTGTAAGCAGATGCGGAGGCTACTGCATTGGTTTGCCTAGTGAGAGTCAAGGAGGAGTCCAGATAAATGCCCAAAGTTTTAGTATCTTTAGAAACCTTAATTAGGTTACCGTCAATGTTAAAGGAACTGAACAGAGAGCTCAGTTTGTTGAGTCTCTTTTGCGTACCTAAGATAAGAAGCTCTGTGTCATGATCTCTGCTTCCAAAAGATCAGGACTTGCCCGACTCCCTTGGAAGCAGACCCATAACCCCGGTTCCGAGTGCCAGCCAGTCCCAATTGGGACCTTTTGGACCCTGTCCTGGCGCCAGTGGCACCAGGCTCATAAAGATGCCCAGTCCCAGCGCTGGAAGCGCCGGGCTCATAATGCTTGGGTGGACTTACCTGCAGCAGACCATGCTGCTTACTTACCTGCCAGTTGAACCCCTGATCCTCTTCTGTTTGGGACTACTTTTCCTGTTGGGTGGGGCAGGAGCCACTCCCTAGGTTCAGAACACTGGAACTCTTCTGGAAAGCAGGAACTCTTTTCTTACCTAGGCGTGGCTGTGGAAGGAGACACCTAAGCACTACAGGAGGCTATTTAAACCACACCCGATGGATGAATCTTGCTTTGCGTTATTCTGCATTCTCTGCAGCAGAACGCTCATCGTGTCTTCTGCTTCTGATCCTGGGCCTAAGGGAACAAAGGCTTACCATCCTGGAATCCAGTCTTCAGCAGCACCTGTAAAGACAATGAAAGAACAGGTTAGCACTACGGTCTTCAGTGGCAGCACATCTCTTACCTGGTCCCTCGGCTGTCACCAACGCCTCGCGCTGCATTCAGGCATCTGAAAGACAAAGGCTTACCTACTCTTCGCATGCTCCGGAGGTCTTTGCACTGCATTCCGGCATCTGAAAGACAAAAGTTTACCAGCTCTTCTCACGCTCCGGAGGCCTTCGGCGCTGCATCCCGCATCTGAAAGACAAAAGAAGGTGCGTTTAAAGACATTGGGCAACTTTATTACTCACGTGCCATTACTCCTTCCCACGCCGAATCCAGTGGGTATTCCAGCACCCTTCAGCTTCTCTAAAGCTCCGAACTTGTACCTGCAAGATAAAAGGGACAGTTAGTGCGCATCGTGAAGCAGGCTACAAGCGCTTACTTACGTGCTTCCAGGCGCTTCTATTCCTCACGCGGGTTCGATCCTCAACTCTCATCAGCCCGCCATCCGCCATCGCCGGAACCCTGCAAAACAAGAGATATCATTACAAAAGACTTTTAAGACATTTGAAGTGCCCAGAACTTACCGTTCGTGCAGTTAACGACGGACATCAGTCCTCTGAGGTCAAGAGGCCTGCACCCTTATCCAGTGAAGAAACTGGTTACGGCACCCTACCCCGAGGCAGATGGAGAGCTCGGCGTTCACTTACCTAAGACATCTTACTCTTCGAGTCAGACATACAGTGTACAGAGGTCCAGCCCAAAGAGCCAACCGTGTGTTACACATCACCTTTGAAGATACGGCATTCACCCAGTCAAGACCGGCGCCTCTGCGGGAATCAGGTGAGCGTTACACTCTGTCTTGTCATCGTTGAGGCACAATTCGTGTTGGGCCATCCATGCTTGGATGACAAGATAGATGTCATTGAGGGCTTTGGAGTCGGCAATGTAGTCACCAGTGATGGGTATGAGTATCTGGGTGTCATCGGCGTAATTCGTGTAGGTGACACCCAGATAGTCAAGCACATCAAATAGTGGTTTGGTGAAGACATTGTAGAGAGTTGGGGAGACACAAGATCCTTGAGGCACTCCACAAGGGACTGGTGTAGGATCAGCCGATGAGGACGGCGAGAAAACTCTCATGTGCCTATTGTCAAGGAATGACCTGATCCAGTTGGATGCATTGTCTGAGAAGTGTGAGGCGGATTTCAGATGCCGACATAGTATTTGGTGATTGACCAAATCGAAGGCCACGGATAGGTCCAGTAGAAGTAGAAGGGCCAGTTTACCGTTGTCTTTGATGTCCTCAATTTGGGTTTTGAGGTCTAGTAGTGCCGTTTCAGTCCCGTGTTTAGGTCTGAAGCCCGATTGTCTTGAGCCAAAGAGGTTGTTAGTTTCCAAATAGTTCTGAATCTGAAGGTAAGCTAAACACAAAGCTCCAAGAATAAAAAAAGACAACTTAAAAAACATGTAACCTTTGTTGCACTTGTGGCAGATGTTAACTACGTGCACTGTAAGTACCACATCTATGCCCCATCTATCCAGAACCATCTGCCAGCCTTTGCCTTAAATCTGCTATGGAGTGAAATTCTAACAAGCATCTTTTTCAGACATTCAAGTAGTTTTGCAGGTAAATGTGTCACCCCTAACAACCTGGGTTTGAATCCAAGCTCCTGCACCTTTTAAAGCAGTCTAACACAGATCTAGGAAATCTGGCTTAACGTCAGCACTTTGTTTAAGGTACCCCTACACCCACACTCAACGGACGTTTGGCCCCCTGACCACAAACCTGGCCAACCCAGAAAGGAGATTCCTGGAGCTGGGCCTGGGTCCAATTAGTGATTAGGTTTTGGACAAGAGAACATTTTTACTGTGGACTTGACACGCACCCTTAGTTTTGTTTTGCTATGTAAAGAACTTCCCTCATAGAGACAGGCCTAGTTAGGCGTTTTTGTTTAAATCTGAATAAAACCCATTGAACATTCAAATTACTTGTCCGACTCCTTCTTCTAGTTCGCACCAACTTCTTTCATTTTGGTGGCCATGCTAGAAAAGATGTTTACGTTATATTTATTTAGAGAACACAATGTATGCCTATGAGGGCATCTTGGGGCTCAGCACTACCCATGTGACACAATTTTAGCTTTTTCTATTAAATACATGGGAATAATTTGTGTTATTCCGTGTAAAAGAAGGATTTTATACATTTCTAAAATTAAGAGAATAGGATTTTTTTCTTAATGAATACTATAATAGAATCCCAAAGTAAATGGGTTAGGGGGCGCTGTTAGTGGGCTAGCGCATTCAACGGGGACTGTACATATTCACAGCCGCTTGGCAGGTGGTCAATTTGCCTCAAGAAAATAAGAAACAGATAGAAATGTGGAGCACTGGCAGAGGAGTTAGAACCCTGCTCCAATGACATCTCTCGTTTTATGCTTTTCTGTAATTAACCCCTTATTTTAGATGTCTCGTTTAATTTAGCACTTGGAAAACCTTAATAAAATGTAAAATATGATTTTTTAAACAGATAGCGTGCTTTAATTCTAGGCGTTTTAGGTCCAAATAGTTTACATTTTAAAAGGTAATCGTAGAGCACTGGCAGAGGGGTGCGGTTTGTGAAGGCATCATGATGTAAGACACAGGCAACAGATTATCTTTTCTAAAAATGAAGGTTTTATTTCCGAAATGTCAGCATGGAGTAAGGCCTGCCTTACCCTATGCTAAGGTGAGATTACCCTGCTTAAAGAAATTAAGGATAGTCTGTGTCATAAAGTTCAACTCAAAAGTATGTCCGTGTCCAAAATCTATGCTTGCCCTCACACTGTAAGCTATGCAATGTGTAGGGATGTCAGCAACCAACGAAAAAGTGTTCAAAATAAAGTTCAGAGGTTCTTCCAGCTCCTGTTGAACACAGTTCACAGTTATTTCAACTTTCTCAACTTTCAATAATGATTAAAAATCCACTTTGAAACCTTTCAGTCTTTTCACTCATTCGTTTGACTTATTCTTCTCTCTATTGATTTTAACACTTGTTAGGTAAAACAACTTCAACCTCTTGATTTTCCTTGGTTCACTCCAAGTAGGGGATACTCCATCTAGGCGCAGTTTTTGGCCACACGGTCCACCCAACACAGGTCACTGAACTGATAACCCTTGGTTTCCTATCTCCACATGTGACATTAGTCCATTCGTCTTCCTATTCTCCTTGGCAGTCTCTTGACTCTGCCAACACGTGACTTTCACACAATTCACTTTGCAGTGTTTATTCCTTGACACCACCTTGCTTTCCCACTATACAATAGTGCTTATAATTTGCCTTTCACTTGCTTCACCAGCTCTCATTACTGGTTTTCACTTGGCCTTGTACTTTCACTTTGTCCATAAATGCTTTTTCCTTATTTTCATTTAGTTCATAAATACACATAATTTTCTTTCCACTTGTGCGATATTTGCATACATTTTGCATAGCTTTTCTTTAGTTCAGTATTCAATAACTCATTAATTACTTTTCAGCATGTTCGGTATTCAATATAGTCCATTTGATCTCCAGACCCATTCACTACATGCTTTTATCTGATCAGCATCTTCCTTTGCCCACACCAAGCCCCTGGAGCGCCCCGGGCATGAGTGTTCTCTCCCTGCCACTCACTGTGTAGGGCTGCTCCTCCGGGTGCTTTTGCATGCCTCTTCTGCTTTCGCACACTCCCCTCTCTCTTATCAGGAACACTGGCAAGCAGTGTTTGCCTCTTCCGAACCTCCTTGCTGCTTCCTGCGGCGTAGTGGAGACTTCTGTGTCCCCCAGCTCCAGCTGGGAACACGCATCTCAGGGCTCTGCAGTGCTCCCGACCATCTGTGGGCCCGCTCCTGTCTCAGAGTCTTTCTCGCTTTTCTGCAGCAGTCATAGACCTTTTCACCGGCCCCTCTCTAGCCTTCTCCCTGTTGTCCTGGCTTCCCAGGAGGTTTTCTTACGCCGGACAGGTCTCTCCTTTTTATGTGCACCTGTAACCTCTCAAGTGGCTGCAGGTGCAAGTCCTTTGCCTGACCACAATTACTTCTGTCAATGGGACATGGCTGACCTTTAGAGTGGTGTTCAACAGTCCTCTTCCACGTCCCAGCACCAAATTGGTGTGAACAGATGGAAGTGTGCATTACTCCTAGTTAACTCTTCCTCAACCCAGTATTAAAGGGATATGAATGGGGGACAGTTGGATTGTGTGACAGTGGGGACGATTAGTAATAATGTACAAAGGTCGGGGGAGGGTAGTATGTATTCTGCCAAGGTAAAGGGGGATACCATGCCTCACCTAAAGGCATCTTTCCTCCACTCCCCAAGGTGATCCTCTCGCATTTATACCCCCATCGTCGGGATCCAAAAGCGATGGCCCTTCCCTGAACACCTTAGGAGAAGACCCAAGGGGAGTAGATGGGAGGATGTCCTCAGGTTCCTCACATAAACCAGCACAGAAGGCGGCTCCCTTTTCCTTTTCAACGTCCTTTTCTGTTTCTCTTGATTAGCAATGTACTGGTCTTGAACTATGTGCAAGGTACGTCATTATGTGGCTAGTGGCAATTGGTGCCTTCACTGCAGGATAGGAGATAATGCAAAATGTTGGGCATGGGCAACCTTTGTACATGGGCAGTGTCCTTTGCGTTTAGCACCGCACTATGGGGGAAGGACGACGGTGTGCAGTTATTTTTATTTTTTGGAAAATGTATGTTGGAAACAAACAGTGGGAGTTGCCTAACTGAGAATCGGGACATCATACAGCAGAAAAGAGGACATAATGCGTCATTCAGGATTATAAATGCCAAAAGTACTGTATGTCAATAATTTCAAATGTATGATTGAACTGTCCTTCAGTGGCATTTGATCCATTGTGGGTCTGTGGGACTCTTGAAAAACATCATTGCTGGCAACAGAGGATTATTCTTTTATGGTACTTGTAACCCTCCTAAATCTGCCTGTCCTTATACCGGACTGCATAGGAAGCCCTAATGTCCAAAGGAACTAAGAAGATCTCGCACACTTAGAAAGCACATGCTGTTTGCTTGGCTCATATACATATTTTTCACAACTTTGGATGTAAAACTTCAGAAGTTCCAACCTACATGACAACTAAGATCTTCCTCTGCAGGACTTAAATAGATAACCATATCTAAAAAAAAGCTGCATCTAAGGACATGCCATTTATGTTATGGCCATGTGTAACAATCACCCCTAACAGAGAGTAGATTGAACTCTGATCACTTGAATTTAGTGTTCAAGAAATGTTTTTATTGACCAGTTGCCAGGGAACCACTTGTTAACAGACTTTGTAACTTATGATCACCTAAACAATTCCAGATGATAAAATAGAATACATGACCCCAAAGGTGGGAAGTCAAGTGTAAACAATCAACCAGAAAGAAAATAATAAAAAGGGAAGTTTAAACTCAATATAATACGAAAAAGAAAGATAGAGAGAAAAGGCTAATATCTGAAGAACCATGAAGCCACAGTAAGAACAGTGTAGGACAAAGTCACATTAGAGGGACATCTGCACATTTTATGGGGATTTTAGGGGACATGAATAGTGCTATGATGAACTACCCAGAAGTAGTACACCAGTGCGCTCATAGAGTCCCTACTCACCTTCAGACAGCTATGAGCATAGAACTTTGAAAGATGCCCAGTCACTCCACTTTTCCAGGTGGTCATATGTGAGAAAGGTACTCACTGTCACCATCACCACAGGCGCACCCCCGAACTAGTGAACTAGTGGCCATATACTTGCCCCTCCAAAACAGTGAAACCTCAGCGTTTCTACACAATCCTGTAGCACAGGAACAAAGAAACACTGTGCATGACTTCTTCTGATTGCTACCACTGGAATAGAAGAAGAACACTCATTGACAGATGTCCATTCCTAGGTGGCTTGGGTATCGAAAAATCCCATGATGTGACTCAGTCATATGTATCATCCCTCTGAAATACTGCTGCTGAATTCAGAGTGCAGCCAGATCTGCACAATCAAAGAAACACTTTTGCTGGATCCAAAATGGCAGTCCAAGATTGTAAACCCTTACTAAATGCAGAAGCAGAAGGCAGGTATACAATTACAAAGGGGTAGCAAGTTTAGACTTATACCTGAGTAACTTAAAAAGACAAGAGGAGACACTGCGGGCTGAAGATGGAAACTCTGTGCAGAACCAATCCCAGGGCAAAGAGGGGCAAAAGGCAGTGATGAACCAAACCCTGGGATTATTGGTTAATCAATGTAAAACAAAGCCTTGTGTGGGAGCTCAAGAGAGAGCAGCGGACGGCAAAGTTGGGATTGAGTTCTAGGAATGAAAAAGTGAAGCTAGAAAGCAGCTGAGGAAGAGAACCCTGAGCATGCCAAGGCCTACACAACTCAGTTGCTGGAGAAAATCAGAGCACCAGGCAGGAAGGAAAGCTCTGATCTGCTGAGGGATATATCGCAGACCCTTTCAAAGGTCAGAGATAAAGGAGAATACATTGCTAAAAGGATGTTAAGGGCTACAGCTCAGAACCTCGAAGAAGGTAGTGACTAGAAGAAGAAATCCAGGAACCATAAAGAGAAAGCCTGCTGAATGCTCAAGCACTGGAGGACGATGCAGGCTTGTGGGTAATAACACGGTCTGACAAGAAACCTGGAACGGGGAAGAAATACTTCCTGGCAAGCTCTGCTGTAATATCCTGACAAAGGGGTGGCAGATAAATACTTGATGGCTACCAAATCCAAGGGGGAGGTAGAAATATTTGTTGGTAGGACTGTGCAGTCATTGTATCGGAGAGCATGAGAAGTTGACCCGGGCCCACATGGTGGCAAAATCTGACATAGGAAGGATCCCTATGAGGTCAGGAAATGAGCTGGGCACTAAATCACTGTGCAGGTGAGGTCAAGAGGCTTGCAGTTGATAGAACCCTGAGACAGTGAATCAGACAAGAAGGAGCGTGTTGCTATATGTCAGAAACTCTGAATAGTTGATTCAGAGTATCCTGAGTAAATCCTCGCTAATCATCACATTTGCACTTTTGAATGGCTGGTCTGAAGACTAGAGTCTAAATATACCAAAAAGTGTTGGATATTCGTTGATGATTGTTGACGTAATCTATCACATCCTGTGTACGTCCCATATTTTCACCAACCAGCATGTTTGGTGCAAGGACATGTTCTTGCATACTTGCACAATTGACACTCTCACCACCACTCACATTTGCATAATGAGATTGCCATTGGTGGATTTCACAAGGTAGACCCCTGATAATTATCTTTCCCACTCAGAGGAACTGTCAAGGGATCAGCAGAAAGGGAACTGTCTTTTACACTTTTGATTTGACCTAAAATATCGACCACTATATATATTTTGGGCCACTTCCACCAAATATGGCCTATGCTGTCCACCTATCTTAGTTCTCTATAGCAATTTTCCATTGTGAATGGTACACATTGTGTAGCCTCTAGAGGGGTGAAATACCATCTATAACAAGTCTTGTAGGAACTTTCTTTCAGTTGCACAAATGAGGACATGCCATTTCCCTCCCACATATCTTCATATTTTATGGCATCAGTAGGCCTGCCCAATCCCTGTTCCCCTGTATGAGCATAGTTACACTTATCTGGATCAATGCCTTTCCAAAGTTCAACATATTTGGAAAACTTAATGTTTGGGGGCTAGTCTAGTACCAATGTCTAAAAAGCAGAAATCAGAGCATGGCCTGTTCAACTTTACTCTCAGCAGCGTTTTCAATTCCTCTCTTTTAGGTAGGAGTTGAGGATAGGTGTTCAATTCTTGCAAATCTACCTCAATGTCTTCACTAGGTACATGGTGACTCTGTGTATTATTGGTGCTACTGCCAGAACATGCACTCCTAACCATGGCATTACACACTCCCCATGTGATATCTCATGACACCCTGACTAAGGAATTATCATTCAAACTTAAGGCAATCATCTTCTGAGTGTTTTTACACAAGAGCAGGTTTTTCTATACAGTCACACAGTTGTCTCAGAGAGCCCATCAGTTGCATTGTCCCTCTGGTACCCATCATAAATTTGAGTCTGAAAAGCACTCACTGCCCTACTTCTGAGGACTGCTGCAAATCACACAATCTTTGGCTCTCTAAAATGTAATCTAATCAAGCATATTGACATTGTTCTGAAGTGTCATGTGACGCCCAAGCTCTGTAAGGACCCACACTGGATCCAGAGTGCCTTTTATTGCATTATGATGCTAACATACCTGAAGCATATGTAATGCCACTTACACTAAGCATGGCTTCCTTTACTCTGTTTTCATTCCAGAACTTGACATCTTTGGCTTCCCAATCTGAGTAAAAGGATATGATGCTCTTGCTACCGACAGCAAGTCGAGCATCATCTACAAAATACAGGGGATAAGGAAACCTACATGCTTTGCCTAATGTGTCATCTCCATGCACTTAAAATAAAAAAATAGGCCATAGGTGCCCCTCTGCGAGAACGAACATGGCCCATTGACCTGTTCTTTGGGAAGGTACCCACTCGAGAGTCCGCAGGCAGACTTAAACTCACTGTACTTTTCACAGATGGGAAATATCCGTTTGCATATCAGTCTTTATCCCGCCCACATGGGCAGTCCAGCACCGAAATGCTATGTCGATTCTCTTCTCAACAACAGTATCAACAGCAACCCAATACATGTGTTTCAGCCTTGTTGGGCCTCATCAGTGAGGTGGAGCTGTGCCTCTCTAAGCACAGTGAGCAAGGGGTCCACGTCTGGATGACCCTAGGAAACTTAGGCTGACTAAACCTAAGTCCCTTAAATAATCAAAAAAATAGTCCATAGGCGCAGCTCTGCGAGAACAAACACGGCCCAGTGACCTGTTCTTTGGGAAGGATGCACTCGAGTGTCCGCAGCCAAACCTGCCAAGAATCACCTTCTCCCCATGTTGTGTTCAAAGGGGCTCAATCAAGACAGGAATCTTCTGTCATCCCATCAAATACTACAGTGTTTGTAGACCGATAGAAGGTGTCCTCATTTGGAGGTATCGTGAAATTATATAAATTGCTATAATTGTATACACCTTTATGATGAGTTCCCAGTTGTATACATGGAAACTGTGCTTTCATTTCAGACAGTGAATCTGAAAAAGGAACTACATAATGCTCTCAGTGGGTCTTACCACTGTATTGGGAAATGTCTTAAAAAAAACAAAAATGTGTCAGAGTTTCTAACAAAAAAGGACATGTTCAGCCATGCCCAGCAACTCTTCCATGTCATCTTCATGGTTTACTAGATCTCCCAGGCTAAAGGTGTAAAGACTAGTTCTTAACATATCCCCATATAGTTCTGGAACAGGGACACTAGGGGAATTAATTATTGACTGATATATCACTGATAGTGTGTACCCCTGAATGTGTATAGTAGGCTTACTAGATGTTCTGTATTGTTTTACCAAGAACTGACAAAAAGGAAGTTGGTGAACGCCTTTGGTTACATGTACTTTTTACTGCATATGTGGGTAGGCTGGATGAGGTCAAATTAACTAGGCTGCTAGCTAGGATATGTTTCTGCAGGTATCAACAATTTTACAGTGGTTAATACAATTTTAAAAATGATGAGGCTCATCCACAACAAAAAATAAAACAACGCTATAATCCGACAATTATCTTTCATCCTCTGCTCCAGAATTGACTGATGGTGGTATTTACACGTTGTTTTTCTTTGCTTGGGTGTGGAAAAGTCACTGTTAGCATGTCGACCAGGCAGCCAAAAATGGTAGTTTCTTCTATAGCCTGATTCATCAAACCTCACCACCATCCCTTGCCTGTTGTTCTGGTAGTTCAAGATGAAAACCATATATCTTTTTGGACAGGGGAGTAACCATCTGGAGAGGGTTGCAGGTGGTCAATTGAAACCTGACCTGCTCCTTTTCTGGGAGAGCAGAGCGGGAAGGACGGCTTATCTTGTACCCACAAGCTTGATCGCCTGCGCTGGTTCCCTAGAGGTCTCTGCTTCATGCAGTTCCTCAAAACCCCAGGTTCCGTTCTTAACAGTTTTATTTTCAGCCAGGAGCTCTTTCAACAACTTTAAAGAATCTCTCAGTAGCGTGGTAACCAGCAGTTGATCTGGCCTCGTATGGGAACTAGAAGAGTCGGGCGTGTACACTGGCGTGCCAAATAGCAATTCATATGATATTGTGGTACGATGTCCTTTCGTCGCGGGATGTTTTTTCGCGGGGTTTTTTACCGTGAATTTGTTTTTGAAAAAAACCAGTGAATTTTTTAGAAAATGGGGGGGTTGGGCAGGAGAATCCCACCCACCCCCAAAATTATCGATGGGTTTAAAAAAAAAATTGTGGTAAAAAACCCTGCGTGAAACGACATGGAACCGATATTGTAGGGTACATTATCAATACCTGTCATTACTAAAGGCAAGTGATGATCCCAGTTAATCCTAGAGGAAACAATAAGATACATTCCCAGTATGACAGGGCACCTCTGAAGGCTTTGACTGAAATAGATGGTACTTTGTCAGCTTGGAGTCTTTTAGGTGCTAGAGATCACACATCCTTTATGACTTCCTTAGTGTTGCTTTCCTGTGGAGAATGACCCAGGTGAGTCTAGTACATGGATCTATCACAATCAGCAAGTATGTGTATTTGTTGATTGCTACCAAGGGAACAATGTGATCCATGAGCATGGTTTCAAATGGTACTGTTGCCTCCAGTAGAAGAGCTTCTTTTGTCTTACTGGTAAAATCGACAGTGATTTGCTAGCATGTGGAGCAACGACCAATGTACTTTGCTACATCTTTTTTCATCTCTGGCCACCAATACCTGACCAGCATAAACAGAGTAGTTGCTAATATCCTACATTGGGCAGTAGCTAGTCTTAGATGAGCAGCAGAGATTTATTTTAATCTGTCCTGCTTGTTTGGAAGGATCCAAACTTCTATTCAGAATGCGTTAACAGAATAAATACAGACTTTGAAGCTGACTATTGCTAAAAAACAAACTATAGTTCCCGCTCCTCCTAATTGTAGTGTGGGTATTGCAGGTGATACATCATCTTTCGATTTCTCTACTGTAATGCAATCAGAGAATGCAGACATCATAGCCTCACTTAAACATACAGTTTGTAAAGGAGACCCCTGTCCATCTGCTATTGTTAAGAGGTATGCTGTGCCTCTCATTACCACTGTATTGGGAAATGTCTTTAAAAAAAACAAAAATGTATTAATGTCTCCTTTAGCACTGCCTCCTTACCCACGTCAATTAAACAGGCCTGGATAACTCCTTCGTTAATAAAAGCCCTCCCTTATCCCTGGTCTAGTGACTAATTATCGGCTGATAACTAATGTTCCATTCTTATTCAAGATCATTGAGAAGGTTGGGTACCTACAGCTACAGTCCTATCTAGAGAAACACAATCTACTTTGTTGTAGGCCATCTGGATTTACAGCTGCTCGTAGCACAGAAACTGCCCTTTTAGACCTGAAATCTAGTATGCTTTAGATTGTGGATAAGGGCGTTATGGCACTTCTCATGCTTCTGGATCTTTCAGCAGCCTTTGATTTGGTCGATTATGGTATCTTGACCGGGATACTTAAATATACAGCTAATTTGTCAGTTAACACTGTTTGCTGGGTTCATTTCTTTCTATCTGGCCATTCTGCAAAAGTCTTTAGTGAATCTTCGGCAGCCACACAAGTTGGCTTAGTGTACAGACTCCCACAGGGCTCTTGTCTATTGCGTAATTTTTTGTACTAAGCCTCTCTTTGACATCTTGGACTTTCTCAGTGTACTTCATAACAATTACACTGATGACGCGCATGTCCTGTTAGAGCTTACTGGGGATTATAGGCAGGACTCAGCCAATACCACTCAAAACTTCAACTATATTCAGAGATGGATGGCATTTAACGGGTTAGATTTAAACGACTCCAAGACAGAATTACTAATGTGTGGGTACTCAGCAGAGATTTGGCAAGCTCCCACAAGAATCCAAAGAGTTTTTGATTGCAGGCTGAACCATTCCTGTGGCAGTGAACGTTAAAACTCTAGGAGCATTTCTTGATGCCACTCTGCCATGAATGCTCAAACCAACTATATTGTTTTTTCTACTTCATACTACTTAAAGCTGGTATGTCTTTGGGGAAAACTGGCAAGCACTGGCACGTTCTATTGCAGGTTCCAAGATCGACTACTTTGACAGTCTCTTGCTTGTGTCCTCCTTGAGTAACATGAGCCTTGAGCTCCGGGCATTGCAAAATGGTGCCGTCAGGGTGATTAATCAACTGAAGTGTAGGGATCATGTGACAGAAGTTTGCTGCACATTGAACTGGCTTCCTGTGGAGGAATGTTTGGCATTTTGAATTGCTACCATTACTCATAAATGCATGTAAGGCACAAGCCCTTCAGATCTGAAGTCCAGGTTTTCTTTCAACTCATCTGTACGTACACTACACTCAACTAATACCTATCTATTCGTAAGACCTCAAATTAATATTGAAATAGCAGGAACATTGGCCTTTGATCTGATTGTTCCTAACTTTCCGAATGATCTTCCCCCCGATTTGCTGGCAATGCGCTTATTACCATTATTTAAAAGAGCTCTCAAGAACCTTGTTTTCAAATGAAATTTTTGACCATCTTGACTTCTCTGACTCGGTCTGACTTCTGGATTGCTGTGTCCCTCCTAGGCTTGGCTTGACTTCTCTATGTCTGGCATGGTGCCCTTGTTTGGGCTTTGTTGTCTCTGTGTGTATGTGTTTGTTTCTGTGTGCGTCTCTATTCCCACGGGCCCCATGCACGGTATAAATAAATAAATAAATAAATAAATAAAATCCTTTCAATAGGGTCTCCAACTTTTTAAAGAATTGTGGCAAGTATTTTGTTGTCTTTTAGACAATAGGTATATGTCTTAAGGAATCTTTTCGGGTTAAGATAGCTTGCATCAAGGAAGGCATTAATGTCCTTGTCAATGTATAAAGTGAAGAGTGCGAAAGCTGCTGCCTCAAATCTTGCTGTCTGCTATTTGTGGACAAGACTGCTAGAGCATTATTAGCGTTGTACGCACAGTCTGTTCTATGAATTTAGTGTGCGTTACCTAAACTACAGGATTTTCCTCTTTGATGTTCAAATCCTTCTGCTAAAGCTGTTTAGATACTTTTGGTTTCCTTTAGAATCTTTAAAACCATTTTGCACCCACCACTGTAGTTAAAGGTTGACCTACAATACTACCTATTCTGAATCAGAGCAATAGATATGGGCTTTTGTGGAACAACCTGCTGAAGCACCATTAGAATACCTTGTAACTCGGCTATCTCAGCTGACATATGTCCCAATTACTTTGTTTTAGTGTCTAGGCATACAGAGTCATTGTTTTTTTTATTGAAACATTTTTTTAAAATTAATATTTAAACAAACAATACAAACCAAACATGCAGTGTATACAATAACATGTCCATTTTACATTGTTCAATTGCGCTCACTGCTTCCCCTTTCTCACCCCCCATTATGAGCCTACTTCCGCTAATGTTTTATTCTGCATCCTGTGATGGGGGGTTCCTGTCCGTGAGGCACGTCGAGTCTGGCACGGACCCAAATAATTCTGCTACCAGCAGTTTCCAGGCCATCAGGGTCTCAGTTTCATCCTACCCCCCAGCATTGCTGGCTTCCTGCCACACCATGGTTTCCGCCTCCTCCCATTTCTGCAGATCTTTCCATCATACCTCTAATCGAGGTTTGTGGCATGTCTTCCACCCCATAGTAATTCTCCTCTTCGCAAGTGCATATGCCAGATCCTTCAATTTGCTTACATGCCCGAGTTTCTTTGGCCTAGGGAACCCCCCAAACATACATGCCCACACAGTATCCACCACAATCTTAATACCCTTTTCTGCTAATTTATGTGCAACCTCACTCCAGAAGCGCCCAATAACCTGATCAAACGCATGACCAAAACATATGCACCATGCCCGCATTCTCCTCATCACACCTAGGGCATGCCTTCCGTCCTGCATTTTTTAACTTGGCTATCCTCTGGGGTGTCAGGTACTCCCTGTGCGTGATATACAATTGCACCTGCTTAAGTCTTGCGTTCCTAGACACCTTCTTGTGATACCCTTGGACTCGTTTCCACATTCCATCTTCCATCGGGGTACCCACTTCCTCCTCCCAATCTAGTCTCAATTGTGCCACCTCCTTTCCTGCTTTGGACATCATCATCTCATATATCCTAGATATCTCGTGCCCCCCCTCTGCTATATCATATATTATGTCCACAGTAGCATCTGGTTCTTCCTCAAGCACCAATTCGGACCACGTTCTCTTGATCTTTCGCACCAATCTATGGTACGTGATATACTGGCCAGTGTGTAGTCCAGTTTCCGCCCCCAACTCCCCGAAATCTATTATAGAGCCCTCCTGCCAGATGTCCCCCATTGTCACTACTCCATCCGGCTCCCAATGGTTCCTGATTAACATCCTTAGCTGCTATTCCCCACCCGCCAGTGCCACCAGAGGGGTACCTGATGGGAGCACAGACCTGGGTTCCCCATCAGCTGGCATGCCCTTCGCCACATCTTCCATCCCAGTAACAACATCTTGGGGCGCCCATCCATTGCAGCCTGCGGCAACCATATAATCTCTTTCAGGTAAAATGGGACACAATCTAGTCTAAACAGCCTGCTTTCTGGGGTCACATCCTCTGAAAGCCATTGGCTACATATTGCAGCTGACTGGCAACATAGTAGACTTCATAATTAGGCAATTTTATACCTCCTTTCTCGTAAGTGTTCTGTAGTTTCCAGAGGGCAACTCTGTTCCGTGTCCCATGCCACAGGATGTCTCTACACATGCTGGCCAATTTACTAAAGAACTTCTTTGGTATCATAAACAGAATATTCCCGAAGAAGTGCAGGAGCCTAGGCAGGACCACCATCTTTAACATTGCACTATGTCCAATCATTGCTAAGGGCAGTTTTACCCAGAACCGCATGCATTTCTCTATTTTGGTGATGGCTACTTCTGTGTTGCGCTTATGTTCCTCCTCAACCGCATGACATATATCTATTCCTAGGTAACGAAACGTGCTAGTTGCCCATGGTACTTGTAACACCGGTAGTTGTTTCAGTGGGATCCCTTTGTATCCACCCAATGGGAACATGCTGGATTTATGAGGGTTGACCGCTATTCCGGACATTCCTGCATATCTACCCATCACCTCCAAAATGTATTGGAGGTTTTCTTCTGGGTATCGCAAATACAGTAGTATATCATCTGCGTATAGTGAGATCAGGTGTCGTTCCCCACCCACCATAATGCCTAGCATGTCATATTGTTGCCTTAGGTAGATCGCTAGGGGTTCCAGGGCCAATATGTAGAGCATAGGGGACCATGGACAGCCTTGTCTGGTCCCCTACTCAGCTTCCACCTTTCCGATACCACTGACCCTGTTTTAACCCTGGTTAGCGGCTCACTGTATAACATTTTAGCCCACTGTAGGTACCCCGGACCCATCCCATAGCCAGCCAGGGACGCCAACAACCATGGCCATTTAACCGAGTCGAAGGCTTTTACTGCGTCTAGCGACACAATTGTCAATTCGTCCTCACTGTCGGTTCTGTATTCAATGACTCTGTGAAGCCTTCTAAGATTATTGGATATGTTCCCATTGGGGACATATCCTGTCTGGTCCGGGTGTATCAGCTTGCTTATGACTCTCCTTAATCTGATTGCCAAGACGGCGGTCAAAATTTTACTGTCCTGATTCAACATCAACAGAAGTCTATAGGAACTGCAGCTATGCCCTGGCTTATTTGGTTTGGGAAATGGTATTATGATCGCTTCTCTGAGTGACTCCGGCAATCTGCCCAGCTCATACGCTTCATTCAACATATCTAACAAAGAGGGGAGCACCTCATCTTTAAATGTTTTATAAAACTCACTTGGGAGTCAGTCATCCCCCGGGGTCTTACTAGTTGGCAACTGTCTCACCACCTCCTCTAGCTCTTCCAAAGTAATCAGTGCATCCATCTCCTCTCTATCCTCTGCACTGATCTGTGGCAACCCTACAACTTCCAGCGTTTCTATTATCATTGCGTGATTACCCTCCCCTTCATCCCAATATAGCAGCCCATAGTAGTTTGCAAATTCTTGATTAATTCCCTCCTGGGTATCCACCACCTTTCGTCTTCCCTCGTTATTGATCTAATCGGGGGTCTAGGGGTCTCGCTTTTGTACAACCATGCCAAAATCCTTCCCGGCTTATCTCCTCCAGCATGCTGCCCTCTATAAATTTTTTGTAGTTGAGGTTACACAATCTTTCCCAGTGCACTGCGCATTTTTGCTGCAGTTTTAGTATCAAATCACCATCTGGGTTTGCACCATTTTCTCCTCTAAGTGCCCTCTCCAGTTCACCTTCAGCTTCCTGTAAGTCCGCCAATACCCCTCCTTGCAATCCTTTGATTTTGCTATAGCCACTCCCCTTATCATAACTTTAAAGGCCTCCCACAATGTACCCGCTGAATCTACGCTGCCTGTGTTCGTCTCAAAGTAGCTAATTATTTAATCTCTCATGTCTTCTCTAAAAAGGGGGTCTCTGAGCGCCTCTGCCCTGAGGCACCATGTCGGGATCCTCAACCTCGGGGGACGAAATTGCCATCCAAGTATCAAGGGCGAGTGGTCCGAAAGGACCCTCGCTTTATATTCAGCATGCGTGACCTCTGTCAATATTTCTGGAGTGACGAAAACATAGTCCAGCCTTGTATGTAGCTGCTGCGGGGCAGAATAATGTGAGTATTGCCTTGCGTGAGGATGACGCGCCCTACATGCATCTTCTATTCCAAAATCATTCAGCAGCGTCTGTAACGCCTTGGCCGATGGGGCAGGTCTGACCAATTTCCCATCTGATCTATCCTCTCTAGGGCTTAGAACACAATTAAAGTCCCCCCCCCCCAAATCACCGCACTCTCCACACACATGCTAAGATTGTTACACAGCGATTTAAAATATGTTGCAGTGTTTTGGTTCGGGGCATACGTGTTTACTATACTTATTTCCCTATTTTCCACCAATCCCCTCACCACGGCCATCCTCCCGTCTGTCTCCACCAGGGTCTGTAACAGCTGAAACGGGACGTGCGGCGCCACCCAGATGATCACCACCTTGGCATAAGCCGAATACCAGGAACCCACCACCGTTCCCTTCCATTTCCTCCTGGCCATTTCCATCTTGTCTCGGGTCAGATGCGTCTCTTGCAACAGGGCAATATCTATCTTCTGCCTCTGTAGGTATAGCATAACCTTATTTCTCTTCAGGTAACTGTTGAGACCCCTGACATTCCAGGTGACTATTTTAAAGTCCCCCCTGGTATCTCTGTATCCCTCTTCCCCCCACCACCCTTGCAGTCTAGCTCCAGTTTCTCAGCTCTTCTATATAGGCTCGTACTCAAACTCAAACACCCTCTAACTATAAACACAACATGTTGGCGGAAGCTCTGTCTATCGTTCCACCCTTAAGAAAATACTCCAGGATCTTCTCTCTGTCCTAATAGTTCAGACTTTTCGCAATTATCTGCCGCGGTGGAGCTCCAGGCCGTGGTTTCCTCATCAGGGCCCAATGCGCCCGCTCAACCGTGAACCCTTGTGAAAGCTTATCTGCTCCAATTTCTTGCAGGATCATGTTTTCCACATAGTCCGTGGGGTCTTGGCCTTCTTCTCCCTCCGGCAGGCCGACCACCCGGATGTTGTTCCGTCTCGCCCTTCCTTCTGCTTCCTCCACTCGATTTTCAAAGTTAGCAACCTGTTGTTTTAGTACATGGACCTCTTTCGCATTGTTCGTGCTTACATCTGTATTGGTCTTCACAGCGCTTTCCTGGCCGCTAGTCCTTTCTGCTAGCGCTCTGACGTCTTGCCGCAGCAGTGTGACTTCGATTTCTACAGCATCTATCTTGTTCGCCAGGCCCGTCCGTAGGTCCGCCATTGCTGTACCCCACTTAGTGCTCAGATCCGTTTTGGCCGGTAAGATCTGATGGTTTTCTCCTCCCGGAGTGCCATCCCCGGTAGCCACTACCGCATGCTGCGCCAGGGTCGAGGGGGTCCGCTGTGCCTTTGCGAAGGTCTCCATTGTGGGTTGTTTGTTCTTGGCCTTCGCTCCTTTCACCGACATCTTGCAATCTTTCCTTCGTGTCTGGTATCAAGGCTACAATGTTATTGTGTCTTCACCAGTTCAGTTTACTGCTGGACCGTCTTTCTCAGTAGACTGCGCTAACCATTGGTACATAAAGTTACATTTTGAGTGGGCTCTGTCCTCCCACGTCTCTTTTCTGGCTACTGTAGTCCGTGTTCCAATAGCATGTTTTTGGAGGCCAGTGTATACACCCTACACACTCCTACCTCAGTGCCTTCGCTCTGGATGCTAGGATGCCAGTTTGTTAAGGTGTCTATGTCGCCTGGAAGCGCTTCACTATAGGCTCTGTATCTGTTTTGCAGATCCCAGCCATTTCCGTGGCCCCCAACATTGCATCAGCACCTGGGCCCTTATTGTGAAAGGGCAGACTTCTGGTGTGCTTCATGTGCTTATGTAGCACTATGTTTCATGTGGCACTTCATCCCAGCAGCGCCCTAACCGGACAGCATATCAGTCCATGTTTGTTGTGTATTACGACAATGAGACATTTACTGTCATCCAAGCATCCTCTTCGCCCTGTGCAACTCGCTTCTGGCGTTCTGTTTCTGTTTGCTTTGCTCTTTACACATGCGCCCGGGGCCCCGCCGCCCTTATTTGCAGACTGCTCGCGGTCGGTGTCCTCCGCGGATCTCACCGCCGCCCACTATCCCGTGTTGTAGTGTTTATGAGCGGCTGGGGGCCACGCGAAGATCAGGTGCCCGTCCTCTATTCCATGGCAACTGGTACTGTTTATTTTAGCCGTCCGCCCTTTCAAGCAATGCGGAAACATTTGCTAGCAATCAAGCATCATCTTCGCCCCGTGCAACTCGCCTTCAGCGGTCTGTCTCTGCTTGCTTTGTGTTTATGCTATCATCCGCTGTCCCATGCACCTGGGGCCCTGCTGCCCTTATTTGCAGACCGCTCGCGGCCAGTGCCCTTCGCAGATTCCACCATCGCCCAATGTTTATGAGCGGCTGGGAGCCACGCAGGCATCAGACGCCTGTTCTCCTTTACACGGCAACCGTTACTGTTTATTTTGGCGGTTCCGCCCTTTCAGGTCCTGAAGCGCTGCCACAATGTTGCTTTGCGTAAAAGCAAAACTTGGAAGTAGCATTGCGTGTCCTTTGGCAGCTGGCTTCCTTCGACGTCCGCGCTGTTTAGTTGCAATCGATCCTTTTCTGAGTTGCGAGTACGGTCCCTTTGTTGTCCGCCATCTTGGCAACAATGTATCCGCACGGCTGCCTCCCCGAAGTTCTTTTTCCTCTCGAATCCCGGGCGAGATGCACTTGATTTTCAGGATAGCTGCAGGGCATACATTTAGACGTCCATGTCTTCAGTTATAGAACGCATGTGTCATTTTTTGGGCATAATTTCCAGGATCAGTGACGGATCAACAGGAGCTGCACACGAAGGCAGGTCCTAGTCCATGGCTAGTTAGCCACGCCCCCCCATACAGAGTCATTATTATGGCTGAATTGACACTTAACAGAAGTGCATGCAGTCCAGTGTGTAGGTTTTGTGCTTATAGCTGGAATTGCTGAACCATTAGAGTAAAACAATCAGGCTACATTCGGAGTGGAATATTTTGTATGGCTACTTCTGCTTCTGTTTGCAAGGACCATTCAAGATAACACATTTGCTTCAACACTCAGATTTAATGGCACTGTGCATCCGGTGTGGCCTTACTAGCAGCAAATTGAATCCATTAGTGTGTAGTGCTTTAGCATTGACGTCACTTAAGTGTGTTGCTGCTTCCAGCTAAACTAGTGGAATATTCAGGCTTATAGTTTTATTGGCTGCTAGAGCCCTTTCTTTCTGTACTATAACCATTACTGCTGTTAGGATCTTCTCTTTGGGGTGAACATTTCTGTTCTGGTAATGTGTAAACATGTGAATGATATGATATTGATTTAGTTTTACTATAGTTACAAATTGTGTGTGCAATAGCATTTTGACCAGGAAGTTATGTTACTTCTGAATCCTTATCAGTGTTGCTTGTTTTATGGAGGAGTGCTTTGGTCATATGATTGTAACTGTGCTGCAGAATGTTTGTGTGTTCTGCTGTCCTGTCAGATGGATGGGAATTCAGGTTCACTAATGCATAAAGTGGTTTTTACTAAAGATCCATAGTGAGGCACAGAAATGGGCGTCCATATTTCAGCCCCCTCCCCTCATCTGTCAATAAACAGTCAAAAAATGTAAATAATCTTTGTGTGATATTTGATTATTAATATTGAATATTTATATGTTTGGAGCCACTTTCTTGATGATTTAATCTGCTTTTTCTCGATGGGTGTTTGAATCTTCATATGTGCAATTGATGCCACATACATACTGCCAACCATGTGGAATGCCTTCTAATAGGCCCTGTATTCGACTTGAGAATGTTCCTGCGATGTATTTGAAGCCCTGAGGAATTCCTTTGAAATAGTTATTTTTCTGTTGCAAGGTGAATGCAATATATTTGGAACTCATAGGGTCTTACTGTTGTTTGAAGAGCCTATTAACACACATACCACTGTTTTATACCTGCATTTCTGGAGGTTACACAACAGTTTAGAACTGTGGAGATTTTTCATTACCTTAATACCTGTGTGTGCACTGAGTATTCTGTAGTCTAAAACGAAAGGATAAATACCATCTGGTTTGGCCGCTGGAAGAATAGGTGTATTGTATGGATTTGCCTGTTACGTTATGACTCCTTGATTTAGAAATTGACCTATGTGATGAATCCTTTGGATCCCTTATGAAATCCCTGTGTAGAGTCTACTCCCAGGTGGCCAAGGAAAGGCAGACACTTCCTGATCCTGTACTTGAGGGTGGAAGAAAGTCGGTTGAAGTCTCTAAGATTAAAAATTCCCCTTTCTCTGAGAGGTTTATGGAAAGGATAATGAGGTGAACAAACTGCCTCCCTCCTTCCAGCCAAATTTTAATGCTTCTACTTCCAATGCAGTTAAGAAAATTGAGACTGCATTTAAAATTAAAAAGTCAACTGGAAAACCCAATTTTGCTGTCGTGGACTACAAGTCCCATTATCCCAAATGTACTGGGACGAGGAAGAGGGCTGAAGAGTAATGCTGCTGGGAGGGTCAGGTAATTAAGTCTTACAGCCCACAACTGACGGAAGCTGGGGGGCTTAAGTGGCCCCTTAGGTGCAGGCCATTAGTTGTAGTAGCAGTTGCAGTAGGTGTTGTAGTTGGAGGTTGTGGGGTGAAATATAGCCCCTGGATGCCAGAAATGAAGAGGCCAGAGTCACGTGTGGTGCATGCCCACCAAAACATAAGGCCAGCACAGAAATGATGCCATTTTCATGAGGCCTGAGGCCTATGTAACCAAAAACAGGCCTACAATCTAAGGAAAGAAAGTGGGCCTGACTCTAAAAAGTGCAAAGGAGTGTACAATGCCTTTTGGGAAGGAAAAGAAAGACACATGGCAATAATGTTTTGATTCAATCCATGGAGAGCTGCACTTATGCATCAATAAACCACAGAGCACAGTAGCTTCAATGGGATACCAGAATTTTGCTCCAGGCAGCTGGAGTGAAACGGAGCATTTCATGTGTAACAAATAAAATAATGTCATTTTTGTTTTTCCCTCAAAGTGACAGTATGCTAAACAAAATGCCCACTAGACTTTCAAGCTGGGGAATGCTGTTCTCATATACATGTACAATCCAGAAGTAATCTGCATGTCTTTTGAAACTGTGTGCCTTATAAGATGTCATTTAAAGAGCGGGAACATTTAATTTAATTTAATTGCGGCTGGAGGTATGAAAGGTTATTTCTTCAGAAAGGAAACTTAAGCTCCAGGACCTCCCTCTGCTGCCCTGAAGAGAGGCCTGGGTGTCATCATCAATCAGAGCCCTTCCTTAAAAATACAAGAAAGAACATACTTCGTAGATCAGAAATGTGGTGGAGACCAGATAAAGTCAGGTCTGTTCTGCAGCACTTGTGTCCTCCAGGTCACAAGTCCCATAAAAAAATCCATTAGTGGCTCTTGGGCTTTGAAGGGGGGGCGGACATAAACACAGGACCAGCTCTGCTAATCACAGGCCTAACAAGAGAAACAAAACTTAAAACACGGGGGCAGAAGTGAGAGAGACTTGTGAAACTACAGCTTGATTAAGATGGGAGAATTATACTTCATCGCATAAAATGGGCAGCGTACATGTCACAATGGTCATTCTAGACTTTTATTAAAGGTGACAGTCACCCTCTTTAGTTGTGGTGGGATAAACACAACTAAAGTTATTAATGAAAATGTGATTTGGGCCTTCCCTTAACTCCAAGAGATGAGAAAGTTGGTAAATAATTAATATGACGACTGTAAAATGGCATATTTTTCACTGACATGATTCCTGAGTAAATGAAGAAAAACTGTATCTCTGCATAGGACGGGCATGCAGAGTCCACACTAGTCTTATCTGATTCACCTTAAAATAAAGTTCTCAAAAATGTATTCATACATGTAAAGTTTGAAAATTCAGGGTACTTGCCATGCAGACTGAGCCCATATGTCAAAGAGAGATGATGAAGCGTTCTCCTCCCACAGCTATTCCAAATCACTCCCCCATCCCCTGGTCCTATTAGCACACATGTGGGAGGGGGGTAGTGAACATCAACCAATCCCTTTTGCGGGAATCATGACAAGTTAGTGATGTGATTTGCCCTATAAATAAGCCAGTTTGCATCCAAGCTGGACTTCTTCCAATAATTCTGAAATGCGACCTGCTGCTAAAATCTGGCGAAAAAACAACCCAACAGAGAGGCCTAAGACTTGCAGTGGAGACTGGAGCCAGGAGACATAGAAGCTGATTGGGACCACTTGGAGGACTCAGAGGAAATCTTTGACTGACCCCCTAGCTGTCCCAGCACTGCTCCGATGTTCCTAATGCCCGGTTCAAGGCCTCTCCTGTAAGTAGAACAACCCCAAAGTCATAGATTGTGTAGGCCATATATATCCCAGGCACTATTTTAGTTATTTCCCCATTGAGAAATCTCCTGTTTGTCTGTGTAGATCCCTAGCATATTTAATCAAAGCAAATCAATTAATTCCCTATAGAAATCACGGGGGTGTTTGTTGGCATTCGAAACTAACAAATTCTTCTCAGTGTGTTGTAAGCCATACATATTTTACAAAAGAATTAACCCCAAAGCCCTGTTCCACGTGTGTGCAGGGTGTAAAAACAAAATTCCTCATTGACCCCCTTCATTTTAAATCAATCATAAGTGGGAAGCCTAGTAGTGCCTGTGCATATGCAAGGTACAAAATGAAATTGCCCCGTGTTCATTTTTTACATTGCAGCTGTGCTTATATCCCAAAACGTATTTTCCCATTGTGCTCTGCAAAACATATTTCCCCCATTTGTTTTTCTTTCTCAAATTGCATCTGTGCTAAACATCCAAAAACCGATTTTCCCATTGTGCTCTGGCCAAAACCCCAAAGCCCTACCTGTTCTTTTTAGGTCTGGCAAAACAAATTCTCCCCTTGCTTTTCTGTCTCCCATATTGTTACTGTGATTAAAAATTTCAAAATCTGATGTTCCCATTGTGTTCCCACTCATTGCCTCTGCCTTCAATTCAAAGGAGTCAATCCTAATTGATGTTTGGAGGATGAAGGTTGCTGGGAGAAAAGCATAACCCTGTTTGAAATCACTGTGTGCGGTGAATTGTTCTTTTCTTGTATTGGTGGGTGATTTAAAAGGAATTAATTGTGCCAGACTTTCTCTATGTTGGTGCATTTACGAAAGTCATTTTGTTCTTGTGTTGCCACAACATTGATGGCTGAGGTGAATCTTGTCTTTGCTAAGAAGCTGTTGAAAATTGTTAAGCTATTAAGTGCTGCACTGTGAAAAAGAGAAGCATGCAGCCTTTGCTTATGAAAGGAAAAGACTTCGTCACAATAATTTCCTAGGCCATTATAGCCTTTCCAGGGGGGTGTGTGGGGTGGGGGTGGGGGGTGTGTGTGTGTGTGTGTGTGTGTGTGTGTGTGTGTGTGTGTGTGTGTGTGTGTGTGTGTGTGTGTGTGTGTGTGTGTGTGTGTGTGTGTGTGTGTGTGTGTGTGTGTGTGTGTGTGTGTGTGTGTGTGTGTGTGTGTGTGTGTGTGTGTGTGTGTGTGTGTGTGTGTGTGTGTGTGTGTGTGTGTGTGTGTGTGTGTGTGTGTGTGTGTGTGTGTGTGTGTGTGTGTGTGTGTGTGTGTGTGTGTGTGTGTGTGTGTGTGTGTGTGTGTGTGTGTGTGTGTGTGTGTGTGTGTGTGTGTGTGTGTGTGTGTGTGTGTGTGTGTGTGTGTGTGTGTGTGTGTGTGTGTGTGTGTGTGTGTGTATTGAGGAACACCTTGAGTTTAAGGATGCTTTCATCCTGCACTGATTGTGACTGTTAGTTTAAAAATCGAATTTAGGTGTGCTTCGTCCTGCATTGATTGTGACTTAGTTAAAGAATCGAATTTAAGTGTGCTCACATCCTGCATTGTGATGCTCTGCTAGTTAAAAACCCAACTTGCTTCCTTGCTCTACGTATTGTTTCTGTTTCTTGCTCCCTTGCATCCCCCACTTTAGCTCACACTGCTTTTAACAATTTCTATTGTGTTTCTTTTGTGCGCTTGCGCCCTCCTGTCAACTCCCTCGCCTGTGCCTCAGCTGCTCAGCCTGATTAAGTGTTCCACACTCTGTGCCCACTCACTATGGCACCTTCTATCTCTCCTATCTTCTCTAACTGCTTCTCCATCTCCTATCCTTCACCACTCACTAAGTCTAGCAGGAAGAAACTTAAGAAGGACACACTCGGCTCCAGCTCAGGCCTTCCTATCGCTGACACCTACGTCAGTGCATCAGCCAGAGAGACGCTTACCGAAATCCTCTTTGTCGTTCCTTCTCCTGACCTATGGACTCTGCATATGTTTTATCTGCTCTCTCCCCCCCTACTCTTTCTAACACATCAATGGTGGCAGCCGCTGGGAGGTCCTTCTTGCCTTCTCCTCAACCTCCAGGGTCATCATAACTGTCTATCATAATGGTACTATCTTGGTACAAACAGGGCCGGTCTTTGTGTCAGGCAGCTCAGGCGGCTGCCTGACGTCACTCAGCCTCTAGGGGGCGCCGCGCGGCGGTGCTCTCTCTGAGTCCTGATTTATGTGTTACTGTTATTAAGCGAGCAGTGAGCACTGCTGGCCTTTGCCCTCAGGTCAGCAGCAAAGTGCACTGCAATTGACTCATGCAATTAGCAGCAACATTTGTTTGTTGCTTTTAAAATCCAGGGCCCTGGTGGCGCTGGCGCCAGGCCGCCAGCCAGGCCCATGGGCGCACGTGCGGCTTGTGCCCATCAGGCTATGTGCGCGTCTGCGCACTGATAGCTTGGGCCTGGCTGGCTCTGGCTGCCTGGTGTTGTTGTCAGCCCCCGCGGCCCTGCCGAAAACAGGAGCGAGCGAGTGTGGATGCACATGACAAGACATGCTGCATCACAGGTAAGTAACAGTACTGTTACTACTGTACTACTGTGTTGGGGGCTTGGGGAGTTGGGGAGGGCGTCGCACTAATACATTTTTTTGCTGCATTAATCATGCAACATGCGAGCGGAGGCGCTGCCTGCGCACGGCCCGGGTGCTGTATTATATCAGGCATGGTGTAGGTCTCAACCCAACCGCCTTCTTTTTGATAGGATCTTCCCTTGCCTAATCAACTTTCCACCTTCCTCCTCACGGGCTCCCTTGCCAACTGCACTTATGGCTGCCTTAACTCCCTTGCCTGCTAGGCACAATTTGGCTACCTTGCCTCTTCCTGGTCACACTGCCTCTCTTACTATGGCTCCTTTGACGTCTTCTACTATCCTGGGTCCCTTGCCCCCACTCTCTGCACTGACAACCTTGTCAGCCTCTCCCAAGCTGTTGCCTTTGCCACACACTGCAAATTCATCTGGGTCTCCATTGCCCCCTGTGGCCTCTCCTTCACTGGCTCCCTTGCCATCTACCACCGTCCCGGCTCCCTTGCCTGCACTCCCTTTGGCCCCTCTGCCTTTTCTTGCCTCTATCTCCCAGGCACCTGCGCCGCTTACGGGGGGACCTCTGTCCCCTGCGCCCTCCCCCCGATAAGTCTTTAGAAAATGGAAATCTGCTCCACGTTGCCACGCTTAACTCTCGCTTCGCAGTCAAGCACTTCTCTGACATCTGCCACCTCCTTGAACTCCTGGACCCTGATGTTCTTGCTCTCACTGAGACCTGACTTAAGGACAGCTCTGTCACAAGTTTTAACACACTTCTCCCTGAAGCCTACAAGATCCTCTCTAAGCCCAGGCTCAACAGGCCAGGAGAGGGAGCTGCCCAAATCTTTCCAGAGTGGATCCCTGTTTCCACCATTCCCACTCAGGCCTATTCCTCTTTCAAATGCCTGGTCTGCAGGCTCTCTCCCTCTCCCTGGTCTCCTCCCTTATTCTGTCCACCTTTGTCGACCGCCGGGCCAGTCCACCCTCTTCCTCTCAGAATGGACTGACCTGGCATCCTCTCTCCTTTCCTCCTCCTCCCAACTCTTCCTGCTGAGGGACCTTAACATCCATCTTGACTCTCCTGACTCTTCCGGAGCTTTCCACAACCTATGCAACTCGCTCTCTCTCTCTCCATTCTACCCTCTGGTCCGACACACAATGCTGCCCACAACCTGGAAGCTCTCATCTCCACAGACAACCCTCTCTCCCTCTCTCTATCCCTCTCAGTACCTCTCTCTCATGGACTGATCACTCTCTACTCTCCCCTCACTTGATGCTTTCTTCTCCTCTAGCACTGCCACACCCTGCACTGCCTCCCACCTTTAACATTATCCGACCCATTATAAAAGTGTCAGTGGCTGCCTTTGCCTCCACCTACTCTCCTCCTCCTACTCTTGTGGCTGACTGCCACCCTGACACACCCCTCTCTAACTTTTACCTTTCCATCTCCAATACTCTAAACATCCTTGCCCCTGTTATGAGGGTCCGACGGATGCCTGCCAAAGAGGGCACCTCTTGGTATGACTCTGACTTCGCTGAATGGGGATCATCAGGTGCACCCTCTGACAAGCTGGCCTGCCGCCTTCTGTAGAGGCAATATACACTCTGCATCTGGTCCAAAAAAGGGCCCATATTCAAGCCTCCATCTCTGCAGCATCCAACAACACGGCCGAACAGTTCAAAGTCTGTAAGGAACTGGCCAACCCTACTGCAGCCACATCGTCTATTGCACACACCCAGGCCCTTTGAGGGGCCCTGGCTGCACACTTCACTGCCAAAACACAGGACATCCTCTCCTTGCTCTCCTCCGCACCCAGTGTTATGTTGTCTCCTTCCTGTTATGTCATGTTATGTTATGTTATTTGGCATTTATATAGTGCCCTATATATCATTGGTATGATCTCAAAGCACTTGTAGGTTGAACACCCTGGGGGACCGTAGTCCAGATCAGTCGAGATAGTAGGGTAGAATACAGTGCTTGGGTGCACCCAATATGTGGGCAGCCAGTGTGATTTGCGTGATGGTGGCTGCATCGTAACACTAGGTGCGAAGGTAGTGATAGATCAGTCGAATGTGTGCAGTCTGGTGGTTGGTCTCTGAGACTGCATTCTGGTGGGATTAGGCCTGTGTAGGATGTTTATGTGTGCAGCTAGGCCAATTCGTTCGGGGAGTAAAGCTGCGTTCTAACAGGTTGTTGAGGTGTTCAGGGTATGTATGCAGCTAGGCCGAAATTGATCGAGGGTATAGCTCTGCTCTATTGTTTGTTGGTGTAAAGTGGAGAGTGAGCATAGTTTTAGGAGAAGTAAGTGTCTGGAGTGTATGGTGTACTCTTAGGAGCATACTGTTCCTGCTTACCTTCTGGATCTGGATGAACTGGCAGTGATCGTCCTCATGTTTCGCTGTAGTGGGACACTGAGGCAGATTCACAGGTTGGACCGGAGCAAGTTATGATTTGCACGATCAGGGGGTCATTATTCTTAGGCTCAGCACTATGTGTCAGAGAGCCCATTTTCCAAGTTCCTGGATGTGGTGTATGGTGGATTACAAGGTAGGTCTTGGCAGGATACTTTCTATAGGTCAGGATAAATCTCGCTGCAACGTAGTCCTACCGAGGCAGTGGTGCTTAGGGACAGGCAGGACAGAGACATTGTAGACAACACTTATTATTTACACACTCCTGACATGTCACCCAATTGGTCCTAATACTCAAGGTCCCGTAGCAGATGTGGTTCTTACCCATCCTTCTTACCTCACAATACTGGACATTACAGCATTGCACCGCAAGAAGCCAACAACCGGCGGCCGGACACACACATCATATATACTATGATCAGCACAGTGATCCATCTTTCCTAAATGCTCTCATTTGTACCTTGATTATGAATATCTACACATCGTATGTTTTTGTAGGTTTGTGCTCCAGTTGCCATCGTTAACAACTAACTTCAGGGTGCATTGTCTGACAGGAATACAGCTGCAGCTCAGTTTGGCCTTGATACATTTGTGGTACGAAATTGAATGTAAACTCCCTTGGCAAGGAACATTTTCTTGTTAGTCTTGTCATGCAAGTATATGTTTAACCATTTCTATCTAGCCTTTGAAACTGTTCATTTAAATGAAATTAACAGATGTTCTGAAAGTACTTTGTGACATGGTCATAATGAAATGTAATTATGTATTTTTTTTCTAACATTGAGGTCTAGTGAGGAATGTTATATTTTAACTGTAACACGCTGCAAATAAATAAGGAAAGAAAAATGTGCTCTACTGCAACCTAGTAAGGCTTAACCCACTAAATATCAGGAAAAGCTATCCCTTCTCTCCTACCACTCCAGTAAAAGTCAATCTCCACTCCATCCTTCTACTCAGTTAACTTAACTACTGCTCAAACCATCTTCTGGCACTCCCACTCTAATCCCTCTTCTAAGGGGTCAGAAATGAAAGCCGGACATAAAGTGGTCATGTTTTTGGTTAAAGAGATTTATTAAATAATAATGGGTTGAGAAAATGTCTCTCTGACGCTATTCTAAAGAGCACTTCCCTACCTAAAAACAAAAACGAAGGATTTGTCTGTGTCAGGATGTTTCAAAAAAGGTAGCAGGCGCCAGACATGGACCCCTTGCTCACTGTTCTCAGAGAGGCACAGCTCCACCTCACTGATGAGGCCCAACAAGGCTGAAACATGTGTATGGGGTTGCTGTTGGTACTCTTGTTCAAAGGAGGTTTGCCTGGCATTTCGGTGCTGGACTGCCCTTGTGGGCGGGACAAAGACTGATATGCAAATATTTATTTCTCCTTTGTGAAAAGTACAGTGAGCTAAATGTGATGGCTGCAGACTCTCGAAGTGGGTAAAAACCACAGAACAGGTTATCATGCCATGTTCTTTAGAGAGAGGGGTGCCTGCTACCTTTTTTGCATTTCTGTGTGTGTCAGGATGCCACTAACTGATAAGCCGTCCTTGTGTCCAAAAGGTTTTGTGTCCAAAGCTTTTTTCCATAGACCACTGCAGGACCATTCCGACTTTCACTTTATTTTTCCCTTATGTTATTTGCCCCAATGTATCTGGGTAGTTTCATAACACCATCAGCAAAGTTCAAAGAGATCTTTTCTTGTAAAGCAATCACCTTTTAACTTCCCCTTTCGACAGGGTTAATCTCGACCATTGCACATTTCAAAGTTTGTTCACTTTGTCGCTTTTAAACAAGACATTAAACATTTTGCTGAGACTTTCGAGTGAGATACTTCTTTTCGCCGAACCACTCAGCTTCTCTGTATCACTGGCTTCACAGTTATCGGATCTTCAAAGTTCACTACTGATTTGCTTTCATTTGCGTCTCATCAGCACGCGCGCAACCTTCAATTGTAAGATACCTGGTTGCGGCTTCAATCTTTCCTTGACACAAACTGGTCTTTCATGTCTTTCACTAACTCACTGGTTGTGTGCATTTCTTTCATATGTCTACAGATTTGATTCACCAGTCAAGGTTGATACCACAGGCTTGGACCTCCCCAACTCTGCCGTTCAGCCGGGAGGGTCACTGGCGTCCTTGAAACACAATGCAGGCTTCTTATTCTCTGGGATTTGGCTTTCTCTGCGTATCCTTCATGGTTTCCCAGAGGCAACGACATTTTGCAAGGACCTTCAAGGTTTCCCTACCATTCGCTCTGGTCCCTCGATCGGTCACCCTGCTCTAGTAGGTTGACTTTTACCCCGGAAGATCTGCTTCTTCTCGTGTCTCACCTTGCTCAGAGTGTGTCTCTATGTGCCGTCTTTTATCCGTGTGGGGGGAGGTTAAGGGTATCAGATATATGTGATTAAGGTCAAGTGCCTGACTTTGCCTTACCTGATTAACGGGACACCTCCAATGAGATATGTAAGTGTTAGCCTCTTTACTCTTAGTCACCCTCTTCCTCGGCCCTGTGTTTGTGTAGAAAGGCGGAGTTGGGACATTTGAAAATCCTATCAAATAGGATAGGGAATGAGCACGGGAAAGGGGGGATACCGCATCTCACCATCGGTTGCCTCACCCCCACTCCCTGAAGATCCCACACCCAGGTGATCCTCCCACACTAGTCCACCCCCAGGGTCTGGATCCAAAAGCAATGGCCGTGCCCTGGCCACCTGAGAGAGAGATCTCCAGGGACTAGTAAGTGAGAAACCCTTTGGTTTCTCACACTCTGTATCATCAATACTGTATGTATTGCTCTTGGCTTGGTATATATGTTTGTGGTAAGGTTTGTTCAAGGTTTACCCCACACTTGCATTTCATGGATCTAAACTCATTGGGGATTGTACTTTGCCTTTTCTGCAATCAATCTTCTTGTAGTTTTAACAATGGTATCACATTCAAATTGTTGTTGGCGCTGTGTCTGGAATGCCCCGTAGTCCCCACTGGCTTCAGGTAGACTCACCGGTTTTCTCTAGCGTCTCCATGGCACTTCTGTCTCTCGCAGACCATTTCTCCTTCTGAATTGGTGGTTGTCCTTCTCTGCTCTGGCACACTGGTATGTGATTTCCACGTGATTCCGGCATAGGGGCTAACGTCTTCTCCTGCACTGCCACACTCAGTAGTGCGCTTACCATGTTTACGTGTCCCACGCACAGGTGATTTGGCAAAACAATTATACTGCCTGTTGTGTTTCAAACTAGTCATACCTTACAAAAATTGTCATCCTCCTCGTCTCAGGACTTTGCTTCAATGATTCTGGGAGTTGAAATCCATAGGTGTCATTGGACACATGGGGCCTCATTACGACCCTGGCGGAACAAGTTAAATGGCGCCGTAAAAGGCTACGGCGCCGTTCAACCCATTCCGCCACATTACGAGGTCCCCTCAGGGGACATGTTAAGCACGCCTGGGAAAACCAGGCATGCATACCGGGTCCCGCGAGGGGAAGAGGGAGCAAACAACGGGCCATCTCGTAATGGCCCGTTGTTTACTCCCTCTCCCATTCCCATTCAGCCCTATGGGGGCTGAAATGGGAATGGGGATGGGGATGAACCGTGTCCGTGTCCTCGAGTGAGGAATTACCGGGCCATCCGAACTCGGAATGGTCCGGTAAATCCTCATTCCGAGAACACGGACATGGATGCGGTTTTGCCGGCAGCCATGCCGCCAATAGCGGCATGGCTACCGGCATACCGCGGAATGAGGCCCATGGTGTTTAAATAGTTCCACTCAGTGATTTTACATTAAGGTACCTCAGAAGCATAAGGAGTAGTGTTGGAGCTTTGTGTATTTAGGTCATAGGTGGGCGTTTGACCAGAAAAATATGAAGGAGAGGTTTCTCTACTTCTTCTATGAGAGGGAACCAGCAGCTGACAATAGGTCATTAAGGTCATGGGAAAGGGGAAGATACCACGTCTCGTCCAATGAAGTCATGACATCTCCCCCCATGTGATTCTCCCTCATAAAGCCACCCCCAGGGTCAGCATCAGGTAGCGGATGCCGTTCCCTGGCCACATGGGAGGAGATCAGCGCCAGGGAATCCGCGATGACTCAATTGGATCCATCACACTCTCTACTCCTCACTGATCTCCTTAACAAAATTCCCCTTTACAGCTCGCACTCTGTAGCTCCTCGCATGCTCGTCTGTAAATCAATGAATGGTATTGCCCTCCATACCCATCTAGCTACCTCCATTACCTGCTACCTCACCCCATTCGCTCAGTGCCCTAGCATTAACCATTTCCCTTCCCTACCCTTTTCATTTGAACACACCCACTAATGATAGAAAAATATCACCACTATACCTGCATTCAACTTTGTCCTGAAACTCCCATCTTCTCTCACTAGAACAGAACGCTGCTCTAACCCAGAACACAGTCCCTCCCGCCTTGAGGCTTGTGATTTCCAACGTGTTCATTTTGATTCAACACCTATGCCTGTTATGTAATTAATGCTTGCATTATTTCATTGCCAGTCTTGCCCCCATTGCATGTCCCACTATCCACACATTGTTCTCCTCGGGTTTTATTTCCCTCATACCGCTACGTGCCTACTGAAACGCACCAGATGGCCGGTTTGCTCCAAACTCTGCCCTGTGTCATTGTACATGTTTCTGTTTCAAACACCATGTTCTGCTCTATATGAAAACACATTTTACTGTTGGCTGATGAAAAAGATTCATAGCTTGGAGTGTGTATACTAGAAAGGATTAAACATCTACTCTGTTAAAAAAGCCTAACATGTTCTCATGTTGTGCACGAAAGATAGGTTGGAAAGGGCCATAAGAAGCGTTATCTCGGTTACAAATCTAAATAGTTATTTTGCTTCTTGGGAAAGCTCAATAAAACATACCCTTGCTGATCGACAACAGCATTTGCCCAGAGTCCTACAAAAAATGTCAGCCTTCTGGTTTTGATGCTTCAATGTTACAGGGGCTCTTAAAAACTGCACATTTTTTCCATCCGTTTATTTGGAAGGACCTAGCTTTTTTGTGATTCGGCTGGTCAGCCAACACAAAAAAGCTCACCTGAGAGGAAAATGGCACAAAGCAATTATACACATGTCTTTCTGCCCAAAACTATGCCCAGAATCTGATAGCTGAAAGACTAGAGCTATATACACAAGCAACGACATACTCTGACACGACAGAGTACATGTCGAACAAACAAAGAGGGGAAAAGGCCTTTGTTGGGACAAGTAAGTTATTACACAATAGAACATACAACTTATGATCTACACCTTGAAAAGGCATCTATGCAAAGGTTTCTTACCAGGCGAGCATTTTTGCAAGTGTTTTTCAAGAAGTGATTCCTCTACTAGAATTACAAACCATGAGGTTTGTGGTGGGGTAAAAGGGCGACCAGACATTGCTGCTTCCCTCTGCAGTTCCGGCACTCATATTCTTTGCTTGCCTTTTTGTCCATCTTGAAATATTTTAATTACCTGTGCTCTACTTCCTCTTCATCTGCGGTATGGGGCATGGCCTCCCGGCGAGTCACAGAACAGGCAGCAAATGGGGCGGGGAACAGCCAGCTGGAGACAGCCTTGCCAGTTGAAATCAAAACCATTAGTTAACCCCCCTATCTGCAACAAGCACCCAAACCACAGAGCCAACTAGCTGTATCCTCAAAATGCTATTCTTTTCATTGCGCTTATTTCTGCCTAACTCTCTGCAGTTTGTTAGGGATCAAATGGGACTGCCACTGGTGAAGGGAGTAACGATTTGCACTAAAGCGTACACGCCCAGCATGAGGACCCTGACTCAGCGGGAATCTGCTCGGAGCAGCACTGGACAACCTCTCCAGCACTCGTGGTGGGTAATGGTCAAATGAAGTGTGTGGAAGGCAATGAGGCGTTCACTAGAGAATATTTTCTCTTTTTAAATCACATGTCTTTCATGAACCACTGTTTCACTGCTGGTTTAATGTGGACTGTGCCCACAGGTCAAATTCTGAAGTGACTCGAACAGGCACAGTTACAAGGATGGAATGGCTCTTTCCAAATATGTGCAAACAACAGTAGAGGGCCCTCTTTGGAAACCTTGCAGCCACAGTTAGGAAAGATTTATACCTTGCTTTGAGTGAGCTGGCTGCTGTTTTCATTGTTTTTAATTATTCGAACACCTGGTGGTTAGGAGTTGGGAATATAAGAAAACTAACCATTTACTTGTTTGTGGGGTTCCATGTCGTTCCACCGCCCATTTTTATTTTGCAGCAAAAAATCTTGCAGCCCAATTTTTTTTACCCCCCCAATCTCCCTTTCAAACCTATTTGCAATCTAGTCCCCGCACTCACCTACACCTTATATCCCTCTACCCACCCACCCCATATTTTTGGATGTTTTTTTGCAGTAAAAAAATCGGCGGCAAAAAATGCTGCAAAACAAAAATCGGCGATGAATGGACCTTGTGCCGTTTGGGCATACCGCTTAATAATTTGAATATATGGTTGAAATTAACCAATAGAGGTAATTGAAGGGGTCTTGGAAAACGGTGCTGCCAGCACCAGAAGGACTTTCGTTATATATAGTTTGTGAGAATATCTCACAGGTTAACACTTGAAATAGAAGTGGCCAAGATCTTTTGAAGTTCACCTTTTCCAAGATTGAATATTTTTTCCAAGATTCAAGACATGATTTTGCAAAATTAGATGAGTCAACATACACACATAGACTGCCCAATTTTCCCAGTGATTTGCCCCAAAATTTGAAAAAAAGTGCCATGGATTTTCCCCAAACGTGTACATGGATTCACACAGAGAATGCTAGAAGGTCATAGTGTCATGTTTGGGGCTTTTACAAACATCATATTTTTTCTTATAAAGCTATAATAAAAACACAAGGGAGATTGGGGGAAATGGCAAGCCCAACCTAGAAAACATTGGGATGAAGATTCAGAATGAGTGGCTGGGAACTGATCTTACCTGATACAGTGCCTGCTTTCTTCCCAACAGAAGCACCACAACGTCTCTTGATGCAGACAAAGGCCACACCAGCATTCACAACCAAAAACACAACCACGGCAGTGCCGATGGAGGCAGCCAGCACCATTGAATTATTATCATTACCTGTGGAGAGCAACAGATGAAGAACATATGTGTGAAGTCAGCAAGGAACTTAGAGGAGACTGAGTGAGCAAACAATACATTACTAATACTATGGAACACCATGCCCAGAGAAATCAGGACCACAGAGAACCACATCACCTTCAGGAAATGACTAAAGACCAGTCTATTTAGCAGACAATGACAAGTGCTAAAGGACCAAAGAAACACACCAAGGTACGTGGTCACATATAATAGGGGCCAAACCAAGGAGGACCAGAATACCCCACCACCCACTTTCCCCACCCCTCAGTCAAGCCGCACAACTAGAGAGAACTGCAAAGAGTAGCCCGGCCAATCAACAGACAGACCCAGGGAAAGAGGCCCCACGTGCAATTCATGCACTCAGGAAAGCCCAGACAGGTAACACATTAAATTGAGGCATCCCCCTAACAATTGCTCACCACATAACTAGGGTCGTCCGGAAAATCACCAATAACAGGACAAAAAGAGACGTCACCAAACTTCACCCCTGACAAGATCTGAGGAAGTGGATTAAAAAATGGCCATCTGAGTTGTAGGGATGAGGGACAGAAGTCCTGGTGATCATTGACTTTGTAATTCCAATGGGATGGGGTGTTGCGCAAAAGCATTCCTATCTATGTTTCCATGAGTGCTAGAAACACAGGAGTAGGGCTGGGCAAAAACGTAGCTACAAAAGCAGAATGGACTCATAATGCTCATATTCCCACTCTGCTGGCAGCACAGATTTCCTGGGATATTTGGCTTGGGGTTGGATGACATGCATGTTTAACATTTTGGGGATTGTTGTGGGGTAGTGTAAAATTTTCAGCCAATCAGCACACCAGGATTTTCCAATGTGCTCTGACTGGCTGCACTGGCATTAAAACAAAGCAGAGTGCATTCAAACATTCTCTGTGCTCCTGACGCAAAGATCACCAAACAGATTGGCATTTTCATGCACCCAACAGCAAAAAATCGAATTCCACACTGCTGGCAGATTGGCACAGGGGGTGGATTTTCCCAATCGCCCATTTGACCCGCTGCATGAAAATGTCCAATTTCGCTCATGCATGCTCAGGAGGCAGCTCTTTATTTATTTATTTATTGGACATTTGTATGGCGCCTATACTCGGGTGTTTCCAGGTGCCACAAGACAAAAAGGGGTCTGGGAGCATAGAAATCATAAGAATACAACAAAGAAACGGTTATATTGGTCTTGTGACAATTCTACCATGCAAGTGCATGAACGAGGTGAAAGGTGCAAGGAGAGGGGGATAGAGGAAGAAGTGCCCCCATGGGTGGAGGCGGGCAAGTGCTGGTTGGGCTGAGGCGGCAAGTGCCAGGGGAAAGAGGGGGGAGGGGAGAAGGAGTGCAGTGGACATGAGGACTACGTTGGGATAGCCCGGGAAAGGGAGCCCAAGGGCAAGTGCTGGCAGTGGATGCTAAGGGGGGACTGGTGTGGGGGGTGGTCTGGCCCTTTTATGACTCTGAAGGGAACAGGCCCCAGTCCAGCGGCAGATTGAGGGTTTAGCACACAAGGGGAAGAGGGAAGGAGGAGGAGAATAGCATCCAAGGGGAAGAGGGAAGGAAGAGGAGAAAAGGAAGGTCTTGATAAGTTTCTGAAACTTAAGAAGATCCCGTTCAAGTCTGAGGGGGGGGGGCTGTTCCAGAGGGAGGCGCCTGCCGAGGAGAGTTCTTTTGAAATATTTCTAGTAAACTCTTGGGTGTCATCTTGCGACTTGTAATTGACATCTATTCTTAACACTCTTTTACCTGTCATCTATGACAGTTATTGTCTAACTGGTTAAAGACATGGGGACCAGCCTGTATTCCAGTTCCTAGGTTTTGAGATGGAAGGTCAGCAGGTGTTACATCTGAGCATCACTGGCATAGTACAACCTGAGCACCATGGGGATAGGAACACCACCTACAAAGACTTCAGCTTCCATTGTTCTGAGTTTGATTACCTTCACTCACTAACTTCAATAAGCACCTCAGAATTACTTAGTCCGCACAATTGCTGGTAGAAGAATATTGTTTCACACCGAATGGAAAGCTTAAACCTGAACCTCCCTTTTTTCACTTTGGGAGGCTTGAGAGATTGATATTTGGGCCTTCTTTCATCCACATTGGAGGGATGTCAAGCTGACAAGAGGACTTAGTTCAAGCCATAATTTAGCTATGAAAATTTGACAATAGGTTGTTAGGCAGAATCACATGCAGTACCCTTTGGGAACACTACATGCAATTAAGACTACAAGTGTAAGCACAATTTCACCTTTGGTACAAGCCTCTACTACACAGTAAAGTGGTAGCGATGGCTGAGCAGCCAGACTTATCTCAAGAGTTTAAGTGAGCAGTAGAACCAGTTATCCAAAGGACCAACTAATACAGTGATTCAAACAAACACTTATTCAAGGTTTCTTGGTAAAAGAATATACATTTATTTACTCAGTCAGTTAGAAAACATTACACTAGCATAAGCAGCTCAATATCACACACTAATAAACCACAAAAATACAACCGGTAGGTAAATGAACAAGTTTAGCTCCTGTGATGTGGGAGCAAAATGGCACTTCAGATATTTAATAAAGGGATAAAAAGACAAGGTTATAAGAATAGACAGCCCAAATACATTCATAGGCAGGGCAAAGGGTTTCAGTTAACTACAACCAGCAATTCTTCTCACAGGCCTTGGCCAAAGTCAATCGTTCAGAGTCTTTGTATAGGATAGCACAGTTCTGGTAGATAACAGTTAAGTCTTTGCCACAGAGTTTAGAAGAATTTGGCTAGGCGAAACGTTTGTTGAATGTTTAGGGAAGGACAAGCCTTCGAAGTTGAGGAAAGTTTCACACACTTTCTCGATGGCCGAATCACCTCATAAACATGACATCCTATTTCTGTGATCCAATCAGCTGTGGGCAAGGCGGAAACTATGCTCTGACCCAATCCTAGCATTATGGGTTTGGTTAATAAGCCTGCTCCTACCATATCCTGCAGTGATGCCATCTGGCAGGATAAATAAGGGCACCTGACAACACAAAGGGTACACACTGATTCCTGAATTTCTTCCTGAATTCCTGCGTGGCGTCCTGTTCCTGATTTATTCATCCTGCTTGATCCTGATCAGTGATTTTCATTGCAAAGCCAAGGCCTATGCATTGCTGAACCCATTTTCAGGTAGGCCTCAAATTCAAAAAATCCCAAAAACCCAAGAGAAGCATCCTGATCCAGCCTGGCTTGCTACTACTAGATGCATGCCAGCTCCATACTCGCCATCCCACTGATCTCCAGTTTCCAGCAACCAGAAGGGCTGGTCCAGTGCAGTCCGGTGACCAGAACCGCCCAGATGATCTTGTCCCACCAGATTTGCCCAGCTGTCCTTGGTTAGACCCGATCCGTGTGATGACCAGAACCCTTCACGGTCCAAAAGCCTAAATTAAAGTGGACTGTAAGTATTAATAGGAATCATAGAAAACCATAGCATACCTTGCCTTGCCTTGTCCTATTCCAATCTCTAAACCATCCTATCCTTACCTTAATAACTTGTAACATTGTCAGAATCCTTATTGCAATCCTGTTCTTGATTTATCTTGCTAAGCGCCATTTCTTCAGTCATTTTGGATCCTCCTCATTGGCACACCATCACCTTCCTTTCTGCTCACTCTCTGGCCGGCCTCCCTTGGCCCTCCTCCTATCCCCACCTGCGAGGCCAAGAACCTTGGTGTCACCTTTGATTCCACACTCTCCTTCTCTGCCCACATCGCAGATGTATCAAAAAAGTCAAACATCCTACTGCACCTCCTCAGAGGTATTCTTCCTTTCCTTTCATCCCCCCAGAAGCTCACTGTCTCCCAAGCTCTGGTTCTCTCTAAATTGGACTATTGCAACAGCCTCTTTCTTAATCTACCTGCCTTTACTCTCCGCCCTTTACAACTTATCCAAAACAGGACTGCAAGACTTGTCCTTGGCCTCAAGCCCTGGCATCGTATCTCTCCAGCTCTGAAATCTCTCCATTGGCTCCCAGTGGATGCAAGGATTAAATTCAAAACCCTCTGCATTGTCCACAAGGCTTTCTGGGGCCTGGGTCAAACATACCTTCAGCTATCCCTCTGCAAATATCTCCCATCTCGAGAACTCCGCTCCTCTACCTCTAACTCCCTCAGGGTCAGTCGTTTCTCAAAGAAAGGAGCTGGGGGTAGATCTCTGTCTTCGGCTGGGGCCTCCTCTGGAACAGCCTCCCTGCCACTCTAAAACTTGAAGAGAACCATCTCTGGTTCCGGAAGCACCTCAAAACCTTCCTCTTTGCTTCTGCCTTCTCCTCCCCTCTCCCTGTTGATTCTACTCTCCCTCGGCACCATGCACCTGGCCACCCTCTGTCCTCCGGGCCCAGGTACCTGCTCATCTTGCCACCCTCACGCACTGCCTCCGGGCCACCCCCTGCACTGGGGTCTGTATCTGTACCCATACAGCCCTCCCCTTTTCTTCCTGCACTTTCAGACCTACATGGCCTGCTGCCATATGGCCAGCACTTGCCACTTGCTGGCTGCACTCCCATTGTTTGTTGCCTTTTTATTTATTATTTTATTATTATTTTTGTTTTTTCCTTCTCGCTCCGCACTCTCCTTTTGTTCCCCCTTCCATGCACTTCTACCCCTTCCCCCTCTACCCTGCACTTGCACGTTCTCAATGTCACTGGGCCTAGTAAGAGCGTTGTTTTTGTTCTCCCCTGTTCCCCTTCCCTTGCCGCGCTCTGAAACACTTGTGTATGAGCGCGATAGAAATAAAATATCAATATCAATATCAGTCAATTTTTCTCTTATGTAAATCCTAAACTATCAATCCTATTTCGAGTGATCCGATTGGTTCTGCCAGGGCGGGCGCTGGGGATTTGGGGTTGAAGTCATGAATCAACTCCAGAGCTTACTGTGTCCCTCTTTGGTATTCTAGCCGGAATGCTCTATTCTACAGTAGAATTATAGTAAATATTTTCTTGTCCAAACTGAATTTCTTTTCTGTTTTCACTACCTGATTTTTCTAAAAACGCCTCTCATTCTACATTGTATATCTCCCTCAGTTTAATAGCTAGAGACTAAATTTCAACTCTAGATTATACCTAAGACCTATAGCTACACCCCAACCCTAAAACCTCACTCAAAAGTGTATTTCACCCATTTTTAGTGAAAACCATTTGGTTAATTTTAGGCGGGAATCAACATTTTTGCAAAGTTTAACATGTGTGATTTTTATTCAAAATTATTTTCAACCTTCCATTCAGATTCAAAGTGTTTACTTTTGCTCAAACTATAGCTCTTGATTGTTGGTATCTTTCCAATGTTGCTGCCATAGAAATTTGTACTGATTTAAGGATTTTTGCACACATTCATTGTTTTACTCAGCCATTTTCGAATGTCATTTTAAACAGTGTAAGATTTCAAATCCGTTTTTCTCTCTTGTTTGGGGAGGGAAGTTTGGATTCGAATTCTGTTTCTCATTCCTTATTCCTGATTACCTGCTGCTTCCTTGTATCTGTTGAGAATTGCTTATTTGTGGGTTGAGGAATATTGCAGGGGGAAATCCTAACTTGAGTGCTATCTTTCCAAACAAGCCAAAAGTGTTCTTTTTTCTGGTGTTTTCCATTTGTGTTGCTAAAGAGTGAATTCGAGTGCATTACATACCTCCTTATTTGTTATTGTCACCACATTGGTGATTGCTGCTCCCTATTAAAAAGTATGTTTGATTTGAATTTTAAATAAATAAATAAATAAATAAATATTACCTTTACCGACCAGCCTGATTCCTGGTCCATCGTGACCTGGGGTATTTGAAAAGGGGTGTGATATGAGTGGTGTATCACTCAAATATTGAACCTATATAAAACAAAATAAGCATTTTGGTTGTGCGCTGCATACTAGGCTGAGACCAGGCTGTATCGCCTGATTGAAATACTTAACACTATGCCATGTCTAAGCAATCCTCGGAAAGATAATGGCTGCAAACCAGCTCTTGGTGTAATTAAAGTGTTTCAACCAAGTGAGGCCTCTGCCACTTGATTCATAAGCAATATGTGTGTCATCAGACCTGTTCCTAGCACTGAGATCCTCTTAATAACAAGCATTAGGAAAGCCATCCGTTGTTTGCTTTTATATAGGCATCAGACTGCCATTTGCCAGGCATTGTCATAATTACAGAGGTACAAACACCATTTGCTAGCTGTTGCCACATTACAGACAGGTAGTACCACCATGCCAGTGCCTGTAAAATGCCTTTTCCATGCCTACAAACAGTCAAAACTCTTGGCTTTACTAATGCTTGGTTTGACAGAGGTGCAGGAAGGGGCATTACACCTCTACACATTGAGCGGGGCACCCGAGGGAAGAGAATATGGCCTCAGCAAATTACCTGTCCATCAACAGGGAACGAGCGACGTGAAAGGCACGTACTCTGGGTATAACTATCTGTAATCCATTCTGCACCATTCTCCGGAGTATAGGATAGTATGGAGTACCAAACGGGAGAAAGATATTCCACCAGTCAAACCCCTTTCCCTAGGCCCCTCCCAGTGAGTCACGTGAGTTGGATATGGTGTTGGCACAGTGCATGCTTCCATCTCCAACAGAATGCTGGTAGGCACAGGATTTGGGAAGGACATCAGCCTCATGGCAGAAGGGCTAAGAGGGATGAAGGCCATGGGGGCAATAGGACCGTCAGGTGAGCTATGTTACACAGCAAGATAAGACTACTACAAACTCTCCACCTTTAAAGAGGATGCTCGAAAGAATTAAATCGGTTAATGGTTGGCATTTCTCAGAGGTCCTTTGTAAGTACAAGTCTGAAATGCCACAGGATTGTGTCTGCCTAGCTAGGCAAGCAAAGTAGCGAGAAGATCTCACCACCTAAAGGTACTTGGGGAGAAACAGTGGCTGCCAGTGGCTGCCCATCTTATGCCTTGGAATACCTACTGCCAGGATAACAGGACGCTACACAGCTATGGATCTGGCTATGTCTGGGACAGATTTTTGACACAGATAACATGCCCCTCAGTGTTGTCAAAACTGGTTAAGAATTGAAAAGTGAAAATTACAAAACAGGAAGAGGGTCTTCTCATTTGAAGTGGCCAATTATGACCTGATCAGAAGGCTCTGATTTGGAATGAGCACATCTTCAAATGTAGAACAATGCAAAAAAGGACCCTTTCTTTTGCTATGCTTTTTATCTATGATTCATGCACACTAATATTTGCAAAATGATGTCTTTTTCTAATTTTAAGATGGCGGTAAGATACATGTTCATCCTAAGCAGAACAAGTGCAGGTGTTCTGTGAGCAAGGGCAGCAAAAGTTATGGAAGGAGGATCTGAAGTTGGTCTTCCCGTTGCATGGAACCCACCTGTCGGCAATGAGAGTCCTTCCGTCGTCGCTGTTGCTGGGCCTCGTGTTGAGCCTGTTACAGAAATGTTACAGAATTGCAAATTATTGTTGATTGAATTTTTAAATATAAACAATACAAATATGACAAAATACCAACCATAACAAATCAGGTCCATTCAAAAATGTAATGGGAGTGTAGCAACACAATTTCTTAAAAGTCTGAAAAAGCTAGCGTGTATTTCTATTTTATTTATTTATATAGCACGCCTGGCCCAAAGGCATCTGGGCGCATTTCTTGGGTTACAGTGACATGGAAATAAACATCATACATTTTCAAAAATAGTTACAGAATATATACAAATTGGTTACATAGATGTAATAGCAGCATATAGTTTCAAAATACTTACAGAATATTTACAAAATAATTACACCATAATTACAAGGTGAATGGACAAAGCAGTGAAAGCCTAGCATCGCAAAGCAGCAGAGAAGCAGTGTGGGTTATAGTGGCCAATGAGACGGATGGAAGATTTGAATGTCCTAAGCTGTAAGCCACGATTTGGCTTTACTCTTGCAAGAATGGAACGAGGATTCCGATCTGAGTGGATTGGGAAGTGAGTTCCACAATTTAGTGGCATGAACCGGAAAACTGGCCACACCGGATTTCTGAAGTTTGAACCTAGGTAGAAAGAGACAGTGAGCTTGGGCTACTCTTTGTGGGCGGCTGGATGTGTGGGGTGTGAAACGGTTCACCAGGTATTTTGGGGCCTGGCTGGCAAGACATCTGTGCGTGAGTGCTAGAGTTTTGAGGGAGATTCTTTGAAAAACCGAAAGCCAGTGTAGGCTGCGTCTGGTGTCAGAAATGTGCTGGTTCCTCGGGATGTTTAATGCTGCTCTGATCGCATTGTTTTGGGTGATCTGTAACTTGCTTTAGTCCCGTTGACTGGTCCCCAGATAAAGCACATTACAGTAGTCGATTTTCAACATGATGAGGGTTCTGGCAAGGATGGTGCATTAGCCGTGGTAAGGAATGGTCGACAAGCTGTAATGAGTTTGCATGTGTAGGCAGATGCTGAAATTACAGCATTGGTTTGTCCAGTAAGCGACAGGGCTGAATCGAGATAAATGCCTAAAGTTTTGGTAACATTGGCTACCTTAATAGTATTAAGAGAGAGGGGCGAGAGTGCACTGCTTCCTTTCTTAATAGTGTATTTCGTTTCCAATGGAATGTTATTTTGTAAATAAATATGTTTTTGGGGTGCAGCCCACTATCATGTGCCACCGTGTTGGGCACAGAAAATGAACATGGAGAAAAAGAGACCGAGGCAAAAGTGCCTTCGGTGTGGGCCGCACACCCTTGATTCCCACTAAGGGTTAATCGATTTCTTTTGTGCTCGTTATTCAGTTGATAAAATCCAACTTCAATCGTAGTTCAAAGATGTGTAAATTTTTTAATTTTTCAATTGTTGTGTTTATAAAGCTCATAAAGAATTGTGCTTAATTGGTTAAACTTCACCAAAAAAGCTAATTATCTCAGTTGAGGCAAAACAGAAAACCCATCTGGCTAATGCATTTCGGATTGTATCCTTCGTCAGAGCCAGGTTAGTGCTACACACATTATAATGCATTGTAGGTGGATTAAGAAGGTTTACAATGTTTAAGTTCATAATTGATCCGTACATCATGTGTAACAACCAGATATTCAAAAATTAACAACCAAAACAATCATAATTAACAAACAGGGCGCCCACAAGGACAAACAAATATTTGACATAAAAGTGAAATTGGAGAAAGGAGACAAAAAAACAAACAAGTAGGCATACATCATTACAGATAGTAAAAATACAATGTTTACACAGATAATGATTTTACTCTATGGTTCAAACAGTTAATGGGACTGATCAACTACATACTAAAATTGCAGGTTAAACCCTTTTGGTGACTACGGTGCTTAGAGATCAAGCTAGGCGGCGTGTGCTTACTATGCCAAAGTGTTAATTGTCGTACTATATTGTGTGAGAATACCTGTGGCTAGTTAAACATTTCACTAACCTGTATGCCAGTATGCAACCCACGCGTGCTGTCCGCGTGTGGTGTTTCTCTATGAAGCACTGCCTGGTGTGGAGAGAACAAACGTGTTATCTCCTCCGTGTAATTAGCTGCTATCAGTCTATACGCGATCTGTCTTCGCGTCGCATTGTGCAAAGGTAAGGCTTACCTGGAGCGTTGTGAGCAGCGTGTTGCTCAATCAACTCCGAACAGCGTCTGGGACTCGCGGTTCGTGTCGTTGCCCTAGGCAACGTTATGTAAACAAAATGGCCGTTCGTGTATTACCAAGTCGGCCATATTGGTAAAGGCAATATTAGAACATGAATGGCATAGAGTGTGAACTATGATTGGAAAATATAAAGAATGTAAATGTTAAGATGTTAATTGTGCATGTAAAAATATTACAGCTTCTGCGTGTTGTAAATTGTGCAGCTAGCACATGTATGTTTCTGATATTACAGCTTCTGCGTGTTGTAAATTGTGCAGCTAGCACATGTATGTTTCTGATAGTATATTTAGATCCATCGTGTACCTCATGGCTTGAGGTGTCTAATTGGCTATTAATGTAAAGTCATGTAGCGTAAAGATATACTGTCTAATATACATAAACAAAAGGTAATACAAAATAAATACTAAATAATAAATAATAAATGTTGCAAGAACTATCTGGATACAACAGTGTTTTCAAATCGGGTAGTGATTTGTACTTATTGCATGAGCATGAAACAATTTAGCATGTTCATTATTGGCATTGCACGGTGAACAAATAGTGACATTATTACAGAAAGCAGTTGAGATCGAATTCCTCATTGAGTCCTCGTGGTGCCAAAGAATCGAGACGATCTATCCAATAGGCTTCTCTTTGTTGCCTTCTTTTTTTCAGATCAGCATATATGCTTGTCATTTCCAAGGTTTCCAGAATTTGGAACTTGACTTGAGAGATGTTATGCTGCTTTGCATTAAAGTGTCTTGCTACGGCTGAATTGATGTTCTTATTGCGTATGCATGATTTATGTTCATTCATCCGAATTCTCAGTTTACGCCCTGTTTCCCCTACATAGTAAAGTCCACATGGGCAACGTATGCAGTAAATGCAGTTTTCAGTGTTGCAGGTGCCATAGCTTTTTATCATGATCTTTTCTCCCGTGTATAGATGTGGAACCAGTCCTCCTTTAATAATGTTGTTACAATTACTACAATATAAGCATGGAAATGTTCCCGTCTTTTTTAGTTTGATCCTTTTGGTTCTGGTATCTCTTGTGTTAACTAGATAATCCCGAAGGTTGCTGGATCTTTGATAAGCAAACGTTGGGGTTTCTAAGAAGAGATTCTTAGTTCTTTCGTCATTTTTAAGTATTGTCCAATGTTTATTTATACATCTTTTAATCTGCATACTTTGGGATGAATATTTAGACACATATACAAGTGATGGGGATTGTTTTTTGTCCTTTGGTACTAAAGTGCTGGTTCTTGTTATTGTTTGTACCTTTTCTTTTGCTGACTGTAGATCTTCGTTCGGGTATCCCCTATCTTTTAGTTTTTTGCTAAGTTTTTCAAGTTCTTGTTCGTACTCTCTGTCATCACTGATAATTCTTTTTAATCGCAACATTTGTCCATAAGGTAAATTCTTCAGAGTGTTTTGTGGGTGGAAACTCATACGATGTAATAGATTATTCCTGTCTGTAGGTTTTGTGAACAAAGAGGTAGTAATATGTTGGTTATTTACATTTACCAGGATATCCAGATAATGGATTCCAGGATTGCCAATTTCTGAGGTAAACTGAATACGCGGGTCTATATTGTTGATATAACTTATAAACTCATTGAGTTCTTCTCTTGTACCTTGCCAGATGCCGAATATATCATCTATATAACGCACCCATGTTTTCAATTTATTCTGCCATTCAGGTTTTTGCAAGATATGGGTCATTTCGAATTGGTACATTAACGCATTTGCGTAAGCTGGTGCCATTGTAGCTCCCATCGCTGTTCCGGAAGTTTGGATGTAAAATTCGTTCTTATGTTCAAAATATGAATTCATTGCAATAAAAGAGAGTAGTGATAAGATGAATTCTTTCACTGCTCCTATATCGTTTTCCTGTAACAGGAGCCACTCTACGGCTTCCTGTCCCAAGTCGTGTGGAATGCTTGTGTAGAGGTTAACCACATCTATGGTGAAAAGTATGTCGTTCTCTGTAAGTTGGACTCCTTCTATGATGTTCAGAAAATGTGTACTATCTTTCACATACGTAGATGTCTTCTGTATTAAAGGGTTCAAAAAATAGTCTATGTATGTTCCTAGTGGTTGTAAAATCCCTCCTGTGGCTGCTACTATCGGTCTTCCAGGTGGATTATTAAGACTTTTATGGATTTTGGGCAGCAAGTAAAAGTGAGGAATGTTTGGTTTTAAGTTCAATAGAAAGGCCTTTGTCTTATGTGTTATCATCTCTCTTTCTTCTGCTTTTGCAAGAAGTTCATCTAGATCTTTTAATATTCCCATAGTCGGGTCGTGATCTATTTTGGCGTAAACATTATGATTGTCCAGTTGTCTTTTGCATTCATTTTCGTAATCTGAGGTGTTTAATAATACCAATGCACCCCCTTTGTCTGCTGGTCTAATGGTTATTTTATCATCAGAGTATAGGTTCTGAACAATTGACATTTCCCCTCTGCTAAGGTTTCTGTTCTTTGCCATTCCATATTTGATCGTTTTAAGATCTGTTATAACCATTTTTTCAAAAATGTCGATTGCTGGTACATTAATTGGAGGAGAAAAGGTGCTTTTTGGTTTGAATTCTACTAATTCTGGTGGTTCTGGTGAAGAATTAGTATTTTCCATTTCCGCAAAGAAAACTTTGAGTTTGAGCTTTCTAGTCAATTTATGCAGCTCTACCTTAGTGTTGAATAGATTAGTATTATAAGTCGGTACAAATTTCAGACCTTTCTGCAACACCTCTTCTTCCTGTTTAGTTAGTATTCTGTTTGAAATGTTGACCACTAGGTTGCTCGTGCTTGGAATCTTGTTTGAACTCCGGTGCCCCTTCCTCTTGCCCCTCCTCGTTCGTTTCTTCCTTCTCGGTTGTCTAAAAAAGGCGTTTGTCGTGATGTTAATGCACTGGTACTCTGGGTGGCTCTGTTGTGACCACTATCTCCTTCCGCTCTTTGTTGTTGAGATTGTGCAGTCTGTTCTTCTCTGTTAGAATCTGTATCTGAACTGCTGTTTTCTGAGTTCCGGTTGGGATTGTGTGGCCTCTGAGGTTGATTTTGAAATTTGTCCGCCCACGTATAGACTTCGTCTCTCAAATAATCAAACGTGTCACGCCTAAACTTCCTTATTTTTCTTGCTTCCAAATCAGTTTTGTATCCCTCTAGTCTTGTGTTGATATCTGCTAGTATCTCATTCAATGAATCTTTACTTGTAAGATCTGTGATTTCAACAGATAAAATCTGTATCTCTTGTTCTAGATTCTGTATGTTCATAGAGAGCTCTTTAATCGTAAGTAGAATTAAGTCCAAAGAGCATTTATTAAGAATCTGCTCCCATTTATGTACAAATTCCTTGCTTTCTTTGCACAAAGTCGGTTTAAGTCCAATTCGTAAACCTCTTGGGATCCTTTGTGCCTTGTAATAACGGCCTAATGTCACTGCGTGCAATTTTCGGTTAATTGTTTTTCGAATGGTATACTCAAGTTGTTTTATCCTTCTGTTGGGATCTGCATCCTTTAGTGTGCTGCTGGTTTCCTTAATTAGGCCTAGGATTGTGTTTGCCTCTTCTGTTGAGAAACCTAGAGTTGTCGCTCTCGTGTCCGTTAGTTTTTCAATTTCTTCATAGGACATAATCGCGTGCTTCCTCCCAAATAGTTACACGGAAGTGAAAATAATGATAAGAGAGAGGGGCGAGAGTGCACTGCTTCCTTTCTTAATAGTGTATTTCGTTTCCAATGGAATGTTATTTTGTAAATAAATATGTTAATGGGGTGCAGCCCACTATCATGTGCCACCGTGTTGGGCACAGAAAATGAACATGGAGAAAAAGAGACCGAGGCAAAAGTGCCTTCGGTGTGGGCCGCACACCCTTGATTCCCACTAAGGGTTAATCGATTTCTTTTGTGCTCGTTATTCAGTTGATAAAATCCAACTTCAATCGTAGTTCAAAGATGTGTAAATTTTTTAATTTTTCAATTGTTCAATTGACGAAGGATACAATCCGAAATGCATTAGCCAGATGGGTTTTCTGTTTTGCCTCAACTGAGATAATTAGCTTTTTTGGTGAAGTTTAACCAATTAAGCACAATTCTTTATGAGCTTTATAAACACAACAATTGAAAAATTAAAAAATGTACACATCTTTGAACTACGATTGAAGTTGGATTTTATCAACTGAATAACGAGCACAAAAGAAATCGATTAACCCTTAGTGGGAATCAAGGGTGTGCGGCCCACACCGAAGGCACTTTTGCCTCGGTCTCTTTTTCTCCAAATACCTTAATAGTATTGCCATCGATGATGAAAGATGTTTAGTCTGTGGTGGGAACCCTGGATGAGCAGCTCTGTCTTATCAGCGTTAAAACAGAGCCTGTGTTGTGCCATTCATGCCTGGATGACCTGATAGACATAATTTAAGGCTTTGGTTTTAACTGTGTGGTCGCCAGTGATAGGGATGAGCATTTGGGTGTCATCTGCATAGTTAGTGTAGGTGTTACCCAAATAGTCAAGAGTATCAAAGAGCGGTTTTGTGAACACGTTATAGAGAGTCGGTGAGACGCACGATCCTTGAGGGACCCCGCACAGGACTGTTGAAGGTTCAGCAGCAGCAGAGTGTGAGAAGACCCTCATGGATCTGTTCGCCAATAAGGATCTACTCAAAGTAGTGGCTTTGTCGGAAAAGTGGGCTGCAGATTTGAGATGACGGCAAAGGATTTGATGGTTAACCAGATCAAATGCTGCCGATAGGTCAAGTAATAATAGAAGGGCCAGCTTGCCGTTATGTTTAAGGTCCTCAATTTGAGTTTTTAAATTGATAAGGGCAATTTCCATTCTGTGCTTCGGTCGGAATCCAGATTGTCTGAGGCCAAGAAGTTTATTGGATTCAAGATATTCCAGGATCTGCAGATAAGCAGCTCGGTCCAGTATTTTAAGTCAGAAGGGGATAGTGGTAATGGGCATGTAGATAGAGGTTGCACGGGTCTAAGTATGGTTTTTTAAGTAGGGAGATGACCCAGGCGTCCTTGAGGCTATCCGGGACGATGCCTGTGTTGAATGAGGAGTTTATAAGGGCAGTGATAAATGGTGTTAGCTCATCGGTAGCCTCTTAATGATAGGGGCTGGACACGTATCACCCTGGAAATTGGAAGGTTTAAGTTTACCAATTATATTTTCTACCTCTTGAATAGATAATGGTGAGAAGCCGAAAGATTTGTGGGTGTGAGGTGGAGGGGCAGTTGTTCCATTAGGAAGGCTGAGCTGCGAGTCGGTCAATAAGCTGCTTTTTTGGAATTGATTTTGTCTTGAAGTGTTGAAATTTTATTGAGGAGTGCATTTTGTATATTGGAACACCATGTACTGTCTTTGCTACAGGTGTCCGGTGGGGTTGATGGAGATTCTAGTTCTTTAAGTATATTAAAGAGCTCTTTAGTGTTAGATTCCGCCTGCAGAATACGCTTGATATTTGTATCTTTTTTAGCTTGGAAAATTGCCTCTTTGTAATTGAGGAAGGTTATGAACAGGCTATCCTTATTAAATCAGAAGGTAGGCTTTTCCAGCGGGTCTCAGCGTTTTTCTTTTCTTTGCGTAGCACTCTCAATTGTGGTGTGAACCATGTGTTGAGGTGTAAATGAGGTTTAGGTTTCTGCAATTTAATTAGGGCAATGGAGTGCATGGCTTTGAGTATGGTTTGATTGAAAGTATCGACTAGGAGTGTAGGGTCTGTGCACGACATTGAGGCATTATTTAATATAGGTAGGATAAGAGGGAGCAGTTTCTCTCTTGTTATAACCCATTTGTTTCTCGTGCTGATTGATGGTGCAATTTTCTGTTTAGGACATTGTTTATTGGCTTCGATGTTGAAGGTTATTGTGTGATGATCTGACCAGGCACATAGTGTGTTTGACACTGTGTTGATGCTGCAGTTCAGATCGACCAGCCAATCAAGGGGTCTCCCCTTGTTGTGGGTGGGTTCCTGAATACAATGGGAAAAGCCCAGATCAGTTAAAGAGCTAGCAAAGTCCAAAGCTTTATGGTCGTTGGGATCTTGGAAGCCAAGATTGCAATCCCCTAGTAAGATAATTTGTTTATTGGGCTTGGTATTATCTGCTAGGAGGGAGGGGATGTAATCTGCAAAGGTAGGTAAAGGTGCTGGGGGACTGTATATAAGGTGCAGGGTGGTGGTTTGGTTAGGAGAGATAGGTAATGTGACAGACAGTAACTCAGCAGATGGGATCTGCTGGTTAGGGATGAGTCTACGACCAAGGGAACTTCTGTGGATGAAGGCAACGCCTCCACCTTGAGATTTATTCGTATTCCGGTCGCATCCAATGATGGCATACCCATTGGGGTTGGTGAGGGAGAGTAGTGGTCCCGCAGCTTCGTGTAACTAAGTCTCCGTAATGGCTAGGAAATCTAAGTCTTGGGCTGCGATGAAGTCTGCAATATCCAGTGCATGAGTAGGGAGGGACCTGGCATTGACAAGGGCATAGTTGATAAAGGCTTCTTAAGAAGTGGAGGATTTGCTAATGTTGCTGTTTGACGTGGCTATGGGGGGGAGGGTTCTTGATACCTGGTGATTTGGGACTGTGTGTGAGAGAAGCAGGAGTAGTGTGTGATTTCACTATGGTAGAGAGAGGGTGAGATCAATGGGCTGCACCAGAGAACCTGGAGCCTAATCTAATGTTCCTGAGAGTGCAAGGTTGATTCGGGGTGGGTTTGGCTGCAAAATGTTCCAGCCATAAGGCAGGAGAGTTCAGGTAAGGGTTAGAGGGTAGCACCGTGGGGGTGGGGGTGGTACTAATCATGTGCTGAATGCCAGGGGGCAGAAGGGTGGCGGGGGGAGTGCTCTCTGATAGTGGTGGACTAGGACTAGAGTTGCGAGCTGAGCACATTCTAGTAACCGTGGATTGTACAATAGAGGTGGGCTGGAGTGAAAAAAACACTATTGATGTTGGGGAGTGACCAGGCCAAAGATAGTGTTGAATGGAGTATCAGAAGTAAGCGGCATAAAGGGTGAAGTATGTACATAATGAGATATAAACTGTGCAAGTGGATAGAACAGTTTAGGTCACATAAGCAATGCAAAGACAAACAGCAAGTAGTGTCTAGTTAAGAGGGGTGCACAGATAAAAAGGAGTCAGTAAATTAGGTGCTCAGTGGTCTGCAGTGCAGATATAGATCCGGTACACAGGGTCACAGTCTAATAGTGGCTGTGGAATATTAGCGTTCATGTAAAGCAATTAGCAGGACACAACTGAATCAGAAGGAGCACAATAACAGATGTGGTCAGATAGGTATATTTAAACTATGAGGTACCAAAGATACATTATGCCGGAAGGATAAAGATCGTTAAGTTAGCAAATAGGGGGTGTCCAAAAAAGGTGGTTACACAATAAGAACACTCGGCTCACAATAGCTAAATTCAAATAAGGCAAAAAGCTGCAATGGTGCTCATAAAGTAAATACTGCTCAGTAAAGATAAGTCAGGTACAGATAGGGCATGCAGGCACAAGATAGCAAAACACTATTCAAAAGGGAGATACAAGATGCCAAGAGACAGATAGCAACACAGAGCACAGAAGGTTAGTTCGCACAGGTCAGGGGCATGTCTGAGGAATGCAAGTGTGCCAAAGTCAAAGGATTAGGTTTTGTGACGTTGGGTATGCAGGAAGTGTCACAAAGTACGGGGTTTCGCCAGCTGTTAGGTTGGATGAATCTTAAGAGAACAGTGCCGTGTCTATCCAGATTGATTGAACTAAATAATGCAGGTTGTTGGAACCACCAGTAGAGGGGTGCGTTACACTTGTACTATCGTTAAGACTAATAAGTAGGCATAATAATTACGACTGGTCTATCAGTGAGTGCTACGTATTCATGAACAGATAAGCATAGTGACAACATGAGTATACAAACATTTGTATAGACAGAAAATCGATAATGTTAGAGTCAGACCAAGAAGAGGTCAGTGGCCCAAGAGCTCGGCATGCATCAAAAATAGAGAATTTACGACAGTGACTAGCAAATATTATCCACCGGTTAAGCTGTTATATTGATCCTTCATGTATTGATGGGCATGACTGGGAGCAGGTTGGATGATATTCCTGCCCCTAGTAGTGGTTTCTTTGTGCGGATATAACTCAGGAAGTACACAGGGTACTCACGGTTGTGCAGAGGTAATGAGGTCAAGAGCCAGTTCTTCATTCAGGCTATCAACAATCTGCTACCATAATAGCAAGACTACGCTGAGAGGCAGGCTCAGCCGTAATGTTTCGCCATACACAAAAGCTCATTAATATAAGTGCATGAGGTGTGGGAATAAACAGCGGCACACAATATTATTAATGGCCAAATGCCTTCCAGCCGACTGTGACTCACCTTTCTCTGGTAGGCTTCTCTCTGTGGTTGGATATGGTAGGCTCTCTGTGTAACCTTAAACAAAATTATAAATGTTTTAACTATTTAAAATGTGATCTCATGTTTTTTTCAGTACAGTCTGGAATCAGAATGCCTATAAAAATATTCATTCAGAGGGAGGCTGAATGCCCATTTCTCCTGAGAGCTTTTCAGCGGTAATTGAATCACTACTTAATTTATAGGATTCTGGCTTCAGCTGGTTATAGGTGCTTAATGGATTGTCCCAGTATCTACCTGCATGTACAACCTCATTAACACGTGTCTGAGAGTTTTGATAAAGACTGGTGATGACGTGAGGGGCAGAAATTGATTTTCCGGGGACCAGAAACAAGTAGTGCCAAATGGCTTCCCACAACATAAGAATGTCAGGAACCTGAGAGCTTTACAGTCAGGTAAGGTAAACATTACAGACATTTGTATTGGCTAATGACAAGGAAGTGGATACTAATACACACTAGGAAGTGAAATCCAAATCTAATCTCTAAAGTCTCAAAGTATTAAGCAGTGCCACAAGCAACATTTATATAAATACAAGAAGGAGGTGAAGGCAATTTCTTCGTGCAGGTATTCAACCAAAACATTCCTAAATAACTGAGGTTGTGGGTGTCCGGTTTAAGGCTTCAACAAGAGCTTATGGCAGGTTTGCCAGAGTAGTTAAGCACATAAATGGCTTAATAGCAGGATGATGCTCACTGTGATTAGAACAAATAGTATGAAAACTATAGTCTGATAGCGATTTGCTTTAGCACCATATTTACCAAAGGTAATAAATGCTTAAGTATTACCCTAAAATTGGCTCAAAAGAAGTTATTTCTCAATACCTTGTTTAAGTAGACTATCCCATAGCATTGACCAGAGTTGGCTTATAAGAAGGTCTTTCTCAAGATACTGGACGAGAAGAGACCTGCCGCGGGTGAAGCAATGGTCGGGCACAGGGAGGGACATTTATCTCATGGAAAAGCTGTAATTTTACCAAAGTTTTGGAGGGGGGTGAGGTGACTTGTATGGGCTCACAATAGTCTGGCCCAGGCCCGGTAGGGTCAGAAGTAGTTAAACGAGCACAATTAAGGATTTGGAAGAATGGTGCTGAACCACTATTGTATGAGTTGCTTAGGGCGTTTATACCCAAAAATTCACGTTTAAGTTGGGGTGTTCCCCGGACAAGTGGGGGGAGGTAACAAGAATGAACTGAAGTTCCTGAGTTTGAACCACTAAAAAGAGGGCATGTGCCCTACAGTTGATTTGTATAACTTCAATGTTTTTCTTCAAAACAATCAAATTCAATCTACAACAAAAAAGGTCTTTCTCAATACCTAGTTTAAGGGGGATATCCCATAGCATTGACCGTGTTGAAGAACTCAATAAAATAAAGTTGAACGCAAACTTGGAAAGTCATTTCTTCATGCAAGCTTCTAAATGGTAATCCACTTGCACTATTATTTGAAAGATTCTGCAGTTGTCACGTTTTAGTCAGCATAAAGCACCAGATTGAGGGATAGCCTGGGTATTTGTGACCATGTAAATACAATACCAATTGTAAACAGTCTGAGAGTTTTAAGCGTGATGGGGCACCCCCGTATTAATTAATTAATGGTCAGTTGCTTGGGATCCAACTTCTTCCATTTTGTGTCTGTCGATCGTTTCAATTGAAGGACTTTGCAAGGGACCTGAAACATACTTAAAAAATGTTACATAACTTTCTCATTCCAGAAGCACATCACAGATTATATTGTTAAAAGTGAAATTAATGTTTTAGCCTCACAATCAATCATCTCCACAGCACAAGGGGCCAGATTCTCCCCAAAACATTTTGGTGCAAATGAGAAGATGTAAAATAGCATCCTGAATTCACGAACTGCTGTGCTTTTTAATGCCGGGAAATAAGGATCATCCTCCTGCGCCTTTTGAAACTGGTGCAGGGCGAGGTGCAAATCATGACAGGGTCTTTCCTCAACCTGTCATGATTTATTTTTTAAGTGTGACAGCCGCGGTTTAAACCATGGATGTCACACTTGCATTTCAGTAGCAGACGTGGGTCCCCCTTTGCATAAGTCAAGCCCCCTGCTTCCGGTCTCAGTCCCTCCCCCTTTTGATGTGCTTTGATATAAACCTAATATAAATTTGATATAAAATGATATAAAAAATGTCTGATATCGAATTTATATCCAATGAAAATGTTTTCTGATTTATATCTGTTTTTTTTATAAAGAGAATATATATATATTTTTTTTATTTTATTTTCATAAATCATTTCACACAGTTCTCGCAAAAACCCTACACTAAATTAAAAGAGAATATACATTTTATATAAAATCTAAAATCTATAAGAGCTCTCAAGACAGTGACTGTAAATCTAGAGTTTCACAGAGTTACGCGGTGATGACATCACAGAGGGGTTGCTCCCCGCTGGAATAGGAAGAGGATATACATTTTATATCAAATTGATAAAACCCCAAATGTTTTGATAGCAACTTAATTGAACCCCAATCATTTTTATATAAACTTTAAAGGAAGCAGAAAATGATATCAAGCAATTGTGATCTCTTTTTAATATAAAATGTATATACAAATAGAAGGAATATTTGTTGCTATATACATTCATATAAATCAATATAAAAATCATATTTTTGATATGGAATATTATATAAATTTTGATATAAACATGTATATCAATCTTATATGAACGGGCTTTGATACAGAGTGTAAATAAGTAAAGTGTGCTTCCCAGAGCCCGTACAAATGTCAAAGTATTGTTTCTAAGGCGTTAAAGCACCTCATGCGCAGCATACATGTGTCCACTTGCGACCCACCAAAGAGCTGTGAATAAACACTGCATGGGTTTTATTTTATGACAAGGCCTGGGGAATCCTAGGAATGTGGTGACTCATAGAGAGGTATTCTAGCTGCATTAGCAGAAATCACAAATAGTCTTTATATTTAGATCGCCGAATACAGGGTGTTCGTGCCAGTTGTATAAACAAACCATCCATGTAAATACACATGAACAATATTTACCAACTAAAACCACACTATGGATACACCATAGTTCCTTTTGAAAGATGTCACAGAGCTTGAAGTCATAGCTATCCTTATAAATGTAAAACTATCTAGGTGCAAGTGAGATGTCGGCCCTACCGCCATTATTAAGGACTGCTCGGATGCCCTAGCGCCATTCCTTGCCTCCTTAATAAATGCCTCCTTCTCAACAGGAATAGTGCCCACCAGCATCAAGTAAAATTCTAGACAAAGCAGCCTAACTACAAGTTCAGCACTTCCTAGAAGTAAACCACATTTTAGGAATGCGCACTACTCGAACTAAAAGAACAGGTGTTATGGGGTGTCTGAGAAACGGCAACCCATTGTTTTCTACATAGGAGCTGGGATGGGGCGCTATATGTTGGATGATTCATTATAACTTCCAAAGATATGTTGTATGCGATATACAGTGGATGTGTATTTTATATAGTCTTTAGTCTCATATTGTTGAAGACAATATGCAAAAACTGTCACATGTTTTTATTCGCCACTTTTAGGTATTCTAGAGAAGACCATGCATTTTATTTGTAGGTTTTCACATGGTCGCTTAAGTGCCGAATATACATGCCCAGATACACCAGTGTTTGTTTTACCAACCCCTACAAGGTTGAAAGGCTAACAACCCACTGTGATTTAACCTCAACCGGGGTACTCACACATAGATATATGTACATCATTTGTTAGTGAAAAATAGTCCAGAGAGGCACAGCTCCACCTCACTGATGAGGCCCAACAAGGCTGAAACACGTGTATGGGGTTGCTGTTGGTACTCTTGTTCAGAAGGGAATTGCCATAGCATTTCGGTGTTGGACTGCCCATGTGGGCTGGACAAAGACTGATATGCAAATGGATATTTCCCATTTGTGAAAGGTACAGTGAGCAAAGAGCAGATGGCTGCAAACTCTCAAAGTGGTTAATAACCACTGAACAGGTTGTCATGCCATGTTGTTTCAAGAGAGGGGCGTCTGCTACCTTTTTTGTATGATTTGTTACTGCTCAAGTATTTGTCATTATGGATACCAGGCTACAACATCTGTTCCAGCTGTGGCAAGAGTTTTATGTCAGAAAACATTTAGAAATCTCCCACACCATGATATCATTTATGCCCGATAATATTATCTATGTTCTACAGCTGCTGGCAACTCTTTATACCACCTTGCAACAGCAGTTTAAACACCTTCGGTTTGTAGAGGGTATGCCCGACAGTCTCAATGACAACCGTTTACTTCCACTTAGCATGGTGAATATGATCATCGTGGACGATTTGATGACAGAGGGGGGACAGAATTCAGAGCTAGAAAAAACCTTTACTCAATACTCCCAAAACCCCAATCTCAGCATTTGTTAAATCATGCAGAACCCTCTGGGAACCGTCCGGCCAGAGCCTTAGAGGGTTTGTTCGTTTTATGATAAATGTGGCTTCCCCTGGTGCTAAAGTGTCACATGATCGGACGTACTGAACTTCAGTGAGCACCACCGTCCATTTACCTTGCAAATTTGCTGGTTTGATCAGCTTGACTGTAAAGTTGGATATTTTGTTCCCTGGGAATGTCTCTGCTGAAGCGTTACTGGGCAGCATAATATAGAAAGGAGCAGACTCCATGCCACCCTCTTACATACCTGTGGCCTATAGGGATCCGGCGAGCACCCAACTGTTGAATTTGTCAGGCGACCCTAGCCATTTGACTAGATACTGTTTCCTGTATCCACAACCTTTACTCTTTATAATGTTTTTGATTCTAGTAACTCGATATTGGTCTTTACTGACTTTTTGGACTTCTCCCCTTAAAAAACACCTTGAACATTCTCACCCGAATAATCAATTAGTGTGTATATATAAATGCCCTCCCCTTGAGTCACTCCTTCTACAATAAGGATCTTGTTGCTGTAGTTCTGATCATAGCCCTTTGTAAAGACAGAAAAATGGACACGAGGGTAAACTGCGTTATGAGTGTGCTCGGCCCATAGGTAATATAAGGGGTGGTGTGATATAAGGGCCAGATTTGGTAAAGCTGGGTCCTAGCCTAGATCCAATATAAGTTAACACAGGTTTTAGTTAGACCAGTTGTCTGTGCTCACCTACAGGTATGTGTGCTGTTACACTTTATTTTGTTTCCCACTGATGGGAATCATTCATTTAAGTATACGATTTGTAATTTCACAGTGCAGTGTATCAACAATAATGAATTATAGAGTCAAGTCTCATAAAGAAATGTTCTTTTTTTTTGTTCTTTTTATTTATTTGGCACATGGTTTATTTCAAAACCTTTGCCGCAACTTCATACAAGAATAACAGTATACAATGTCAAAGAAATAAAAGCATCACACAAGTGGGTAAATTGTGACCATGAAATAAAACAGGTAGAGCTGCACAATTGTGCATTAGAGTCAATAAGAGAATTTGAGGTCGTTTTCGCATTTGACGATGTTAGAATGACGTCTTTTCAGTCATCTCATCCTCTTTTTTTAATTTTTTTTTTAGCCATTGTTATTTTAGAAATCTTCTTGCTTCTGAGGCTATTTTATGTTGTATGCCTATGTTGTCAATTTAGAGATTTCTTGTAACTATTTTGTTAGGGAAATATCAGACGGAAATTGTTTCCTTCACTCCACCATTCATCAGCGTCTATTGTTCAAAAATCTCCCATAAAGGAACCCAGATACTCTGACCTCAGATCTTTGATGCAGGGACACAAAAGGATCACATATTTAAATGTTTCTTTTGATCCACTGCATAGGTGGCACGTTATGTTGTCAGCCCCCAATTGGTTATGGGATTTGAGGGCTTCCTTGGTATGCAATAAGTTGAGTATGAATCTCATAAACAAATTTTGGTGTAAAGAGCAGGGAAGTTTGAGGAGATCCTTCAGAATTGTATGTAATGCTTTGGTTTCCATTGATATGCATGGATATAGTTTATATTTAAATTTTTCAGATTCTTTCCTGATCCATTCTCTTAGCCACATTTATTTCTTTGCCTCTTCTGGGTTGGTCATCAAGAGATCCTTCGATATCTCGGCATCCAGAAGAAGCTCAGAGCATTGTTTGTACCACTGATTCAAGACCCAATTAGATCTTTTTGTATTCTTTGCCTTCCAGAATGTCAAATTGTGTTGCAGAGTCTTCTAGCAATAACTTTTGACAGAGTGCTAGGGAATTCCACACTACCATTGCATATAGAGTATAGAGACCCTAGGCCCACCTCATGCCTTATTAAGCAAGGTGGGACACATTGAGGTAGGTGTAAGATGTTCTTCCAAAAAGTGACCTCTAGTGTTTTCCAAAGTTTCCATGGCAGGCATAGTGAAACCTCTGATCCATATGTCAGTGTAGGGCACCATTTCTGCTTGTATGATTATGGGTATGAAAGAGAATGCACAGAATGTTTGATGGATCATCCTGCCCTGAAAGAATCTATGCTTTCGATTTTAGATCAATTATTCTTTGGGCATCTATGATGCCCAAATATTCTGCATTTGGCGTTTAACAATGGTGTTCATTTGCAAGATACCACTTTCATTTTGGAATTTCTTTTCTTCCTCTTGTGTTCTGAAGAACCAGAATTGCTGATTTTGAAGGATTAATTTTGAGGCCATTGGATTTACATACCTATGCATTTGGTTTAGTTTACGTTGTAGGCCAATTTCAGTCTGATCTAGCAGGATCAGATAGTCGGTGTGCAGCAGCTGCCCCAATGATTCACCATTTATATTGGGGGCATAAGACGTTTGGTCATTCAAGGTATCTTTCATGTCAGAAATGAACAGCTTGAAAAGTTCCGATGCCAGGGGGCAGCCCTGCTTTAGCCCTTTCTTGGTAACAATTTCTCTGGAGAGCAGTCCCTGAGTGTTCAATTTTATTTGAATTGAGGTGTTCGTGTAGAGGGCCATGATAAGGGACAATATGGCAGGCGGCCATTTCCATTGAATCAATTTTGACCAGAGAAAGTTTCGATCTAGGCTATCGAATGCCTGTGCAAAGTCAACTAGTGGGGTGTAAGTTTTATGGCTCTTCATCAGGGATCTTCCTTTAAGAATGTTCAGTAGGAATAGGTTTAGGCTGCAGCCAACTCCCTTGACAAATCCAGATTGTCTATTGTCCAATTGTTCTGAGTTAATCAAGATTAGGAAGGTGTATATCTTACCCAAAAGGGCAATCGGGTGGTAGTTTTTAGGATCCACTCGAGACCCCTTCTTAAAAATGGGAATCACTATCGACTTTTTCCAGGAATCTGGAATGCTTCCTAGTTTGCCAATTGTAGTCAAGAGACTGATGCAAAAGGATCCCCACAAAATTCGAGAGGCCATTGGGTCCATGTGCTCTCGGATTACTTGCTTTTTTGATTAAGTCTATGATTTCTGTGCTTGATGTAGTTAAGTCCCAAGCTTTTGTTGAATAAAATAGAACAGCAGAAGGATTCCAGCTTGGTGTGTCCTCGTATAAGGTCCCAAGGAAAGAAATCCATGTCTCTTCTGAGAATGCATTTGTGCAGAGTGCTTCCTGAGAACAACTCGTTTAATTTATTAGAGTCCAAAAATTTCAAGCATTCGTTCGGCATTGTTTTGGGCTGTAATAACCCTCTGTGATTTTATCCACTTTCTATATCTTTGTCTTCGCTTATTTATAGCTGGTTTGCTTCAGGTATCCCTGTCAGCTGTAACAATTTAATATCTCTTCTTAGCTCACGTTTCTTCACCTGTATTTCTTCATCAAATAGGTGTTTAGATTTCAAATGAGGGTTCGCTCCAACCTCCCTCTTTTCCCAAAAGTCTGTCAAAAGTGGTAGGTAGTTGGATCCTATGTGTTTGATGTTCGATGACTTTATGTATCAATCACATATGAGGGACACATCTGTTTGCTTGAGTGGCAGGCAATTTCTGCCTGAGGTTACTTCCATGATGAATCACCACTTAGTTTCTTCCTCATCAGGGACAATTTTACTAGCTCGTGATTACTATGCTGCATTTTGACCACCTCTAGTTTTTCAACTTAGGGGAGCACATTTGCTGTGACCAAGACGTAATCTAGCGTCGAACACAGGTGACCTGTACACCAAGTTGGAGCAGCCGGAATATCTCTGAATGTGTTTCCATTTAGCATGTGGACTTTATCTTTGACTAGTTCAACCAGCCAGACCTCTGCCCTTTATTCTTCTGTCCCGCAATTTGCATGTTTCCTTGTTTCACTTTGTCCATGTTCTCTCGGTCTTTATACAGATTAAATTAAGGTCTCTACAAATTATTATCATTGGGTCATTATGCTTTACAAGACACTCATTTATTTCTCTCATGACCATGGTGATAAAAACATTTTTTCTCTGTATTATCATATTCCAATATGAGTTAATGATGATTAACGATCTTTGGGTTGACAACTTCTCTCAAAGCCATTTGAGAGATAATACTTGAATATAGGAATTTGGGTTTGTTGAAGTTATGTTTTTAGCTCCCACGTTTTTGTTGATCAGCGTCAGGAGACCAGAGACTGGTCTTCCTTTTTTTCCTTTTAAAGCTGAGTTCATGTGCAGGTTAAAGCCCTCGGCTGTTGGGGCAGCAGTGAGCCAGGTCTCTTGCAGGAAGAGAATATTACATTGTTGAGGATTATAGATTTTTGCATTGAAGCAGTGACTGTAGCCCCTTGTATTCCATGAGCCAAATGTAGTTTGCCCGTTCTCGAGGGGCTCTTCACTATAGCGTGTTTGATTTGCTTTTAGTGATCCAGCTAACCACTCCCAGTTTTCATCTGCAAGGTTAGGCTGATGTTTTTTTGTATGGTTATTGTTCGTTCTGCGATCTGCTGCAAATTAAATGTAATTTGTATGGAGTTTTCATCTGGACATTTGAATTCTTTACAGTTTCTGAAAAATGAAGGTGCGGGAGGCCTTGTATTGCTTGTGATTGTCTTCTCAGACTCGTCGCCAGATTGGGCCCACTAGAGTTGGCTGGTTGATCATCGCTTCCAGTTTTTTGGTTAGATATATCATGCAATGGCAGGTTGTCGCTTATGTCGAATCCTAAAGGCCGCAAGTGTTCAGCTGCATTTAGCAGTAGATGACAGATCAGCTTTGAATCAATTTGCAGGCAAGCAAAGTCGTGTTTTAAAGGAATTGGAAATTCTACTACTTTGATGTCTCTGGATTCAATTGATCTGAGTGATGGAATGTGGTGGAGTTTTAAGATGTTAGTGCGATTCATTTTCAGGTCATCGCTAATTGGCAATATTCTTGCTAGGTATTATTTTTGTGACTTTTTGTCATTATCCGATGGAATTTTTTACTCATTATTTTAGAGTTTTTAAACTGGTTGTCTAGCCAATACGCGGGGTCTTTTTTTGAATCTAGATGGTTTTGTCATGAGAGGACCTATATCATTTTGATTTTGGCCTTCTGGAAATGCCGTGCGTGAGTTTAGCTTCTTTCCTGAATTCAAACCTTGATTGGTGTTTAACAGATTTCTTGCTTCATTCACTAAAGGACCTTTGAATTTATCAAGAAGTCCTGGTGGTGACTCAACTTGATGTTGTGTGACCATTCTTTCAAGTAGTATGTTTAGTTTTTCTGCCAATGTTGTAAAGTGTTCATCGTGTTCTATTTTCGTCTCGCCCGCTGATTATGTTGTTTTGTTGACATCATATGGCAGTAGTAGGGAGGTTCGAATCACTTTGCTGCTCGGTGTGCTAATAAGTTTGACCATCATCGAATCTTCTTCAAATTTGTATACTGATAGATCTAAAAGTTCTTGATAAAATTCAACCTCTTCTTCCATTTGGTTGGGAATGGTTGGATTTTCATTTGGAATTTGCTCAGAAGGTAATGTTTGTGTTTGAGGCTTTCTTTTTTCGGTTGTGCGATCAGCCATGTTATTCTCTTTGGCCCTTGATATCGAAAATTTGTGGACCCTCCCCTCTCCGGGAACTTTTAAGTTTCAGATAAAGCCTTGAGAGCCTTTCAATTTGGTTGCTTTTTTGATGATATATTTTTGGACTTTTAGATTGGAGGGTTTGAGCAGAATTGAGTTTGTTCTTAGCTTGCCTTTTTCTCTTTTTTCTTGTAAAGAAGATCTCATAATTTTTCCTTTTACAAGATCCTCTTCATTTGACGGCAAGTCTATCAGCTAAATTGTGTCTGTGTCTACTGAATTGTTAATATCAACTACTATCGCTTTGGTTGGAAATTTCATGATGGTAGGCGCCACAGGTTTGTCATAGAAATCAGTTCCTGACCCTCCTCGTCAGCGTATGATTTATCCATTCTTTCTAGTTTGTTTCCTCTCTGCTCCAGTGAAATATCAGGAATGCTTGTCATGGGTCCATTAGTTGAAGCTGACTTTTCTTTCGGAAGTGTCTTTCTCAATTTTCTTGGGGGATCTCTGCCCCACTTCAGGATCTCCCTTGCTGCTTTAAGTTATAGTTTTTTTTATTTTCCCCCACTTCTGCCATATGTTCACATAGCAACTTTTGCCGAAGGGACTCAGACGTCCCTTGCCTGTCAAGGCGTTTTTCCAGTATATTGACAAAGACCTCTATGTGGATCAGCTTGGAGTGTACCAATGCCAACAACGTGGCTTGATCTTTGTAAGTGTTGTTAATAGCCTCATAAAATTTCATAAATGGGGCAAGTGTGATGATAAATGCTGAGATTATGTTGCAATGCGATTGAAAAGCGGTCTGATCTTTGTTAGTACTAGTTCCTTCTCTTCTTTTTGGCATCAATTTATTTCCATATGCTGTGGACGCAGACCTTGCCAATGGTCTGACGATGAAGAAGAATCTGAATCAGACTCTTGGGGGATAAACTTGGAGCCAACTGGTTTTGCAATCTTGTTGTTAGGTTCTGTTCTAGAACCTTGTTGGGGGTCCTTTCTAGTGGCTAGTAGATGGACATTTGAGGAGGTAGCTATGTTGTCAGGCTTAAGTGATGTTGTGTAATATTGGCTTTTTTCAATTAGTAAGGATATTGAGGTGATAACTTTCCTTAAAAGTGAGTTCTCTGAGTTCAATTCTGCGCCTGACATAATTGGAGTCTTGGGTGACTGGGACTCTGCCATATTTGTTGCTCTAGGCATAGCGCGAATGGAAAGCACGGATATTCTTTTTTGAGCTGCATTTAGGGTTAGCGCTAGTGTCAGAGTGGTTTCATCACTCTTGTTGTTCTATTTCTCCATAATATGATGTGGCCATATCTCTGACGTCACTTCATCTTCTAGTGTGGGAGATGTAGTAGGTAGTAGCCCCTCTTAGGTCCAGCACTTTTAAAAAAGGTTCTTCATCCAGAAGGCTGTTGTCTGGGGGGATCATTAAAAAACAGATTCAAGGTTCTCTCTGAGTTTCAATTTGGCAAGGTTTCTGTGGCTTTTGCAGCTGTGTTTTTATTGGTAATTATTAAGTCAATTGTCTGCTCTAAAGACACTTCACCGTGGCTACATCGTAAGGATCTTGAGAGTGACTTTCTGACTTGTGTGCTATCTCTAGTGCTGCACAATTGCAGTTGTTCGAACTAGATTTTGTAACGTGTTGAGTGGTACACTTTGCTCATTATTGCAGTCATTGTTCTCATTGTTAACGCTTGTATGAGTTGTGCTCAACACCGTTAGAGTGGTAGGGGAGGGGCGAGGAAAGGAGTGGCAGGGGAAGATTTGAGGGGAATCTACTTACCTTGAGCGGTCATGAGCCTGGGCAGCGCTTTCCTCCCTCTTTCGGGTCACTGTGCTGAATGCTAGATTAGTCAATAACTCCTCACCCCCCCAGCCAAATTCAATTCCGAACTAGAGGACTGATTTGACACTCCCTCCCCTGTGTTACCTCCGCTCACCTGAGCTTCTTGCACTGGCTTGGGCATGAGGAGGCGAATTTGCCTTCTGGTCTTCTGCATGTTTTGTGGGAATTTGCCTTCTTGTCGCATGAAATAGACTGCGCACTCGACCATGCACAGACAGCCACAGACAGCTCCACTAGCACACCACTCCGTTGCGCGCCACGGTGGGTGAGAGTTTTAGAGAAAACCTTCTTCCTGTCAATGAAGGTAAAAGACAGACTTCCAAGGGTGACAGCCACAGACAGCTCCACTTGCACACCTCTCCGCTCCGCGGTGGGTGAGAGTTTTGGAGAAAATGGTCTGCATCGTTCCTGGAAATTAAGGCAAAAGACAGACTGCCATGGGTGACGGCCACAGACAGCTCCACTCGCACACCACTCCGCATGTTCTTTAATTGAAGTAATCATGGTCCAGCCGACATGTGTTTCAACCAAATGGTCTTTCCCAAGGCATTAGATATCATGCAAATTCAACTAGTTTAGTTTGACCTGCCACCATTTAGGAATCACCTTCCAGGACACCCAGCTCCTAACAAGAAATTCACCACCCGGGAGGCTAATACCCATCAGGGACCAGTACATCAATATAAAACAAATTAAATTGGCCTGGATCAAGATAAAAGTATTGTAATGTATGCAGACCAATGCTACATCCTAAATGGTGGCAGATCAAACTTGTCATACATCAACAGGACAACCTTCTTCAGGCGGGAATCATCCAGGAGTCAAGGAGCCCATAAGCTATTCCCATTGTCGTTGCCCAAAGAAGAACAGAGGTATCAGGATCTGCATTTACTATTGTTACATTAAAAACCGCATTATACCTAACTGCCTGATTGAGAGTAAGTGTTTTTTGGTTCTGGATCTTCGGAATGTATACTATCAGATTATGATGCACTCAGATGACATGCAGAAGGGATCTGTGACATTACTCACATGGCACATTTCACTGTATTTTTGTAGGCATTTCCCCATGCCCTTCCTTCTTCCACCCCCACCTATCCCTTTTAAATGAAAAAAATCTCTTTATTGTTGTCTACACAATACACACCCAAATAACCAATGCCCCCTCTCTGAACCCCCGGCTCCCACAGACATGAGACCAATCTCAGAACCAATGTAACCTCCCCAACATAATGCAGAGAAAGGACAGACAAGAGTAAAACACTGCAATGGCCCAGATCCCTAACCTGTGCCCCACCCAGGGCCTCTGTAACAATCCTCAACCAAAATGAATCCCCCTCCCATGCTTTCCATCAGTCTATACCGTGCCAGTAACACACCAGAAAGAAATGGAGATAAGAAGGGAATGTTCCTGTGGCACGAGGCTGAACTCATGGGGGTTTATAATACGGGGAGGATGTCAGAAGAATTCTGCCCAAGTAACAAGTACATTTTCCATCTCCTTTCTGCATGGTTGGCCTTGAAGCACCCAGTTCTCAGCTGCCATCGAAGATTTTCCAACCTTAAGCCATTGCTCTATCAATGGACCCTTCCGGTATTTCCACAAGATGGTGATTCTCCTACAAGCCACCAGTACCAAAAATCCTAGAGACTTTCTCATGGGCTTCTTTTTTTTTTTTAACTTCCCGGGAACAGAGCTAACAGGCATACTTTTTGGTCACATTCAAAAGTACCTGTCACTAGTGCATTTACCCTTCCCACCACCTCTTGCCAGAAACCCATTATGATTGGGTACTGTCAGTCCATATGTCAGCAGTCAGCCTCCTCTCGGTCACATCTAAAGCACCTGTGTGTGACATTCCATGGAAATGATTGCAATCTTTTGGGCATCATATAGACACTGTGAGGTTGTATCTAATCAATTTTAACCTTGCGTTACGCAACACCATCTTAACCTGTGAGCATATCTTCAACCATTCCACTTACATCAGTGGTTCTCACAGATCCCTTTCCCATTTTCCTTTCACTTAGAGTTGAGAAACTATCAATGCTGTCTATCAAATGCTTTCACGTATGCTGGATGCATTTGTAGCGGCACACCGTGAGATACTTGCACTCCCAGACCCCCCAGATGATCATACCTCACCCTGTCCCTCTGAGCCCTCCCCAGCCATGCCTGAACCACCAACTCTATCACTGGTGCAATCTGGTTTAAACAACACTGGTAAATTTGATGCACCGTGGATGTGTTAACTTAAAGATGCAGGGTACAAATGCCCATTCTGCCGGACCACTAGAGATAGCAACGGTAGCAGGATCAGTTTGAACAGGATACAGATATGATTTGCACACTGCCTAATTATCAAAGGGCTTACCCAAGCACACAGGATGCTAAATCCATAGGTCACACTGGAGGTAGTGAGGAAGCAGGGCTATTGGGCACGGAATGCCCTTTAATAGCAGTGGGGGTAGGAACAGAGACACACCAAGAAACTCATAGACGGCTCTTTCCATCAGCGAAAGGAACAATACTATTGGTCTTGGCCATAGGTGGCAAGATCTATTTAATTTAATTTATTTCCTATTGTACTCAAAGAAAGGCACCAACCAGGTCCTCCACAAAGGTTGTATGCTAACGCCACCAATGATGGACTTTAACGACCAATCTACCATCTTGAGAGACCTAAGAAAACGACACTGAACGAAAATCTGTCCCAGACCAAGGTATGTATAACTCACACCACATCTGTGGACACATGCTGCAGGCAAGGCTCCCCATCCATGCACTGTAGAATGCATCTATGGCTATGCAAATCTGGTCTAGCAGCTTGCATGGTCGTCCACACTGAAACCCCTGATGTACCTCAACACCTCTGCCATTAAAATACAGCAACAACCTATGTAAAAAATTCAGTCTAGCTGGGCACACATCGAATCTCCTACACTAGCACTCTATCCTAATCCACCACCAGCACCCACCCACATGCCTGACCTCGGGCCTGCTTACTGGGGCCCAGCGAACCATACTAAATCCTAACCTAGCATAATCCACACACACATCTTAAGCTTAACTCATAGAATCTCCGATACATGGACTTTGATCCCTGAGGGTGATCCAACCACAAAGCGCATTAAGGCCATAAAAATGGGGAATCAGGGCGATATAAATGAGGATTGCCATTACAATTACTTTTACAATTACAATATCATAGAGATCCCATGTCTCAAGTAACCCATATTTAATATAGAATGTAATAATGGGGTGGGTGGCAGCACATTCGGTATCAACGTTCAAATAGCCGCTTATCCTTTGGCAAGTCTGACATCATTCAGAAACTATCCCTTCACCATTCCCTATTGCACCCTCCATTCCACAAAGGATAAAGGTTTCCCCCTTAAAAGAAATTCCCCACCCTTGCAAGTCCTGATATGCGCATCTCACGTCCCCATATCCTTAATCATGGCTGGCAGGTTCTCGATCGCTCTCAAAGGTGTATTCGCGCCATACACATCTGACAGACGGAGCTGAACATACGTCCGCTTCCACACCTTCTGAATCACCTTGACGATACAAGACGATCCCGTTCCTTCCACCAGTTCACACAGCAATTTCAATCCATTCCTGTGAGGAGGCATTTCGGCCAACAGCATACCATCTGACATGGTCCCCAACTAGTTCCAGTGAGCCACAAATCTAATTGAGCTTCCAGGAAGTATAACTCAAAATCTCAGAGAGCATGCCTACCCTCATGATATGTTCTATGCAATGTAAACAATGCCACTCAGCAATGTCCTCCCACCCACAAGAACTTTACTTTATTCTTATATAATATCATGAAAAAGGGTGGGTTGATCATGGGGGTATATTCACAAACTTATATAAAAGACTTGGTAGGATTACCATTTTGCAGATCGCCAGCCTTCCCCTCAGGAACAAAGGCAATCGCATCCAAATCTCGGTTAATCCTCTATGCTCTTAAGTGCCATCCCAGTGTTATACTGAAACTCATCGACCATGGTATGGTGTATCTGTATCCCTAAATATTGAAACGACTCAGTTTCCCATCGAATCCTCATATGCGGATGTTGTTACTTCGGGTATGATTTAAGTTGGACTAGTACGAACAAAACCAATTTGTGTGCTTTTACCCGATATCCTGACAGTTGACCAAACCTCCCAAGAACCTCCAACATATATGGAATATGTATTAGCGGATTCAGTATATATCGTCGTCCGCATAGAGGTATATAACATGACTGCGTCCGTCCACCTCTATGCCTGCCTCTGTGAACTCCCTCCGAATAAATGGCAGCGAGGGGTCCCAATGCCATTGAAAATAACACTGGAGACAGAGGGCACCACTGCCATGTACCCCTTCCTACCTTCCAACTGGAGGAAATCACCCTGCCTGTTTTCACGCTAGCTCTTGGATTCTATAGAGTAGTTTAATCCATTTCAACATACTGCCTCCCAAGGCGAGCCTCTCAAAGACTGCAAACAGCCACTCCCATTCCATGGAGTCAAATGCCTTGGTGGCATCGAAGGAGACCAAGGCCAACTCCTCATTTCCCCTCACCTGTCCCTAATCTGTTCTTTTCTCTACTACCTACCCCTGCTACCCACCTAACAAAATGCCACAAAAAGGCAGCATTCATAGGCCTCCAAGGTTTTATGAATGCATCAGGATGCCCCATGGAATGTACGTTGCCCCAGCAATGTTCTAGCAACTCTTGGAGAAGACGATCTGGGACATAAACCTCCTGGAGGTATTTGTGTACCTAGATGATGTCATTGTGTTCAGGAGGATATTGGAGGAACACAACAGGAGTCTTATGAAGTCCTGGACTGGCTCAGAAACCATGAGCTGGCAGTGACCTTAGACAAATGCCAGGTCTGCAGGAGGAGCGTCAAAAACAGACACATTGTCTCAGCAGAATGTATTGCAGTGGACATAGCAAAAGTGGGCCCTTGTCAACTGTCCTAGACCTAGGACATGAAAAGAATAACAGAGCTTCCTGAGATTCTGTAATTATTACCTGTGTTTCGCTCATGGATTTTGCAACAACAGCTGACCACTTATGGATCTCACCAAGGGATACGCGTCCACTTACAAGGGAGTGAGGAACACCACCAGTCGAAGGAAGTCTTTATTGTGCTTGCAGAGCCCTTCGGTTAGAGGTGGGTGGAGCGATGCCAGCAAGCCTTCGAGCAGCTGAAGACAATGCTCATCGCTGCACCAGTACTTACCTATGGAGACATACAGCCCTTCCATCTTGCATGTGGACGAATGCTTTAAGGGTTTGGGAATGGTTCTGTACCAGGGGACCAGTGATGGGACAAGACCCATCACCTTCATCAACTGACAACTGCATGCTACCGGGAAGAACTGCCCAGTCCACAATATTGAGTTTCTGGCACTGAAGTGGGACATGTAATCAAAATTAAAGGGAGCACTAAAGAGCATGTCCATCCTGAATGGTCTCGGGAGGATAGCTCAGGGGCAACGTGCTTGCCTTGGAAGCAAGACAGCACGGCGCACCACAGGTTTGTTCCCCGGGTCTGCGCTTAGAAACCTGTGGGTATTAAGTGCGTTATAAATAACCAATCATATCATAGTCATATCAAGGAAAGATGCCAGAGGTTATGATTCAGTCAAAACCTTCTAGCCAACAACACCATTTTGTTTTGCTGAAGTCATCCCGATGAGACGGGTATGCCCTGATGTCGGTCCTGTGCTTGCTATTCCCAGTCACCCAAGCCGCTCCTCACTGATGATGGCCAATAAGCCTGAAACATGTCTGGGATTGATTGTGGGTTCAAACAGAAGAGACGTGACCTAGCAGTTTTTGCTGGACTCCCCCTTTTGGTCTGGAGGGTTGCCCAGAACATTGCCAGAGGTTATGAGCCATAAGAACCTACCAGGTATCGAACCTACCAGGTATCACATCTGCAGATAATTCCCTTATGTGTCAATGCCATGATCAGCAATAGATCTTGTAGATTAAAATAGATAAGGCTATAAGTAAAATGTATTTTTGACATTCAAATCTTGGACCCAAAGTAAATTATTACTTAGAGGCCACTCTGTTTGTGTAAAGATAGGTACAATTCCAATATCAGTATTTGAAGTGGGCCATTACAGAGACATTTAATGATTGCCTTAGAGTGCCAGTTTTTACAGTATGCACAAATAACAGCATATTGATGCTCATGCTCAAGTCCGTGAAGATGGATGCCATAGACATTGTCGTGTCGCCACACTTTCAGCTTTTGACTTGTCTTGAATACAGTCTGGGGCACAGCAGCACAGATATCAATGCCTTTCCCAGGAGACCACATTGTCAGGAGTCCCATGACACTGTCGAGTGGAAGGAGATTTCTGCTGCCAGACGTGGAGCTTTCTGCCAGTCTCTGATACATCAGAGACCAGATGAAGCTAGGATTATTGGTTATTGACTGTTTGAGACCTCCGATTGAGCAGTTCCACCAGTGTATTGTAACTTCACCATGTCCTGTTTGATATTTACGATTGATATTTCTGTACCTTAAATTGAGTGGAAATTGGGGTAACCAGTTTGTTTCACCTGTCACTACACTTCCTTAAATTTTCTCCTGCAGCATCAAGTCCTTCAACTAATCCCAGACCGATCAGACAGAATGGGAACTGGGTTAGACAGGTAAGAGGCATGGAAAGGTGTTTGAAGTTAACACATGCGTTTGATTTTTTCGATTGATGGGACATTCTGACTTGTGTCACCTTAGTAATCACTTGCTCACCTAGGTCTGTTTCAAGCCATGCTTATGTGCCCTTTCTTGCATTTCTGCCACTTACTGCAGTTTATATTGAGAAACTCAAGGGAGATGTAAATTGGACATAAAGCCCCTTTGTGTTTGAAAAGAGATCCATTATGTGATTGAGTACAAGTGGGTCCCTCATGAATTTGAAATAAGGGTGATCTCTATTTAGCTGATATGTGTTTATCTATAGAAGAAAGCATAAATTAAGAGTAAAGTAAGAGTAAATTATGACTGAAGAAGAGATACTGAGTTGAGTGGGAGGGGGGCACTATTAAGGAATCCCTGGCACCAAATAATATTGAATAGTGTAAGTAGCTCTGAGGTAAATACAGTTATGCACATAATGATAGAGGTGAAAGAGGAACTTAAGAAGGTGCATTGAGTGTGAGTTGGACTATTGAGCCCATTAAGTCTTCCGATTTGTTGTCGCCTGTGGTTTTCGCAATTAAACCCAATGGAAAAAGCTGAATCTGTGCTGACCTGTGTGACCTCAATGGCAGCATTTAGATAGATAGATATGCATTCTTTGTGTATTCCATTGTGAGAGATTTGTCCTTAACATACCACCAGATCTGCTTGCATGAGTCCCTTATTTATTTATTAGCATTTATATAGCGCGCAGGAGAACCAAGGCATTGTGGCGCTGTTACAGTGAGCAAAGCTGGTTACAATGAGCAAATCGTGAGCACGTTTGGTTACAGATAGCATAACAGTTAACAGATACAAGCAGTAATCACTCAAACATCTCACCTTTTCAGCTGTAGTTTTCCAGAGGCATATTCAAGCGCTAATCTAGGGTATACCAGGATTCTACTTAATCCAAGATGACATCATTGTTACTGGGAGCACCGAGAAACAGAATGAGACTAGGTTGCATGGTTCCTCAAAGGTAAAAACTACTTAGGCTGAATGCTTTACGAAGACGGAATCAAGCCCAAAAAAGGAATTGGTAGCTGTTATACTCAGATTAATACCAGCAAACAGTAGGTATCATCGAGATCTTTTTTTAGGCTCTTGGAATATTATTGCACATTTAATATGAATTAGCTGGGGTACATGGCGTTGCCCGTGTCCTGATCGATTGGTGTCTCATGTGCCATGGAGGATGTTGCTGTTGTCCTCTTGTCGGCAATTCTTGCTTCAGTTTGCTCTGGTGTCTCCTGTGCCCTGGAGGATGTTGCTCTTATCCTCATGTCAGCAAGTCTTGCTTCAGTTTGCTCTGGCATCCCATTCGCCCTGGAGAAAGTTGATCTTGCCCTTTGGTCGGCAAGTTGTGCTGCTGTTTGTTGTTCTGTTTCAGAAGCTCTTGATATTGATTTTCACTTTGTTTCAGATGGAGCTTTTCCAAGTGATGTTCGTTTTTTGTGGGACATCTTTCAGTCATTCAATGGTTTCAGCACATTTGAGAAAATGTCCAAGAAAGATTGATTGATTGTGCTCGCTTCTTGTGAATGAACTTAAGTAAACTGTAACCTTGCCATTTCCCATATTTGGATGGCGTGATAAAAGAATTGAATTTTGTTTTTTATTCCCTTTAAAAATGCTTTAATAAACACTTTCGAACTGTATACAGTAGTAATACATTTCAAAGTAATAACCAACACATTGAACATTTAGCTTCAGACACCTTCCCAAGATTTGCATCCTTCTAGTATCTACTGTAGTGAATCGGGGTGAAAATCCATAAATGAGGGTGTCTACGTAGTGCCTTTTTTGCATCCAAACATAGACTACAAGCTTGCCCCAGCCAAAAGAGGAATCCATGCAATATTTGGTAGTCGTCCGTTCAACGGTTTGGATTTGTATAGCCAGACAAACACAAACACACATATACGCTTTCAGCTTTATTTTTATTTTTTAAAATTTCTTTTTACATTTATAAAGAGCACAGGCGGCCCTGGGGCATAGTGGCGCTGTTACAATAGGGAAACATACAGGTTTGGCAGAACAAGTCAAAGTCCACACCGCTTGTACACTGAAGAAATTAGGGAAGCACTAAAGCTGCAGGTGGCTGAGGGGTGTGGGAGCACTGGCAGATGCCACCCACAGTTAAGAACCTAAATGAACACAGACAGTTCGCAGTCTCACTGCGCTGAACAGTGCAATAGTGACAGGTGTTCCAAGTAATTCAAAGAAGGAGGGATTTCTCATGAGTCCAATGAGTTTAATAAGGAAGTAGCCTGACACGTGTTTCGAGTCATCACCGACTCTTCATCTGAGGCTAAACATAATGCACAACATAATGATGAACAAAAATAGTACAGCACAACATAAACAGTTTGAATGAAAGTCGTCCATTGTGAAAAAAGTGCAGGTAGGCCAAAAAAAAAAAAAAGAAACAGCAGTTACAGCATATATATTAAGATAAAATCAAATAGCAAAAAACGAAAATAATATAAAATAATAGATAAATAAGATTGGCACAGTACCATATTAGGAGGGGATTGAATTAAATGGAGAATCCATAGGTTACGGGATGCATGTAAGAAACACGGGTAAAGAAACAAACAAGTTGCAAGGAGTTAGTTATAATGCATCCATGGAACAGCTATAACAGCGCAGTCAAAGAGCCAAAAGCCGCCAAAAAAAACCAAAATTGGAATCATAAATAAAAGGTACTTTAAAGTTTCAAGAGCTAGCCTAACCAATTAAGTATATCGTGGCCAGTGCCAGATGCACTCTCTAAAAAGGAAGAGAGAAGAAAAGATTTTTATTTTATATGAAGTGTTTAAATACGCTGTTCAAGCACAAATGTGAAATTAAGGGACAACAAGAGAGTGTGAGATTAAATGACAAATCATACCTCACTGCTTCTCAATTGCGGAACTCTGTAAGGGAAAAGAAATTCCCTAAGCATCACTTAAACATGGACAAATTAACGTAACAACTGTGATTGCTAAAATGCAGCTACCCGGAGTGCCAGAGGAAACCCAAAACGCAAAAGCATGGGATGCGTACGCAAATAAGAATGGGCAAAAGCTAAAAATTGACTTTCTCTAAACTTAATTGAGATGTGCTGATGCACTAATTAGAAGTATCATAGCGGCCAGGGGGGCATGAAAAGCCATCTTACCTGTGCAATGCTGCTGAATTGAATTAAATGAAAGTAATCCCAGACCATAGAGATAGAAACGGGACTATTTAAATACACAAGGAATTTTAGAACATGGCCAATTAGGTCAGGAAAGAAAACCGCCATGTTGGAATGATGGAAATGAAATGAATACCTCAGGAGTGAATTTGCCCCAAAAAGTAAGGAGTTTACCAAACGCCGCAAAAAGGCAGAGATTAACCTGTTGTGAATTTAAAAATTAGCAGGGCTGAAATTCCACAAAAATGTATATAAAGTGCGTTGCACAGCAAAAAATTTACTAATTGCAAAAAATGGAGCCCCGGAGGGTGCCAAGATAAATATATACTAGTAAGGCTTGAGAACGAAAGGAAATTTGCGCCTCGTGCACCAATTGCTGTTGAGCTGAATAACCAAAAGGAAAAACGGGTTCATATAGATGAAGGGGATTAAACCGCAGAGAATTGCGACTACTAGAGCATTCTAGTAGGAACCAAATTGGGGAAAGATGTTAAATAAATTGGGCATCTGTCATCTGTGAATGCGCTGCTATAGAAAAATGTGAGGTAACGGGACTGCAAACAGTCATTGTAGAGGGATCACTAGGCCCCACACGATTATAAATGACCACTTGGGTGTAAATAAAGTACTCATGTCCACAAAAAAAGGGAGGGAAGACATGATACCTGTGTAAAATAAAGAAGAGAACAGTAAGTTTTCACAAAAAGGTTGCAAATTCATGGTCTGAATTTAGACCTCTAAACACAGTACGATATTTTACAGATGAGTCTCGCTTCTAACTGGCGTAATTTGAGCGTGAGATTGCCCCCTCTAGGCAGCAATGACACTATGCAAAGGCCCACAAATCGAATGTCAACCTTACTATCTAATTGATGCAGTTTTTGCCAGTGATTGGCCAGTGGGTATTTGGATTCCTGGCTGCCAATTGAGGCGAGATGTTCCCGAATACGAGTCTTAAGGGGCCTCATGGTGCTGTCTATATATTGCAATCCGCATCTGCAAATAATAGCGTAAACCACGAACTTTGAATTGCAATTGAGGAATGTTTTAATAGTGTGGTCTCCTCTATCTCCAAAGGAGACCTTTGAAGTTTCCAGAGTGTACTTGCACATGCTGCAGAATCCACATTTGTGAAAATCAGCAGCACAGGCAGAGTCAAACCATGTAGATTGAGGAGTGAGTGGACACATAAATGAAGGGCAGAGTTTATTTTTAAGAGATTTCCCTTTGCTAAATGTTATTTTAACAGAGGGATCAAGCCAGTTGGCAATGTCAGAATCTAAATGGAGCAGGTACCAATGTTTCTCCAGAATTCTGTGGATCTTGTGACTATCTGAATTGTATCTAGTAATAAACCTGATTTTTTGAGGCAGAGGCGATTTCCGCGAGTTTTAGGAGTTAGCAGATCCGCTCTTTTCAGCTGACGTACTGACATGAATGCCTTGTCGAGGCAGCTATGTTGATAGCCCCTCTTCAAGAACCGGGATTTGATAGCGATACTTTCTTGATCAAAGGACAAGGGTTCGGGTTTCTCATAGCGCAAATATACTCTCCTTTAGGAATATTTAGTCCCCGGGGATCTATCATCCAGGTAGCCAGGACACAGCCATCGCTTTTGGATCAAGTTCCTGGAGTTAGACCAGTGCGGGAGGATCACCTGGATGAGAGGTCTTCGGGGAGTGGAAGTGGGATGCAACATCTTTTCCCCATGATACTTAGGACCTCAACCCCCCCACACCCTTAGCTTTCCCGCTTTCCCGACACAAACACTTTCTCACAGACAGCTCACTGTGAGCGGAAACGGACTAACACCAGAGCCGTATACCTGACATGTCCTAATACAATAGTCAGGCAGGGTCAGGCCATTCCTGATCATTACACACACCTGACTTGCATTACACTTCCCCACACGGATAAAAGGCGGAGCATGAAAACACACTCTGAGCTAGGCAAAACACACGAGGAAGCAGCAGTTTAATACAAGGAGAAAGACGCTGTGACCAGAGAGATTTGCAAAGAGGGAAGTGCCATGGACCTTTTCAGACCGTTATGTTTGTGATCCTTCGAAGAAAAGAAACCGAAGACCTGGATTTGAAGCTAAAGAAACCTGTAGTGTGTGTCGAAGGTACTCGGGGCTCTCTTGCATTGATAACCAAGGCAGGGAGGAGAGTTTGCTGCTGTGGTACTGTCCTTGACTCCTACAACAAAGCTGCGCCAGTAAAGTCAGCACAGCCGGTGAGTTGGGGAAACTGATACCAGACTGGCCCGTGTTAGAACCAAGGTTTCAAGCTGCAAAATTGTACGGAGAAACCAAAACAGACAGCGTGTGAATCATATGTGATGAATGACGTAAATATAATTGAATAACAGAGGACTGAACTTTTGAAGCCAAGAAAGATACAGTACACAGTTTGGTCCGGTGCCACATGGGTGCTCATTCGAAGGTCTCTGTTAGGTATCCAGCTGGTTGGCAATTGTGTGGATAGATTGGGAGATCGAAGTGGTCCTGCAAAGGGTCAAACTAAACCTATTATCACGGATGGCACTCTATTAAGAGTGGGACAGGATACCCAGGAAGGATTTGGGTGGTTGTGCCAAAGTAAAGAGGACAGAACAGTTCACACACAGCTGAAAGTAAGGAGAGCGAAGAGTAGGTAAGTGTAGTAAGGGAAAAGGTACAGAATAGATTCCCTCTTGGGGTGTATGCAGATATAGGAAAAGAGTATTCCATGAACCCTAGGAAAACTCTAACCTTCTGCACTGTTTGCTATAACAGAGGCCCGCACTGTTTGCTCATGGTTTGGAACAACAGCTATGGGTGTCTGCAACGTAGAAACTAGACAAGGGAAAGGGCAGATGTTGCCTGACGGAAACCAACAGACAAGCTCTGTACAAGGGGTTTACAAACAGTACAAGAGAAGACACTAACAGATAAATCCAGGGAAAAGGAAGTTGAATAGCAAACTAACAGAAGCAGATGAAGGGAAAGCCGTATAACAGGATTGGATAGGGAGAAAGAACTGAGGGTTGAAAACAAGGAAGAAAGCAAGGGAGCAGCAGTCAGGAAACAGAGGAACTGTAATAACTGAAAGTAAATAATGAAGGTAAACTGATGTGGATAGCAGAGGACGGTAGGGTACAAGGTAGAAAGCTCAGAAAAGCAGGGAAGCCGTGAGCAAGCCCAAAAGGAGCAGGGCTGTAAGGAAGGAAGCCCCGAGCGATAGGGCTTAGGGCAGCGGAGTGAAGCAGGCTGCACGGCAAGGAGCCCAGAAGGGCCGGGCAGCAAGGAGTGAGCCCTGCGGAGTAGGGCCGCTGACTGTAGAAGGGTGCAGGAGGACTGTAGAAGGCTGCTAGACTGGAAGCCCAGCGGACAAAGACTGTAGGTTGAAGGCAGTGGAGCGTGATCTGCCTTAAGGCAGGAGCCTGGGAGGCAATGGCGGAAGGTAGCAGCAGAGCGTGATCGGCTGCAAGGCAGGAGCCCGGAAGGCAAGGGCGGAAGGTAGCAGCGGAGCATGTTCGGCTGCAAGGCAGGAGCCTGGAAGGCAATGGCGGAAGATAGCAGCGGAGCGTGATCGGCTGCTTAGCTGGAGCCTGGAAGGCAATGGCGGAAGATAGCCATGGAGCGTGATCGGCTGCTTGGCTGGAGCCTGGATGGCAAGGACGGAAGGTAGCAGCGGAGCGTGATCGGCTGCAAGGCTGGATCCTGGAAGGCAAGGACGGAAGGTAGCAGTGGAGTGTGATTGGCTGCAACGCTGGATCCTGGAAGGCAAGGACGGAAGGTAGCAGCGGCGCGTGGTCGGCTGCAAGGCTGGATCCTGGAAGGCAAGGACGGAAGGTAGCAGCGGAGCTTGATAGGCTGCTATGCAGAGGATCTGCATACAAAGATAAAGTAGCTCGAAGCAAAAAGGTGCTGGAAGGACTCTTAGTGCAAGAGACTGAGCCCCTGCAGGCAGCAGCTTTTATACTGCCCAGCCCAGCACAGAGGCAGGCTAATTGGTCACACCTGGCTAAGCACACCTACAAACAATGGTGTAGAGCTGATCCCTAGGGCTTCTGGGGTTTGTAGTTCCGATGATGACCAATAGGAATAGCCAGGAATAGATGGTTAAAGCCAGGTGCATTGTGGTAAGTGAAGTTTGTTGGAAAAAATAGAAAAGTATCAAAGACTCGAAAATGGGGAATAAGGTCCATATTGATCGCCAATGTATGCGCCCATGGCGCAGGCATGACACCTATGCAGATTCGAATGTCTTTGTAACGCTCACCTGGTATCCACGGGGACGTCACTGAGCCTGTTCTGACCTCTTAAGACCTCAAACCCTTCCCTGGAGGCTATTCGACTGGAGACTGGGCCTTGTTTTCTTGGATAGTGTGCTCTCCATCCTGCCTTCAGCGCAGGGGCGCGTTGATTGGTGCGGGCTCGTTTCTGCCTAGTTACTTCACTGGCAAGAGTCGGACAGGTAAGTATAATGAGTCTTTTGAACAGTTCTCTAACTTCGTTCCTTTCCTTCCTTAGATGATGGCCGGCGTCCGGGGATGGCGGCATGCTGCTGAGATGAGTAGCGCGGAAGGTGAGTGAGAGCGCGATGCGCGATGCACCCCTTTCGTATTTGCATTGAACTGAGTTCTTTTTCTATGTCTTTTAGGTGCCGAGACGATTTCAGCATGGATGCCGGTTATGAAGAACAAATGCGGTGGGTAAGCGCGGTATCTCTAGATGTTTCCACACTAACCTGGAGTGTCTTTTGCCTCTTGCAGACGGATGAGAAGTTCCGGAGACAGAGTTCCCCCAGAGCGGCTGGGATTCAGGTAAGCATTTGAAGCTCGTACAGTATTTAAAAATAAGCCAAGATTTGCAGAATGCCTTTTTTCTGTTCTTTTCCCTTAGGAAGCAGCGTGCCGGGATAGGAATGACACAGCCGAAGATGCCCGCAGAACAGAAGGAGCGATGACTGATGGGCAGAAGGGCTGCAAGGTAAGGCTTTTCCAAACGGTGTTCTTGTTCTTGCAGGAGCTGAGCGCAGAAGAAAGATGCAGGCCTACTGGAGACCGATCCGAACATGGTGAGTGTCACGCTGCAGGTGCAGAAAACACAAAGCTTGTTTCTCAGCCTGGGTGTGGCTTAAATAGTCTCTGGGTATCCCAGGTGCTGAACCACACCCAAAAGACTAGACCGCACATGCAGTTCTGGGAACCGCAATATGTGGGGGCATCCATTTTGTCCCCATCAATGCACTACAAGTCCAATCCCCAATGTTATCCTATGGGAGTGAGTGAGTCTGGTGCCGCAAGCGCCAAGTCTGACTCCAAGTGGGTCTTTGGAGGGATGGAGAGGCCCTTGAGGGCCATGTAGGTGATAGTGGCCTGGCTCCAGCCTGACATCTTGGAGGGCTGGGGACATGAGGGGCAGGAATCATGACAGCACTCCTCCCCAAGGCCCCTCTCAAGGTGGCTCTACTGTCTGGTCCTGGTTTGGCTGGATGGTTTTGATGAAATCGTCTAAGCAAGCGAGGTGCATGGATGTACTCACAAGGCTCCCATGTCCTATCTTGTGGACCATTCCCCTTTCAGTCTACTAAGTAGTATAATTTGGATCTGACGTACTTTGAATCTAGGATATCCTTGACTTCGAATTCTGGCTCCCTGGCGACTACTACTGGCTGCAGTGGCGTTGCTACCCGGGTCCCAGGTTGAACAGGTTTAAGGAGAGACACGTGGAACACAGGATGAATTTGCATGTTTGACTGCAAAGCAGCTAGTCTGACAGCCACAGGATTTATCATGTGAATGGACCCAGGAATCTTGGACGGAAAGTTCTGGCTCCTTTAATGGACACGTGTTTAGACGCCAGCCAGACTTTGTCTCCCACTTGGTAGTTGGGGGCCTTTGCTCGGTGTTGATCAGCAAACTTCGTTTGGCGATTCTTAGCTTGAAGTAGGTGTTCAGCTGCCCTTTTAAAGGTTTGAGAAATGGTTGTGTGCAATGTTTTGACTGCTAGCATTTCCAGGGTTGTAGGAACGTCCACCTCAGAAGTACGTGGGTGCCTGCCATACATGGTATAAAAGGGTGTCTGCCCAGTGCTGGTTTGTAGGGAATTATTATAAGCATATTAAGCTATCCATAATAGGTCGAACCAGCTTCCTTCAGCTTGGTGTAACATGCAACGCAGATACTGCTCGAGCGTTTGATTTGTCCTCTCAGTTTAACCATCCGTTTGGGGATGGTGACTGGTGGATAGCCGGATGTCGATCTGGGCCATAGAGCAGCATTTTCTCCAGAGGTTCCATACGAATTGAGTACCTCGGTCTGAGACCAAAACTGAAGGAAACCCATGGAGCCGTACGATGCCTTCAAGAAATACCTTTGCCAGAGTGGAAGAATTTGGGACCCCCTTAAGAGGAATGAAATGTGTCATTCTTGAAAATAGGTCCACGACCACAAGAATAGTGTTAAACCCTTGACTGGGTGGTAAATCAGTAATAAAATCGAGGGACAACGTGTGCCAGGGTGCTGGTGGGATTTCCAATGGTTGTAATAGCCCAGCCAGTTTCTGCTTGGATGACTTGTTTTGAGCACTCACTCCACAAGATAGGATGAATTGGATAATGTTTTTTGCGCCACGTGGGCCACCAATAATTTCGTTTTACCTTGGATAGGGTTTTAGCGATTCCGGGGTGGCCCTCGATCAAGGAATCATGATAACCGGACATGGCTTGTTCTCGTAGTTCTTGGTTTGATAAGAATAAACGATTCCTGAAGTAGGGCAACAGATCTTTTATCATGTAATGTTCTCCTTGTGCACTCCACGCTTGTAATTGCTCCGGACTCATCAGGTTTTGGATTTCTTCATGTAATTCTTTCTGAGTTATGGTTGCTGTGATTCCTAGGAGCTTGTCACTTGGGATGATTGCTATTGGGTCAGGGGTCTGATACCCTTGCTCTTCCACCCCTATACGGGAAAGGGCATCGGCCTTCCCGTTTTTCACCCCTGGTCGAAATGTAATCACGTAGTCATATTCAGCAAAAAAAAGAGCCCAACGTAGTTGTCGTGAGGATTGGGCCTTTGCCGTTTTTAGGTGCTGGAGTTTCCGGTGGTCAGTTATTACGGTGATTGTGTGTCTGGCGCCCAAGAGGTAGTGCCGCCATGCCTTAAAGGCTGACTTAATGGCCAGGAGTTCTTTGTCTGTGATAGCGTAATTGAATTCAAGGGGTGTGAATTTACGCAACCAGAAGGCAACAGGGTGTAACTGGCCAGTTTCGGGGTCCTTTTGTGAGAGGACGGCTCCCATAGCCATGCTTGAGGTGTCCGTTTCCACCAGGTATGGGAGATCAGGGCGAGGGTGGCGTAAGATTGGGGCAGATGTGAATCTTGCTTTGAGTTCCTGGAAAGCCTCCTCGGCTTCTGTCGTCCACTGGAACTTTTTGTTGCTTTTCCTTAATAATGACGTGATGGGATGCACGATTTGAGAAAATCCTGGGATGAACCGGCGGTAGAAGTTTGCAAAACCCAGCATACTTTGAATGAATTTGGGGATGGCCAGTTCAGGATAGCATCTACCTTGTGTACATCCATTCGGATTCCATTCGGGCTGAGAATAAAGCCCAGGAATTCCACCTCGGAGACGTGGAATTAGCACTTTTCAAGCTTGGCTTAGAGCTGGTGTTGACAGAGTTTCTCCAATACGGATCGGACGTGTTTAACGTGGTCCTGCTTTGATGCGGAATATACTAGGATAATGTCGATGTACACTAGAGCACAGACATCAATCAATTCCCGTAGGACATCTTTCATGAAGTATTGAAATGCAGCAGGCGCGTTGCAAAGGCCAAAGGGCATTACTTGATATTCGTACAAGCCGTATTTGGTGCGAAAAGCGGTTTTCCATTCATCCCCCTGTTTCACACGAACAAGGTGATATGCCCCCCTCAGGTCTACTTTTGTGTAGATTTGGGCATCTTTGACTTGATCAAGCAATTCAGGGATCAGTGCAGGGGGTAGCGATTTTTTACGGTAATCTGGTTCAGTGCGCGATAGTCGATGCACGTTCTCAAGTACCCCTCCTTTTTCGGTACGAAGAATAGAGGAATGGCTGCTGGAGACTTCGAGGGACGAATGAACCCATTGGCCAGGTATTGGTCAAGATAGGTCTTCAGGTGCTGGTTTTCTGGTTCCGTGAGTGCGTAAATTCGCCCACAAGGGATTTGTGCGCCAGGTATCAGGTCGATTTGGCAATCGTATGGTCTATGCGGTGGCAGGGTATTAGCCTGTTCTTTCTGAAAGACATCTTGAAAGTCCTGATATTCACTTGGTAGGGTGCCGATTGCCACAGTCGCAAACGTCGAGGTTCTGGTGTCTATTGGTTGTTTCTCTTGGCGATAACATGTGTGGGCGCATGTCTCGGGAAAGGCCAATTCTTTTGCTCACCAATCGATTTGAGGATTGTGAGCTACCAACCATGGCATTCCCAAAATCAACCGGAACTGTGGTGCCTTAATGAGGTCGAAAACGATCGATTCTTGATGTCCATCCTGGCACAGAAGGGTTAAAGCTGCAGTGCATTGGGATACTGGACCAGAAGCTATTTCCGTGCCGTCGACTGTGGTAACAGTGTCGGTGGTTGATTTAGGGCGTAACGGAAGCCCCCATCTTTGCCGCAAGATCCTGGTCGATGTAATTCCCAACGGATCCACTGTCTATGTACGCTCTTACTGCGTGCATCCGAGATGGTTGTTGGTGATTGATCAAGACCGCAGATAGTGCAAAATGGGAGGTCTGTAGTTCACTTTCTTCGCTCGACAAGTGGACCCCTACACTTGCCGGGCTGTCGAGTTTTACGATTCATTGATGGTATCTTCCTTGTCCGTGGCCCCTACCGTCCTCCTCGGTGCTTCACAGGGCATTCTTTAAGGAAATTACCTGACCTTCCGCAGTACAGACATAACTGCTGCTGTCTCCTTTTATCCCTTTCCGCTTTAGTCAAGGGGGATCTGACCCCCCCGATTTGCATTGGTTCTCCTGAACCTTCCGTTGTTCGGGCAGTATTGTCCTTTGAACACACATACATAGGGCGAGGGTCCGGTCTGGTTCGATCTGCTCTTCGGTCCTGCAACCTATGATCCAGTTGACCAACAAGGTCAATGAATTCTGAGCAGTCTTTCGGGGGGTTCACTACTTGTGCGAGAACATCCTTGAGCTCCCCCCGCAACCCCTGATGAAATAACGTGGTTCTCTTCTCCACTGGCCATTCTGCTTCAACTACGAGTCTATTAAACGTGGCTATGTATGTTAATAGGTCTTGATTCCCTTGACGTAGGGACAGAAGTTCGTTGTCTAATGCCTGCCCATGAGTACAACGGGCGAACAGCTTTTCCATCTCCTGCTGAAAGCCCCTGAAGTCATGCAGCAAGGATCGTCTTGGGCCACAAAGGGTACAGACCAGCCTGCGGTGCTACCACTCAGGTAGAATAGCACAAAAGCGACCCGTGATTGGTCATTCGGAAAGGCCCCTGGCCTACAAAGGAAGTGCAGGCGGCACTGGTTCATGAATGTTGCAAACCTCTTGGGATCCCCCGTAAATCGTTCGGGCGGGGCCAAGGAAACTGCCCCAAGAACGGTTATCTGAACGGGTTTGGCTGATGGTCCTGGCATCGAGGGCATGCTTCAATGGTGCATGCCCTGCTTGTGACTGGAGAAGTTGCCGGCTTAAATCATCAGTGCGTTCTTTGGCTACTATCAACTCTCTCCTCAGGGTGTTGGTCTCCTGCCTGGCTGCATGTACTTCGGAACGTAGCTGCCCCATCATGTGGGCTAACTGGTCGGTTTCTGACGTTTCCATGATGCCCAGGTGGATTTTGATGTGAGGCTTTGCGTTCTGTAACGCTCACCTGGTATCCACGGGGACGTCACTCAGCATGTTCTGACCTCTTACAACCTCGAACCCTTCCCTAGAGGCTATACGACTGGAGACTGGGCCTTGTTTTCTTGGATAGTGTGCTCTCCGTCCTGCCTTCAGCGCAGGGGCGCGTTGATTGATGCGGGCTCGTTGCTGCCTAGTTACTTCACTGGCAAGAGTCCGACAGGTAAGTATAATGAGTCTTTTGAACAGTTGTCTTCTTTAGATGATGGCCGACGTCCGGGGATGGCGACGTGCTGCTGAGAGGAGTAGCGCTGAAGGTGAGTGAGGGCGCGATGCGCGATGCACCCCTTTCATATTTACATTGAACTGAGTTCTTTTTCTGTGTCTTTTAGGTGCCGCAACATTTTCAGCATGGGTAAGCGCGGTATGCAGCGCCTCTAGATGTTTCCACGCTAACCTGGAGTGTCTTTTCCCTCTTGCAGATGGATGAGAAGTTCCGGGGACAGAGTTCCCCCAGAGCGGCTGGGATTCAGGTAAGCGTTTGAAGCTTGTACAGTATTTAAAAATAAGCGAAGATTTGCAGAATGCTTACTAATGCCTTTTTTCTGTTCTTTTCCCTTTTCCTTAGGAAAGCGGCGTGCCGGGATGGGAATGACACCGCCGAAGATGCCCGCAGAACAGAAGGAGCGATGACTGATGGGCAGAAGCGCCACAAGGTAAGGATGTTCCAAACGGTGTTCTTGCAGGAGCTTAGCGCAGAAGAAAGATGCAGACCTACTGGAGACCGATCCAAACACGGTGAGTGTCACGTTGCAGGTGCAGAAAATGCAATGCATGTTTCTCAGCCTGGGTGTGGCTTAAATAGTCTCTGGGTATCCCAGGTGCCTCTGGGCTGAACCACACCCAAAAGACTAGACCGCACATGCAGTTCTGGGAACCGAAATATGTGGGGGCATCCATCTTGTCCCCATCAATGCACTACAAGTCCAATCCCCAATGTTATCCTATAGGAGTGAGTGAGTCTGGTGCCACAAGCGCCAAGTTTGACTCCAAGTGGGTCTTTGGAGGGATGGAGAGGCCCTAGAGGGCCATGTAGGTGACCGTGGCCTGCCTCCAGCCTGACATCTTGGAGGGCTGGGGACATGAGGGGCAGGAATCATGACAGTCTTCGATACTTAATGCAAACGGAAATTGGTCCAAAACCGGTTGAGGGAGACTGAGTGTGTAAAAGGAAGGATATGAGCCCGGGGGAGGGTGGTCCAGGTTGAACCGTGAGTCACCTGAGAAAGAATATTCTCTGAACATTGTAACGAGGGATCTGAGCCCGGACCAGGGGATCCAAGGTAGCGAACATTGTAAGAAAAAGGATCTGAGTCCAGCTGAGGGGGATCCAGAGTGAAGAGTGAATCTTCTGAATTGAGTATTTGTAAAAGGAAAATAACTTCGTTTTGTTTTGGTACATCAGGCCCCCTGCATCAAGAGACTTTGATGAGTAAAGAGACTTGCATACAGAAGGCAATGATACTGGAAATTGAACTGTGTTCTCGTGCTGAAGAAGCCAAAGAGTGTGCTATGCTCGAGTGAACCGCCTCGTCCCATGCTTGAAATTTGGGGAACGGAGGCCAACGGCCTAAACACTACGACATATCATTTTAACACGTCTTTCTTTTTCATGAACACTCCCCCACACTATTTGCATTTAGCAGTAAGGATTGGCAATAGGCTTTTTAGTATAGGCCCTTTATTTTGACAAGACACCAATAGGACTGCGTTAATATTATTTGATGGTCATAGCTTGTTCACATTTGTAGATTTAGGATAAGATAGGCGTTTATCAAACCATTGTTGAAGTTCAATAAACAACCTTGAACTGTGGTCACTTGTGTCTGTCCTACTGTTGATACCATGCCTTCCTTACATGGGAAAGGGGCTGAGTGATGAACCGGAAGTGAACGGACGAATGGGAGACAGGGGTTGTGAATGTGCCATTATTACATGCATTTGCATCTAAAAACATACACATTAACACACTTAGAATAAGAAGGTGGCTAGTAGAATTGAACGAATACGACATCAAAATGGAATATGCACCAGGCCAACATAATGTCATGCAGACAGTCTGTCATGGATGACTCCCAAGACAGGGACAGTTTTTTCCCCTGCAAATTATGGTTTAAAGGGCAATGTAGTCACTGAAATCAACCCCTAAGCTTGTAAGAGTGAGTGTAAAGGTGTAGTGATAATGACGACAGGAAAGCTGTGTTGATTTGCAAGGACCGGAGAGAAAGCTGCAAAGAAGTCATCAGTCTTTCCCTTGGGTTACAGAACATGGTGGTAGAACTGTCTGATGGGGACTGTGAGGTGAGAGGGCCACTTTATTCCACTTGTGGAGATGAGGGACATAATTGGCAATTTAGCCAATGAAGATCATCTTGGCAGCACCCTCACTAAAAAAATGGTTTGAAAACATTATTGGTGGCCCAACATGAAGAGTCGAGTGCAAGATGCAGCCAATTTTATTCCATCTGGCTTTAGTGATAAGAAACAAGTCAATTAACTCCTAACACCAGTAGCTGAGACTGAACAGGTGAGGATCAAAGCCTTACACATACAGGGTCCTTTCCAAGAATGTGACATGGGTCTGACCTAGACAAGCTCCACCTTAACTCACACAACACCACTAATTCCAACAATCACTTGAAATATTAGGTAGCCTACATCCGAGTTGCACTGAGAAGTAGTGTTGTAATGTGTTAATGGTATGTCTTAAAGTGTAATGTGTATGTGTCTAAGGCTGATTTGGAGAATTAAGAGTTACTACACAATGGGCCTCATCACTTGGACGGCGGTAACCATGGCACTATTAGCGCCATGGTTGCTGCCGGTATTTTACCGATTCTGCCTTGGTGAATGGGGGAATTACCGCCCCATTCCAAGGTTGGTGGGGCGGTAATTTCCTATTCACCAAGGCCCTTCCCCATTCCCATTTGAGCCCCCATAGGACTCAATGGGAATGGGGAAGGAGCAAATAACGGTACCGCTAATAGTTATTTGCCAAGAGGTCCCTCAGCGGGTCCCTTCCTTAACATGTGGTCTGGCCACACGTTAAGGACAGGACCCACTAAGGGACCTCGTAGTATGGCGCAAAGGGATTACCGGCACCGGTGCCCTTACCGGTGCCGGTAATCCCTTTGCGCCATTCTTGTAATGAGGCCCAATGTAATAATTGGATGAATGGGGGGCTTCAGACTATGCTTACGCAAACCTGAAAATGTAGCGACATTAGTTGCCCTCATCAGACATTTAAATTTGCACACAGTGAGCTCAAGAATAATAATTCTCGCACATGCTTGAGGGCCAAGCATGATCTAGTCAAGAATTTATTGTGTAGAAAAGGTGAATGTTGTTGGATAACAAAGGGTAGGGAATCTGTTTCTGAATCTGTTTCCTAACTCTAATCTGCTCACTCCGCTTCCCATGGCTGTTAGCCACCACCACCCCACCTTTGCAACTAAAACTCAGAACCCCACTCGCTACTACTGTATATTTTCATAACCCCCAATACTTGTGGTTTGGGCAGAATGGAATATGCTTTATTTCAACCTCTACATTACTTCCTTTACTGCTACCATCATGTGACTTATGTTGCACCTCCGATGTAGCCCCCACTACTTTTGGCCCAGCTGCACCAGAGAGTACTCGGCCGAACCTTCTCAGGACTTGCATTACTGCTCATTACTTTCATCTTGCTCTCATTCTACTAGATTTTTCCTCCTTTGTACTTCTTGGTGAGCAACCGCCTGACTATGATTCTGTAGCCCTGCACTGCCTCTGCACCTTGTATGACTGGCCAACCTTGTGCTGTATATGTACTGTACCTGCAACCTACGTGGCTATGCCCTGCAGCCTTGCACTGCTTTTGTATGATCTATCAGCTTTGTACTGTACCTAGAGCTGTACTATATCTGTAACTCACCTACTATGACCCATCAGCACAGCAATACATTTGTTACCACCTTTCATGACCTAACAACGTTGTGATGCCCTTGTTCTTTATCAAGTTTGCAACCATCCTATTGTACCTATTGCACACAGATGTAGCCCCCTATAACATGAGGCGTGGCTCTGCCAGACTGTGCACCTACCCTTTATTTTGTCTTTTGTGTACCTGCAAATCTGATGTAGCCCACCGGACCATGAGGAGTGGCTTTGCCAGTCTGTACATATACCCTTTACTTTGTCTTTTGCGTATCTGTAAATCAGATGCAGCCCCCTCATACCATGAGGAGTGGCTTTGCCAGTCTGTACATATACCCTTTACTTTGTGTATCTGTAAATCAGATGCAGCTCCTTCATACCATGAGGAGTGGCTTTGCCAGTCTGTACATATACCCTTTACTTTGTCTTTTGCGTATCTGTAAATCAGATGCAGCCCCCTCATACCATGAGGAGTGGCTTTGCCAATCTGTACATATACCCTTTACTTTGTGTATCTGTAAATCAGATGCAGCTCCCTCATACCATGAGGAGTGGCTTTGCCAGTCTGTACATATACCCTTTACTTTGTCTTTTGCGTATCTGTAAATCAGATGCAGCCCCCTCATACCATGAGGAGTGGCTTTGCCAATCTGTACATATACCCTTTACTTTGTGGATCTGTAAATCAGATGCAGCTCCCTCATACCATGAGGAGTGGCTTTGCCAGTCTGTACATATACCCTTTACTTTGTCTTTTGCGTATCTGTAAATCAGATGCAGCCCCCTCATACCATGAGGAGTGGCTTTGCCAGTCTGTACATATACCCTTTACTTTGTCTTTTGCGTATCTGTAAATCAGATGCAGCCCCCTCATACCATGAGGAGTGGCTTTGCCAGTCTGTACATATACCTTTTACGTTGTCTTTTGCGTATCTGTATACCTGATGTATCCCTCCGTACCATGAGGCGTGGTTTTGCCAGACTGTACATATACCCTTTACTTTGTCTTTTGCATATCTGTATACCTGATGTAACCCTCCGTACCATGAGGTATGGCTTTGCCAGACTGTACATATACCCTTTACTTTGTCTTTTGCATATCTGTAAACCTGATGTAGTCCCCTGTACCATGATGCATGGTTTTGCCAGACTGTACATAAACCCTTTACTTTGTCTTTTGCATATCTGTAAACCTGATGTAGCCCCCCATGAGGCGTGGCTTTGTCAGTCTGTACAAATACCCTTTACTTTGTCTTTTGCATATCTGTATATCTGATGTAACCCCTGTACCATGAGGCGTGGCTTTGCCAGACTGCACATATACCCTTTACTTTGTCTTTTGCGTATCTATAAATCAATTGGAGCCCCGTACCATGAGGCGTGGCTTTACTAGTCTGTACATATACCCTTTTCTTTGTCTTTTGTGTATCTGTATACCTGATGTAACCCACGTACAATGAGACGTGGCTTTGCCAGATTATTCTTCCCAAATTCCACATGCATGTTGTAACCCTCACACTTGTTCTTGCACTTCGCAGAATGTCACTTCGCACTTACTGTCAGCCTTTGGGTTGCATACTGAATTTGCCTGTAACCTACCTGACTCTGCCTTACCAGCCTTAGCGCTGTACACTGAATTTACCTGTAACCTACGTGAAGTGACTATGCCTCCTAAGCCCAGTACTGCACCTCCAATTGCCTGTAACCTACTTGATTTTGACTGTCAGCCTCGTGGTGTAGATGTGGTGTAACACCTATCCACTTTATCTAGCGCCTAGATGCCTCAGGGTTTAGTGCTCTGTTGTAAATGCAACAAAAAAAAAAAATTGACAGCCTTGCACCTGAAAAGTGACTTTGTTTTGTTCGGGAGGAATTATTTATATCTCTGCATTACTTAGGAGATCTGGGTGGTGTAACCTGCTCTCAGCCTTGGTACTCAATTTCCATAACACGGGTGGCTAGTCTGACCCTCACAGAACAACTGATTGTGGCTGAGTTTTAGTGAAGGATATTTCCAGCACATCACAGAAGTGGCAGACACAAGGAACAGCAGTACCAAAATATTACTTCATTGAAATCTAGTTCGGAGAGAAGTGAACAACATTTTACAAGTATTACAATGGTTAGTAGATACACTGTTGTAAGTGTTTAGACAATGTGCTGCAATGCCTGACAGAGAATAGGGATTCTGCCAGTGCACATGGGTGTAATTTTAGGTGGCACAAGGGTGTTTGCCCCCCCGCCCAACTTTTGTGGCACACCATTTTGTCCCACTCATTTTGCAAAGGCCCTTTTTCATTTAGATGTCATGTCCACCGCAGAATATTCAGCAAGGTTACTCTGCTGCCAGCAAGAGTGTGGGAGCCCCTCTGCTGAGAACGGACATGATATGATATATGATAGTTTATTTATAACATGCTTAGTACCCAGAGGTTTCTAAGCGCGTGTTAGGCAGAAACCTGTGCAGTTCCCTTAGGGACCACTGCAAAAGGCTTAGGACTACAGGTGTTGCCAGTGCACCTAATTGGTAGCAGTCTGTACCACCCAGATTTACCTGGTAGCTGTGGCTGAGCAGCCAGACTTCTCTCAAGACGAGTTAGACAGTATATAGAGTATACAAGATAGATACCAAAATACAGTAGCACAAGCAAACACTGACCAGAGCTTGGGTATAAAAGTATATAATTATTTATTTAAAAACACACTTTGTAATATACACTAACACTAATATGGCAAGCAAGTTCAAACACAGTCACTATTAATATTTATACATCCCTGATTACTTATTGAACAAGTCTTAGTTAAAACACCACTTATTTTCAGACAGAGGTGGCACTCCAATATGTTAGTTAAAAAGGGAGGGAAAAGGCAGAATTAGGAAAATACACAATACCAACGCTTTAGGAGAACCAGAGCATTTCAGAAAAGGCAGAGTCTACTGAGGAGCAAGAAAGTCATAGGCCAGGCCCACTCTTGGAGTGTCCAAGATCACACAATTGAAGAGTCTTTGCAGATAGTTCAAAAAGGGGTTGGATCAAGTCAGGAAAAGTTAGTTTGCAGGTCCCAAGTCACCCCAGGATAGAAAGTCAAGGATTTACGGGACACCTTGAACAGTCTGTTGCAAGGGAGACCAGGCGGGACACAGTACCTGAAATGGTGAGAAAGCTCCAGCGGGGGCAGTTGTTCCTGCCAGCGGGTGCAAGTTGGTGCTTAGTCCAGGGGAAGAGGAGATCTCGACGTGGAGGAAAGCTGGAGGTCGTTGCACTGCCAGGGAAGAAACCAGCCGCGGAGTTTCCCGGTTAAAACGTACTACGCTTTTATTCGTGGTAGTGGTGAAGCGTGGCTATCCGGCTGCCGGGGTGCTTGGCACGGGCGATTCGACCAGGAGACGATCCCCACCAGTTCAGAGGAAGAAGACTCTCCGGGATGAAGATCTTCTCTGTCGTTGGGAAGTGGTGAGACGGTTCAACAGGGCTCCACCGGTGGTGTCGTCGTTGCAGGTCGGCTCAGCTTCTCCCTCTTCGGATTCTTTGGTCCTGTGGCGACTTCTGAAGTTCCAGTCCCCAAAGCCCTGCTTTTATGCAGAAAACCCCCATTCATCAGTCCTAGCTGTCACTCAAACATGCTAAGTGGTGAGCCGGGCGGCTCACCACTGGGCCAATCACACAAGAGTGTGACTTGAGTTGCCGAGGCAACTCAGTCCAGGGTGCCTAAACCCCACTCCCACACATCCTGTAGGCCCAGACAGAGTGGAACCACTTTTGGAGGCTTCTGTGCAGAAGACCGCCAAAAAGTGGAACAAAGGGCTCGACTTGGGTTGGAGTTACAGAGGTGAATACAAACGCCATTTTAAAACCGAGTCCTGGCAAAAAGACCCAACCGGGGAATAAATATTAAATAAATAACCCGGCGGTATCTTTAACATTGCACCAAAAATGTGGTGCGTTTAAAATGAATGGGAAATCCCATAGGAAATATTCCAGTGGAATATTTCGCGTGGTAACCACTGCCACCAGCCAGAAACTCGACGAGGGGGGACTGCACAGTGCCCCCTCGAAAAACAGACCCAGGGGCAATCTAATCACCCCTACCAGTACTTCCACAATATGATGGTTTGTACAGGTTCTGTTCACAATTTAAGACTAGTAAAGTCAATGGTGACTTTACATGCTCTGGGAGACAGTAGTCAGTGCCAGGGTATGGAGTCTATGTTTGGGGGCCACTATGACACTCCTGTGTTACTGCACTGAGGGTGCTGTGTAACACACTTACCAAAACCACATGAAACCCTATGGATTAAAAGACCCCATAGCCCATAAAACACATTACAAAGTCAAAGGATATCTCAAATCATGTCTAAGAGTGGGAGAAAAAGAGTCTCACTCTTAGCCGGAGAAAAAGATAAACCCCAAAAATCCAGCAAAGCTGCTGGGGGACTCACTAGGTTTGGGAAATTAGCCTTAACAGAGAATTCTCCCTAACAGCACGGACCTGGGGATCGAACCTGTGTTGCTCTGTGTCGTCTTGCTTACAAGGTGAGCACATTGCCCCTGAGCTGTCCTCATCATGGTTCTTATAGCCTGTTCTATGGAATTTCTTCCCCTCAGTAAATATCCCTCAGAGAAATATCCATTTGCATATCAGTCTTTGTCCCACCCACCAGGGGCAGCCCAGCCCAAATTCTAGGCAATTCCCCTCTGAACAAGACTGTCATCAGCAAACCCTGACACACATTTGGCCTTGTAGTCCTCCTCAGTGAGGCAAACCTGAGCCTCTCTAAAATAAACTGAGCCAGGGCTCCGCATCTAGATTACCCCCGGTGGCTTATGGTGAAATCTCAAGTTTGACAAAATCAGCAGAAGTGTGGAAGCCCTTCTAATGAGATCGAACATGGTTCAAAAAACCTTTCCTATGGAATTTCTTCCACACATGAGGGTCTATAACCATGTTTTAGCTCAATGCACCCTTCACAGAGGAGAAATATAAATTTGAATATCAGTCTGGTCCCACCCACAAGGGAAGACCGACATCAAAATGCTAGACAATTCTTCTCGCACAAGAGTAACATCAGCAACCCCAGACACGTGTTTCGCCTTGATGGGACTCATCTGAGAGGTGAAGCTGAGCCTCTCTAAGGCACAGTGAGCAAAGCACCTGCTTTGCTAACATAAGTCTTTCTTCACCAGTAGAACAGTGAAAAGCTTGAGTTTCTTAGGTTTTAAGCCACCACTTATATAAACACAGTAAGGTCAGTCTGCTACAATTATAAAATGGAGCAGCTAGAGACGGGGCAGAAGGAGTGGTGTAATCCCATCCTAAGCCCCACCAAACCGTAGCACAGAGGAGCCCAGCAGAGCACATTGTGGGCAATTCCCAGTGCTGGAGATGAGAGGGGCAGAGCGGTGTAATCCCTTCCTAAGCCCCGCCATACCTTAGCACATCATATAGTGTCGTCACTCGCAAGACACATCGCGTGGCGAGGGACAGAGAGCCACGAGAAGGGGAGTGGTGGGCAGCGGGAAGGGGAAGGGCAGTTCATGGTTGGAGTTGAGGAATTAAGTCATGTTAAATCCTCCTCCCGTGTCTGCCTCAGTTGGGACATCCATAAGCGAGTGGGTTCCCTGACAGTGTCACGTTTGATAGGAGCAAGCGGATTATCTTCTATATCTGATATATCAATGTCCACCTCCCCTTCCTCCTCACCTGTCTCTTCAGAGGAGGGTTCTCGTCTGGAGGTCTTGTTCTTGGGTCTTTTCTTCTTTGTGAAGAGATACGGCCGTCCGTGGGAAGAAGCAACCCTGATTCCCTGATAAACAAGGAAGCAGCCGGCCCCCGTCCCGCAGGAACCAATACGAGAGGAAAAAAGCAGCCGCTTAAAAAAACCTCTCTACGGATGTTGCTGGAACTGATTCCGTTCAGGAAGCGATGACAAATGACGTCCGGAATTGCAGGTAAAATGAGCAGGAGCAGCAGGTAACCTTGGAGATGGAGGTACAAGTTCCACAATGCAGCTGAGGACCGGAGAAGTCCGAATTGCAGAAAAGCTGGTAATGAGCAGGGGGCAGTGCAAAGGACTTGTGAAAAAACAGGCACCGCAATAGGACTGTAAAGGAAGCACCGACAGGGACCAGGGAAGCGGTCTGGGAAAAAAGAAGGAGGGGAGAAACCCAATACGGTGTGGGAACCGTAAGGACGGGGAAATCAGAGAAGGAGAAGGGAGGAGGAGCTAGCACGGAGGGAAAATCCACGCGAGGAACAGCAGAAAACAACAGGTACGGAGCAAAGGTAAGGAGTAGCACGGCAACAAAGCGAAAGGAAACAAAGTTGCAACGCACAGAGCCCAGAGAAGGGCGTGGCTAAATACGGAAAGGAGAAAACAAGGGAAAAGACTAGACCGTCAAACCAGGAAGTGAAAGAAAGACACGGGACATTCTAATGGCGCCGCCAACGCCAAGCCTTCCATAGCCGCCAGCGACCACCAAAAGACGGCGGCATGACAGTATGCCCCCTCCCCCAAGGGACACCCCCCCGGCTTACCCGGGAACAAGCGGTGAAATTGTTGAACCAACGCCGGAGCGTGCACATGAGACACCGGTTCCCAGGAGTCCTCCGAGTGAGAATACCCCCTCCAATGGATCAAATATTTCAAGCGACCCTGCCGATAGCGGGAGTCACGAACGGAGGCCACCTCATACTCATTGGAAGGAACCACAGCGGGGACCGGATCCCGTGGCAAAGGGCGATGATAGGGATCTCCCTTGCATTCCCTCAGGAGAGAGGAATGAAAAACAGGATGGAGACGGTGCATGTGCTTGGGCAACAGGAGGCGGAAGGCCACCGGGTTGATCGGGCGAAGTATAGGAAAAGGACCCAGGAAACGGGGAGACAGCTTAGAGGGGTGAAGCCAGTGAGGCAGATACCTAGTAGACAACCAGACCTTGGTGCCCCTCCGCCACGGGCAAGCGCTTAAGATTACAGTAAGATCGATACCGAAGACTGCTTGCCCGCAAACATCCGGCAGCCGACTTGTGGGCCTCCGAGATACTGGTAAGTAGTGCATCCACAGATGGGGTGGTAGAAGGAGGAAAGGAGAGAGAAGGAGTAAAGCTGGGATGGAAACCATAGGAACAAAAAAAAGGACTGAGACCAGTGGTACTGTGCTCAGCATTGTTATAGGCAAATTCTGCGGTGGCCAGCAGACTAACCCAATTATCCTGTTGGGCATTAGTGAAGCACCTAAGATACTGCTCCAGTGTGGCATTGGTCCTTTCCGTCTGCCCGTTAGTCTGCGGGTGGAAGCCTGACGACAAGGCACGTTCAATTCCCAGTCTATCACAAAGCTCCTTCCAGAACCTTGAAGTATACTGAGGACCTCTGTCGGAGATAATCTTGTCCGGAGTACATGCAAACGAAATATTTCTCTGGCAAATACAGCCGCCATCTCGGTGGCAGTGGGGAGACCGGCCAAGGGAGTGAAATGAGCCATCTTGGTGAAGCAGTCGACGGTAACCATGATGCACGAACAACCTTCCGAGGGTGGCAGATCCACAATAAAATCCGTGGAAATAAGGTTTCAAGGTCTCTTAGGAAGATCCTGCTGTTGGAGAAATCCAATCAACTTCTGAGTGCAATGTTTGGATCGACAGCATACAGGACATGACTTGACGTAGGATGAAACTTCTTTGGCCATGCCGGGCCACCAGAACCTGCGACGGAGAAATTCCAGAGTGTTCTTAACACCTCTGTGACCCGCCGTTGGGTCATCATGACACCACTTTAAAGCCGAATGACGGGTGAAACTGTCTGGCAGGAATAATCGCTGTTGCTTAAAACATAAGCCATCTTGAATGGATATGTCCTTTGTGAGAGGAGAGCCAGAAAACATGCTGGTAGACTGTGTGGCCTTGCGAACCCTTTCCAAGAAAGACTCCACCGTACAGATTACCTTGACTTCAGGAAGCATGAGACTAGGGTATTCCCTCTGAGACATGCCTGGATAAGGCCTTCTTGAAAGGGTATCAGCTAGGATGTTCTTGGATCCTGGCAAGTAGGTCAATGTGAAATCATATTGGGAGAAAAAATGCGCCCAACGGGCCTGACGGGAGTTGACACATTCCATCTTCTGCAGAATCTTAAGATTCTTGTGGTCAGTTCTGATTTCAAAGGGGTGGTTAGCCCCTTGTAGGAGATGTCTCCACTCTTCGCATGCGGATTTCATGGCCAGGAGTTCTTTTTCTATTACCGAATAGTGTGTCTGGCTGTCGTTCAACGTCTTGGACATGTAGGCAACAGGATATTCCAGACCCTCATGTTCCTGTAGAAGAGCTGCACCAATAGCAGCAGAGGAGGCATCAGTTTCTACAATGAATCTTAAACTTTGATCTGGTTGATGAAGTACCGGGGCAGAGCAAAAATCCTCCTTCAGTTGTTGGAAAGCCAAGCTTGCCTCAGAAGACCAGACAAAGGGCATTGAAGACTTTTTTAACAGTTTTGTAATGGGAAGGACTCGATCCGAGAAACCTTGGATGAATTTGCGGTAAAAATTAGCTAGCCCTAGAAACCTTTGAACGTCCTTGATGGAATGGGGTGTGGGCCAATGCAGTATGGCGTCTATCTTAGCGGGATCCATCCGAATTCCCTCCGAGGACAGGATGAACCCAAGATAGTTTACCTCAGATGCTTTAAAGACGCACTTATCCGCGTTGACCTTAAGTAGGTTGTCTTGCAGTCTTTGAAGGACTTGGTGAAGGTGATTAGAGTGGAGTTGGGCATCCTTAGAATAAACCAGGATATCATCAAGGTAGACAATGGCACAATGAAAAAGCAGATCAGAAAAGGTGCGGTCCATGAATCTTTGAAAAACCAATGGAGCGTTGACCAGACCAAAAGGCATGACGCAATACTCGTAGTGTCCGAAAGGAGTGCGAAAAGCAGTCTTCCATTCGTCGCCTGAGCGAATCCGCAAAAGGTGGTAGGCTCTGCTTAGATCGATTTGAGAAAAGATTTTAGCACCTTGAACTGCTTCCAGAATGTCTCCGATCAGCGGCATGGGATACCTATCCCTTAGCGTGACTTGGTTGAGGCCCCTGTAGTCGATACAAGGTCGAAGTTCACTCGAAACTTTCTTCGGAACAAAGAAAAGTGAAGCCCCAGCGGGAGAGAATGATGGTCGGATCAGGCCATTATGTAAATTAGAATCCAGATATTCCTTGAGAGCCTTCTTTTCCTTGAGGGAAAGAGAAACCATTCGCCCAAAAGGAACCACCGCATTGGGCTGGAGAATGATTTGACAATCTTCTGGTCTATGAGGAGGTAACTCCTGAGGGCCATCGTCCGTGAACACCTCCTGATAGCGGAGATAATCTTTGGGGATGCTATTTACCTTCAAAACATCCGATCTGGAGGCTAGATCTGGAAGAGTGTGGACAGTGGTATGCAGGGTCTGCGTAGAACATGACTGATGACAAAATGCTGAAGTAAATGACAGCTGATTCTTTGTCCAATCAATGGTCGGGTTATGCTTCTGAAGCCAAGAGATCCCCAAGATCACTGGAAAATGTGCTGCCCGGATCAGGTCGAATTGAATGGTTTCGCTGTGATGGAGGATCTTCATCTGCATAGGAGTAGTGGTATGGGTAATGAGACCCGAGCTCAGGGGTTTTCCATCAACTCCTTCCACGTTTTTGGTCCTCATCTTTCTGCAAACGGCGAATGCCGACCTTGGCAGCCCAAACCAAATCCATGAAGCAACCTGCAGTGCCACAGTCCAGTAGCGCCAGGACCTCATAGGACTGCTGAGAGATGAACAACTCAACTCCTACTACCATGAGACGGTTGTCTTCTGTGGTATTCATGGGTGTTACTGATAAAGAAACAAAGGGACCAGGAAATCCCCCTCGGTAACTTGTCCCTACTAGTTCCGAGGAATGGCGTTTCCCGATCGTCGTGGTGGTACATCAGGACAGTCCCTAAGAATGTGCTGGTTGGATCCACAATACATACACAGGTTGTTCTCCCTGCGTCTTCTTCTTTCTTCCGAGGTAAGTGGCCCTCGAGTAGTCCCAATCTGCATTGGTTCTTCTTTCGACAGACAGGTAGAAGAGGGGGAGGTAATCCCAGGATCAGCCGTAGCAGGAAACCCACGCTGCTTTCGATGTTCAGACCGCCGCTCTGAAAGGCGGAAATCCAGCTGTACCACCGTAGACCACAAGTCGGTTAACGTAGCGGGTCTGGTTACCCTTGCCAATTCATCCTTAAGGTCTTCCCTCAATCCTCGACAAAAAATGGTGTACTGGGCGTTCTCTTGCCAGCCTGCGTCTGCAGCCACCCGTTTGAAGCGGGAGATGTAGGACAGAAGATCTGAATTTCCCTGTCGAATATCAAGTAACTGTTCGCTGGCAACTACCGCAGTTTCTTGCCTTTCAAAGGCCAATTTGAACTGGACGGTGAACCCGGCGTAATCGTGTAATAACGGGCTGGCACCGGTCACTAGTGGAGTAGCCCATGAAAGAGCATTGCCCGTGAGATTAGAAATCAGAAAACCTATGCGGGCTGGATCTGAGGCATAGGTCTGGGGTCTGAAGGTGAAATAGATTATACAAGCCTCCATGAATTCTTTAAATCCATTAGGTGAACCATCATATTTGCCGCAGGCTAAAGGCATGGGAGGTAGATCACTCCGGGACTGTCCGAAGCGGTCGACTCGCTGTGTCAGAGCAGTGTTTTCGGCCTTCACAGCCTGTAATTCTAATGTCATATTCTGCATTGCTGTAAGCAGCTCTTGGGCCTGTTCCGGGGTAGTCATTGATATCTCCTTTGGTCGCTGCAAAGTGTCACGTTTGATAGGAGCAAGCGGATTATCGTCTATATCTGATATATCAATGTCCACCTCCCCTTCCTCCTCACCTGTCTCTTCAGAGGACGATTCTCGTCTGGAGGTCTTGTTCTTGGGTCTTTTCTTCTTTGTGAAGAGATACGGCCGTCCGCGGGAAGAAGCCACCCTGATTCCCTGATAAACAGGGAAGCAGCCGGCCCCCGTCCCGCAGGAACCAATACGAGAGGAAAAAAGCAGCCGCTTAAAAAAACCTCTCTAGGGATGTTGCTGGAACTGATTCCGTTCAGGAAGCGATGACAAATGACGTCCGGAATTGCAGGTAAGACGAGCAGGAGCAGCAGGTAACCTCTGAGATGGAGGTACAAGTTCCACAATGCAGCTGAGGACCGGAGAAGTCCGGATTGCAGAAAAGCTGGTAATGAGCAGGGGGCAGTGCAAAGGACTTGTGAAAAAACAGGCACCGCAATAGGACTATAAAGGAAGCACCGACAGGGACCAGGGAAGCGGTCCGGGAAAAAAGAAGGAGGGGAGAAACCCAATACGGTGTGGGAACCGTAAGGACGGGGAAATCAGAGAAGGAGAAGGGAGGATGAGCTAGCACGGAGGGAAAATCCGCGTGGGGAACAGCAGAAAACAACAGGTACGGAGCAAAGGTAAGGAGTAGCACGGCAACAAAGAGAAAGAAAACAAAGTTGCAACGCACAGAGCCCAGAGAAGGCCGTGGCTAAATACGGAAAGGAGAAAACAAGGGAAAAGACTAGACTGTCAAACCAGGAAGTGAAAGAAAGACACGGGACATTCTAATGGCGCCGCCAACGCCAAGCCTTCCATAGCCGCCAGCGACCACCAAAAGACGGCGGCATAACAGACAGATCCTGGCCAGATTGTACAATGGCGATGAGGTTGTGATACAATCCTACGGCAGCAGTGTGTTCTGCGCTCATGGCAGTTTCGATTTGCTGCGCCACTAGAGACGCGAACGCAGAGGCTTGTGTGAAGGCGTATGAGGAGCCAGAAGACACTGCATGGACGCGGGTTACCTCCGACCACAAATCGGAAAGTACGAATTTTGCTGCGAGTCAAGCAACTCATCGGCAGGTGCCCGGGTGGGCAGGAGAACACTCAGCTCCACAGCAAGGAGCTGGCAGAGGGAAAAGGAACACTTAGCATTAGCCAGACGAGGCACTGAATTAACCAGCACAACAAGGCCCTGCAGGCCGTCAAGGGCAGAAGCATGTGGCTTGGAAGCCGCAGAACATGCGGCCTACAGAAAAGTGGTGCAGTTGAAGATAAAGTAAAAAACAATGCATGTGGCAAACACGCACAGGAGACAAGCGGCGGAGCATCAGAAGCGGCTATCCACGGCGGGAAGCACACTTTTATCCCGCAAAGGCCATAAGTGTGCCACAAGGAACAAGAAGATCTTCCTCCACGAAACACGCAAAGTGACACCATCCTAGAAGGTCAGGGCAAATCGAGGCGGCATCACCAGCACTGCACGGTACCCTGAGCAGAGCACACATTGAGGGGACCGGTCAGACCTCAAGATGTCAGCAGACAACTCACTAACTGTCCCAATAACCCCAGCTCAGACACTGCCCACCAGGATGCAGGATAGTCTAATTACACAATTGCCCACACATTTTGACCTCACTGAATCCAGTTCCCTGGGCTCTCGCTGGAAAAGATGGATGAAGGGTTTTGAGGTGTGCATAAAGGCGCTAGGCCCCTTGGACGAGGAGAAGAAGCATAGACTTCTGACACTCTCCATTGGCTCGAATGTCAGGGACATTGTGGATGAGCTCTCCTCCAGTGCCACTGACACATATGCAAACTTAAAGGCAACTAATGGACTATTTCACTCCACATACAAACGTGGATTACGAGAAACACATTTCATACAACCAAGAAAACCAAAGGATAATCCATGGACGTGTGTGTGATGCGTTTGAGACTAAAGATGAAGAACTGCGACTTCAATAACTACTCAAATGAAGAAGCCTTGCGCTCCCAAATCATAGTAAACTGTGAGTGCGCTGATTTTAGGAAAAGACTATTGCAGAAATCACAAACCCTGGAAGAAATTCTGCACTTCGCTCACTCAGATGCAGCACTGGTGTCCCAGGTAGAAGGGTTGGGCAAAATAAAGATCACCCACAGCAAGAGTGAAGGCATCAATAGGCTGGACAATGTAACCAAAGGATATGGAGAACCATTGTGTTACCGATGCGGTTAGGAGTTTCCACATGAAGGACCATGACCAGCCATAGGCCAGCAGTGTTCAGCCTGCAGGGGAGACAATTACTTCAATGCAGTTTGCCGTATGTACCGCAGTCAGATGAGATGAGAAGGTACTGGCGGGAAACCACAAAACGGCCGAGAAAGAGCAGCCCAGAAAGACCAAGGAACACCGATCATTGTCAGGTGTCTCGAGACAGGGAACTGGAAACAAGCACGTCAAGTGGGTGACAACACATGCAAGGAAACAAAACAAGATGTCAACTGCTTTTTAGCTGTCATGGACGAACTAGCAAAAACGGAGGAGGGACTGCTCCTCATGGGCACACAACTAGTGATCCCCAGGACCCTGCGATGAAAAGTATTGGAGCTAGCTCACAAAGGCCACAGAGACATAGTGCCTACCAAACGCATGCTTAGACATAAATTGTGGTTTCCTCTTCTGCATGCACGGGTGGAAGACCTCTTGAAGCACTGTCCCACCTGTGCAGTCATCAACCCCCACACGAGACCGAGCCTTTCTGAAAGAGCATGGGATGAAATTGCAGTGGACTTCTTCGGGCCACTAGATGGAGGTGACTACATCCTAGTGGCCATAGAAAAATACTCTTAACTTCATTAATCATATGGAATACAAATCTTGGAGAAGGGAACCCTGCAACTTCATTACCCTTTTTTTTGCGTTATGAACTATGATGAAGTACAAGTCTTGGCGGAGGGAACCGTGAAACTTCATGACTTCTTCTTTTGTGCTTTGAACTGTGACGTTTGGAACTTGGGGAAGGTAATCCCGAGAATTGTTTCAAAACTATATTGTAACGCTCACCTGGTATCCACGGGGACGTCACTCAGCCTGTTCTGACCTCTTACGACCTCAAACCCTTCCCTGGAGGCTATTCGACTGGAGACTGGGCCTGAAACAATGAAGTTAACTTCCTAACATTCAGTAGTTTAATTAACCCTGAAAGTTCATTGGTTTCATGAATGCAGCATACAGTGATTTTAAATATTAAAGGATATTTGTACCACGCACTATCACCACCGGTACCCTGGCGCTCTAGCGGCTCTGAAAGAAAGGGGAAGGAGGTGGGAGGGTGAGTTAGTGGGAATACGCTGGAAAAGTGTAAGAGAGCAGTGATGTGCCGTTGGCGGCTTCAGCTCGGTGGGTCCGTTGGCTGCGCTTGGGGTGTTTTACGATCGGTAGTCCTTGTGTGCTGTTGTACGAGTCTATGTGTGGTTTGTTTTGTGTTTGCAGTGTACTGAAGTTTGTGCGGATTGTTGTGTTGTAGGTTTGTGGTTGTGTTTGGTTAGAGTTTGAGGGGTGTATGCAGAGGGGTAAAATTGTTAGTGTGTTAGTTAATTGGCATTGCTGCCTGGAACTGCGGTGCAAAATTTCCGTATTCTCTCCACTAGCGGTGCGGGAGCATCTCTACCGCTCTGTCCTGATCTGGGCCGTCCGATACTTACAGTCCATTTCACACACGGCATCCACTCACATTCATAACCTTACCCAAGTTCGGCCTTGGTCACCTACCTGACACCTGTCTCTATGCAGGGCAGGTAGGCGTTTGTGTGTCGCTTCAAATCTGGCCCAGAGAGCATGCCCAATCCAACGAGGGAGGTGAAAAAAAGAGTCATTGAACATAAATCACGCATCCGAACTAGAATATTGACTGCCCCACTTGTGAATCACTTTGTCAAAAAAGGACACACACGGATGATTTTATATGGACAATTCTCAAAAAACTAACGCCACCAAGAAGAGGCAGGGATTTTGGACAAATACTCCTCAAATGAGAACAACTGTGGATTTTTAGACTCAACACAGTAAAAAATTTACTGAATGAGGAAATACAATGGAACAATTTGGCCCTAATGAAATGAACATATAACATTGATGGCAAGAGATGTCGCATGAAGATCATCAAAGATTCCACAACACTGCCCATCAGGGATTTATCCTGATGGAACATCCTAAGAAGGACTATGTGTATGGTTTACACTTGTGGAACCTCCTTCCCGAAGTCAATCGGTGCATGTGATGTAAAAAAACACACACACATCTGTACGATTTGGCGCCCCCACCCAAATTAATAACAATCCGGAACTGATGCATATCAACATAGCACCAATGACGAAGGAAGAAGGCGCATACAAATGTATAATTAATTTCTTGATATGCTTATAGAACATGGCTGCCTGCACACTGTGTCAAAAAGAATTAAAAAAAATCGCACGAGCGATCTCTTGTCACAGTATATAAAAAACTGTAAAAAAACTGTAATTGATAGAAGGATTTAGGCATGTATAATTGCTCCAGCTTCCTACTTGCACTGTAAAATTATATCATAACAGGTAGCGCCCATACCAATCACAGAAAATCCAAGACACTCTAAAATGGCCACCAAAATACGAGGGCCACTAACAGCAACGAGGGACCACTCAAAAGTATCTCCCTTGCTGGGCAACCGTTGCTAAACACAGAGCAACAGCGTTGCCGTCCCTCGGCCAGATGCAAGTTGAAGCCGCACAAGATACATGGTGAGTGGCGTCCCTGCATTCACAAATAATTATGCGCTCCCATTTAGAACGAATCCTTCGCGCCCGATTGCGAGCTGAGGCTAGCCATCCCAGCTGCCGCACACGCGATCGCGCACCACATGGCCGCGTTTTTAAGAAAATCTCTATTATCCACAAGTTACGGGTCAGACAGTCGGGCACACATCTGTGTTCCGAACGCTGACGAACCGCTGCAGGGCTGCCGTCCTGGATTACATAATAGTGTGAAACCCAGTGCTGCAGGGCTGCCATCTCATATTATAAAAGAGAATGCAAGACTGAATATGCTGCTAAATTAAGACTCCATCCGGCACGCGCAGGCCATTTTCAGAGCGGCAAACAAAAAACAATATAACGAAGTGGGTTAGTCCTGACACACTCCACCTTTGGTCTCTTACAGGTCCCTATAGACGCACTCCTGACACTCGGCAGACAGTACCCGCACGCCAGAGTTGGTATGAGGCAATTCCAAGCAGTGTACGCCATATATTTGTCTCGACTAGCCAGAATAGACTGTTTAGATATTCTTATCGTAAATCAATTTAGTTTGTTTAAAATTAACCAGTAACAAAACATAAATATGAGAAAGTAAATGATGTATAGTGACCTCAAGAAGTAAAACCCATTGTGGTTTTCTCTCTCTTAGGTAGATGGGATGATGGCCCCCTATTCCCCACACCCCTTGATCTCACAGAGACAAGCTAAAAATCACGGTCCTGAAGAAGATGATAACTAACTTTCATCGAAACCGGTCGACCACCTTTTAACCCAGGATATCCCAAAAACCAACCTGGGATACCCCGTGAACAGAACCATACAACATTGTGCTGTGGAAGAAGTTCCTTTTTTTAAAAAAATCCCTTCACTTTTTAACCACTTGGGGACCTCACACTTCTTAAGAAGGTCAATAAAAGAAAAAAAGGTCTAATGACCCATGCAAACAGTTCCTCTCTGAAATGTGGCCCCAAGCTTCACCTGCCTGGACCAGGGGAGGAGTTCTGCTGTGGGTACCGGCAGGCAACCCCAGCTGCCCCTGGTCTTGCCTGTTGGAGGTACAGTTCCCTCGCAACACTGCAGTCTCCTCTCAAGTAACAGGGCCAGTGTTTGGGCAGTTTTCTCCTCCTCCAGGTCTCCCAGGGTCTCTTCAGCTCGCTAGGTCCTTCTCCTGCTTCCTGGCACCTTGCAGCATCCCTGACTCGCTCAAGAAGTGCCTTTGGATTCCACCTTTTATACTTCCTGAGAGAGGCAATTAAGTTCAGGTGTGCATAGTTGTAAAAGGAGGCTTCACTTTGCCTGGCCTCATTGCTGGGACAGTCTGCTGTCAATAGGAACGAGTCTTTCTTCTGTCTCTGAGCATGTTTTTCATCAGTAATCTTCATCCTCCCAATACCTCTCCTTCTCTTCTCAGTGTTTGAGGGAAAAAAGAGCGGGGGGCGTTGGAAAGTTAGTAAATCCTGTATAGTAGGATGGGGAAGAGGTCATAAAGGAAAGGGGATACCTCTCGCCATCAGGTGCCCCTAACCTACTCCCCGAGGACCCCCTCACCCAGGTGATCCTCCTGCAGTGGTCCACCCCCAGAAACTGGATCCAACAGCGATGGCTGTGTCCTGGCCACCTGGATGACAAATCCCCGGAGACTAGCACATGGGATACCTTCTGGATTCTCAATATATATATATATATATATATATATATATTAGCAAAAGTACCCATTCTCCGATCCACGGGTTCTGTAGACAGACTTTATTACACTCTCATTAATTGTTGAACATGTTCATCCTGTAGGTTGCTGTTATGCCTTACCCTGATGTGGTGCAGTTTGTGCCGGTGCATTGCGGTGCAAATATCTCAGAAATCGACATCCTAGGGCCTTGAAATTTGTTTTTTATTTAGGTCCCTGGGACCTTGAGTTTTGTTCCCCATGTCATGATCGGTTCAGAAACATTTTTTCTTTCCCTTCCCGGTGAACATGGTTTACGGCTTCGTCGGCAGGCACCATCTCGCAAAAATTCTCTGGAAAAGTAATTTTACCTGATGCAGCAACATTTCTTTTTTCCCTTCCTGGTGAACATGGTTTACAGCACTGTAAAGCTTGTTTAGAAACACCATTTATTGTTTCTTTCTTGGTGAACATGGTTTACATCTTCGTCGGCAGGCACTATCTCGCAAAAATCCTCTGGAAAAGTTATTTCACTTGATGGAGCAACAATTTTTGTTTCCCTTCACGGTGAACAGGGTTTACAGCATTGTAAAGATTGCTTAGAAACCACATTTCTTTCCCCTTCCCGTTGAACATGGTTAACAGAATCGGTGGCAGGCCCCATCATGCAAAAATCCTCTGGAAAGGTAATCCCACCTGATACAGCAACAATTTGGAATGTTCTAGAATGCTACTGCCTTCACCTCACAAGTCCATTTGCCTCTCATACATTTTTTTTTCCTTTTCCGGTGAACATGGTTCACAGCTTTGTCGGAAGGCCACAAACCCACAAACAAATGTTAACTTTTGCTGAAATCCATGGAAATGGGTGAGGTGTCCAAATGTCATATAGCCAGTAATGTCAGAAGGGTCTAAACAGGTAACTATGCAAAATCCGGTGCAGATTTGTGAAACGGTGTGGCATTGTATAAGGAACAACGCTTTGCGCCACAAACCCACATACAACATTTGACTTTTACATATATAGATATATATAGATATTTTACATTTGTTCACAAGCTGCAAAAATACATTTGAATCTGCAACTTTAGACCCGTATAAGAAGGTTTTTAAAGTGTATGAACACTTGTAAAAATAAAAATTCAATTGAACGGCATGAGAGATTCGTAACCAAGAAATTATCCAGGTCCACAAAACTGTATGGAAATAAACCCAAACACAAGACATAAACAGGATTTATATTGTATAACAAACAAAGAAAAGTGGGTCCACTTAAAATACAATCGAAGGATGGCTTCTCCTTGTTTTTCAAACAAACAATTAAAAAGACAGCTTTTGGCTTTCAATTGTGTGAAAAGTCTGGGCCACTCCCAGCAATCCTTGGGGAGTTTCAGTCACTCTCAGTATGGGGTGTTTAACTGTCCTCTGCACTTCTCTCCCAATAGCCGATATGTTTGCCTCCAACACCTTAGTGTAGACTCCAGTTCCAGGGATTTCTGCTGTCAACGTCAAGATCTGGGCTGCAACGGGAATGAGGCTATAAGTCGCCATGATTAAGCCCCAAGGTCTCCTGCTGGTCGCAGGATGATGGGCTGCTTTGGTGAGGGATTATTCTAGCACTGGTCTTTGGAATTCCTGTTTGTATTTATTGAACATATAGAATATAATTTCTATCAGAAATGTCTTACAACGGAAGCATTACACATGACAGTGACATTCCATGGGTTATGTGCCTGTACTATAGAGTGTGGGTATCCGATTGAAATAGAACCTCTTGATGTACGGGTATCATTGTGAGACATATACCTTGAATATAGACTGATGACAAACTTAAATAAGCTAAGCAAAATGGACCAACTACCATGACATATGATCAGTGTACATGTTTACATTAGTTTTACAAAGGTAGCGGGCGCCCCTCTCTCGCAAGAACAGACATGATAACCTGTTCAGTGGTTATTAACCACTTGAGAGTTCGCAGCCACTGCTTTTACTCACTGTGCCTTTCACAGATGGGAAATATCCATTTGCATATCAGTCTTTGTCCTGCCCAGGGGCAGTCCAGCACCGAAATACAATGGCAATTCCAATCTGAACGAGAGTACCACCAGCAACCCCATACACGTGTTTCACCCTTGTTGGGGATCATCAGTGAGGTGAAGCTGATGCCTCTCTAAGCACAGTGAGAGGGAGACCACGTCTGGTTGCCCCCAGGAGACCTAGGGTTACCAATCCCAGGTTCCTTAAAAAATAGTTTTACAAAGGTAGCGGGCGCCCCTCTCTCGCAAGAACAGACATGATAACCTGTTCAGTGGTTATTAACCACTTGAGAGTTCGCAGCCACTGCTTTTACTCACTGTGCCTTTCACAGATGGGAAATATCCATTTGCATATCAGTCTTTGTCCTGCCCAGGGGCAGTCCAGCACCGAAATACAATGGCAATTCCAATCTGAACGAGAGTACCACCAGCAACCCCATACACGTGTTTCACCCTTGTTGGGGATCATCAGTGAGGTGAAGCTGATGCCTCTCTAAGCACAGTGAGAGGGAGACCACGTCTGGTTGCCCCCAGGAGACCTAGGGTTACCAATCCCAGGTTCCTTAAAAAATAGTTTTACAAAGGTAGCGGGCGCCCCTCTCTCGCAAGAACAGACATGATAACCTGTTCAGTGGTTATTAACCACTTGAGAGTTCGCAGCCACTGCTTTTACTCACTGTGCCTTTCACAGATGGGAAATATCCATTTGCATATCAGTCTTTGTCCTGCCCAGGGGCAGTCCAGCACCGAAATACAATGGCAATTCCAATCTGAACGAGAGTACCACCAGCAACCCATACACGTGTTTCACCCTTGTTGGGGATCATCAGTGAGGTGAAGCTGATGCCTCTCTAAGCACAGTGAGAGGGAGACCACGTCTGGTTGCCCACAGGAGACCTAGGGTTACCAATCCCAGGTTCCTTAAAAAATAGTTTTACAAAGGTAGCGGGCGCCCCTCCCTCGCAAGAACAGACATGATAACCTGTTCAGTGGTTATTAACCACTTGAGAGTTCGCAGCCACTGCTTTTACTCACTGTGCCTTTCACAGATGGGAAATATCCATTTGCATATCAGTCTTTGTCCTGCCCAGGGGCAGTCCAGCACCGAAATACAATGGCAATTCCAATCTGAACGAGAGTACCACCAGCAACCCCATACACGTGTTTCACCCTTGTTGGGGATCATCAGTGAGGTGAAGCTGATGCCTCTCTAAGCACAGTGAGAGGGAGACCACGTCTGGTTGCCCCCAGGAGACCTAGGGTTACCAATCCCAGGTTCCTTAAAAAATAGTTTTACAAAGGTAGCGGGCGCCCCTTTCTCGCAAGAACAGACATGATAACCTGTTCAGTGGTTATTAACCACTTGAGAGTTCGCAGCCACTGCTTTTACTCACTGTGCCTTTCACAGATGGGAAATATCCATTTGCATATCAGTCTTTGTCCTGCCCAGGGGCAGTCCAGCACCGAAATACAATGGCAATTCCAATCTGAACGAGAGTACCACCAGCAACCCCATACACGTGTTTCACCCTTGTTGGGGATCATCAGTGAGGTGAAGCTGATGCCTCTCTAAGCACAGTGAGAGGGAGACCACGTCTGGTTGCCCCCAGGAGACCTAGGGTTACCAATCCCAGGTTCCTTAAAAAATAGTTTTACAAAGGTAGCGGGCGCCCCTCTCTCGCAAGAACAGACATGATAACCTGTTCAGTGGTTATTAACCACTTGAGAGTTCGCAGCCACTGCTTTTACTCACTGTGCCTTTCACAGATGGGAAATATCCATTTGCATATCAGTCTTTGTCCTGCCCAGGGGCAGTCCAGCACCGAAATACAATGGCAATTCCAATCTGAACGAGAGTACCACCAGCAACCCCATACACGTGTTTCACCCTTGTTGGGGATCATCAGTGAGGTGAAGCTGATGCCTCTCTAAGCACAGTGAGAGGGAGACCACGTCTGGTTGCCCCCAGGAGACCTAGGGTTACCAATCCCAGGCTCCTTAAAAAATAGTTATACAAAGGTAGCGGGCGCCCCTCTCTCGCAAGAACAGACATGATAACCTGTTCAGTGGTTATTAACCACTTGAGAGTTCGCAGCCACTGCTTTTACTCACTGTGCCTTTCACAGATGGGAAATATCCATTTGCATATCAGTCTTTGTCCTGCCCAGGGGCAGTCCAGCACCGAAATACAATGGCAATTCCAATCTGAACGAGAGTACCACCAGCAATCCCATACACGTGTTTCACCCTTGTTGGGGATCATCAGTGAGGTGAAGCTGATGCCTCTCTAAGCACAGTGAGAGGGAGACCACGTCTGGTTGCCCCCAGGAGACCTAGGGTTACCAATCCCAGGTTCCCTAAAAAATAGTTTTACAAAGGTAGCGGGCGCCCCTCTCTCGCAAGAACAGACATGATAACCTGTTCAGTGGTTATTAACCACTTGAGAGTTCGCAGCCACTGCTTTTACTCACTGTGCCTTTCACAGATGGGAAATATCCATTTGCATATCAGTCTTTGTCCTGCCCAGGGGCAGTCCAGCACCGAAATACAATGGCAATTCCAATCTGAACGAGAGTACCACCAGCAACCCCATACACGTGTTTCACCCTTGTTGGGGATCATCAGTGAGGTGAAGCTGATGCCTCTCTAAGCACAGTGAGAGGGAGACCACGTCTGGTTGCCCCCAGGAGACCTAGGGTTACCAATCCCAGGTTCCTTAAAAAATAGTTTTACAAAGGTAGCGGGCGCCCCTCTCTCGCAAGAACAGACATGATAACCTGTTCAGTGGTTATTAACCACTTGAGAGTTCGCAGCCACTGCTTTTACTCACTGTGCCTTTCACAGATGGGAAATATCCATTTGCATATCAGTCTTTGTCCTGCCCAGGGGCAGTCCAGCACCGAAATACAATGGCAATTCCAATCTGAACGAGAGTACCACCAGCAACCCCATACACGTGTTTCACCCTTGTTGGGGATCATCAGTGAGGTGAAGCTGATGCCTCTCTAAGCACAGTGAGAGGGAGACCACGTCTGGTTGCCCCCAGGAGACCTAGGGTTACCAATCCCAGGTTCCTTAAAAAATAGTTTTACAAAGGTAGCGGGCGCCCCTCTCTCGCAAGAACAGACATGATAACCTGTTCAGTGGTTATTAACCACTTGAGAGTTCACAGCCACTGCTTTTACTCACTGTGCCTTTCACAGATGGGAAATATCCATTTGCATATCAGTCTTTGTCCTGCCCAGGGGCAGTCCAGCACCGAAATACAATGGCAATTCCAATCTGAACGAGAGTACCACCAGCAACCCCATACACGTGTTTCACCCTTGTTGGGGATCATCAGTGAGGTGAAGCTGATGCCTCTCTAAGCACAGTGAGAGGGAGACCACGTCTGGTTGCCCCCAGGAGACCTAGGGTTACCAATCCCAGGTTCCTTAAAAAATAGTTTTACAAAGGTAGCGGGCGCCCCTCTCTCGCAAGAACAGACATGATAACCTGTTCAGTGGTTATTAACCACTTGAGAGTTCACAGCCACTGCTTTTACTCACTGTGCCTTTCACAGATGGGAAATATCCATTTGCATATCAGTCTTTGTCCTGCCCAGGGGCAGTCCAGCACCGAAATACAATGGCAATTCCAATCTGAACGAGAGTACCACCAGCAACCCCATACACGTGTTTCACCCTTGTTGGGGATCATCAGTGAGGTGAAGCTGATGCCTCTCTAAGCACAGTGAGAGGGAGACCACGTCTGGTTGCCCCCAGGAGACCTAGGGTTACCAATCCCAGGTTCCTTAAAAAATAGTTTTACAAAGGTAGCGGGCGCCCCTCTCTCGCAAGAACAGACATGATAACCTGTTCAGTGGTTATTAACCACTTGAGAGTTCGCAGCCACTGCTTTTACTCACTGTGCCTTTCACAGATGGGAAATATCCATTTGCATATCAGTCTTTGTCCTGCCCAGGGGCAGTCCAGCACCGAAATACAATGGCAATTCCAATCTGAACGAGAGTACCACCAGCAACCCCATACAAGTGTTTCACCCTTGTTGGGGATCATCAGTGAGGTGAAGCTGATGCCTCTCTAAGCACAGTGAGAGGGAGACCACGTCTGGTTGCCCCCAGGAGACCTAGGGTTACCAATCCCAGGTTCCTTAAAAAATAGTTTTACAAAGGTAGCGGGCGCCCCTCTCTCGCAAGAACAGACATGATAACCTGTTCAGTGGTTATTAACCACTTGAGAGTTCGCAGCCACTGCTTTTACTCACTGTGCCTTTCACAGATGGGAAATATCCATTTGCATATCAGTCTTTGTCCTGCCCAGGGGCAGTCCAGCACCGAAATACAATGGCAATTCCAATCTGAACGAGAGTACCACCAGCAACCCCATACACGTGTTTCACCCTTGTTGGGGATCATCAGTGAGGTGAAGCTGATGCCTCTCTAAGCACAGTGAGAGGGAGACCATGTCTGGTTGCCCCCAGGAGACCTAGGGTTACCAATCCCAGGTTCCTTAAAAAATAGTTTTACAAAGGTAGCGGGCGCCCCTCTCTCGCAAGAACAGACATGATAACCTTTTCAGTGGTCATTAACCACTTGAGAGTTCGCAGCCACTGCTTTTACTCACTGTGCCTTTCACAGATGGGAAATATCCATTTGCATATCAGGTTATCATGTCTGTTCTTGCGAGAGAGGGGCGCCCGCTACCTTTGTAAAACTATTTTTTAAGGAACCTGGGATTGGTAACCCTAGGTCTCCTGGGGGCAACCAGACGTGGTCTCCCTCTCACTGTGCTTAGAGAGGCATCAGCTTCACCTCACTGATGATCCCCAACAAGGGTGAAACACGTGTATGGGGTTGCTGGTGGTACTCTCGTTCAGATTGGAATTGCCATTGTATTTCGGTGCTGGACTGCCCCTGGGCAGGACAAAGACTGATATGCAAATGGATATTTCCCATCTGTGAAAGGCACACTGAGTAAAAGCAGTGGCTGCGAACTCTCAAGTGGTTAATAACCACTGAACAGGTTATCATGTCTGTTCTTGCGAGAGAGGGGCGCCCGCTACCTTTGTAAAACTATTTTTTAAGGAACCTGGGATTGGTAACCCTAGGTCTCCTGGGGGCAACCAGACGTGGTCTCCCTCTCACTGTGCTTAGAGAGGCATCAGCTTCACCTCACTGATGATCCCCAACAAGGGTGAAACACGTGTATGGGGTTGCTGGTGGTACTCTCGTTCAGATTGGAATTGCCATTGTATTTCGGTGCTGGACTGCCTCTGGGCAGGACAAAGACTGATATGCAAATGGATATTTCCCATCTGTGAAAGGCACAGTGAGTAAAAGCAGTGGCTGCGAACTCTCAAGTGGTTAATAACCACTGAACAGGTTATCATGTCTGTTCTTGCGAGAGAGGGGCGCCCGCTACCTTTGTAAAACTATTTTTTAAGGAACCTGGGATTGGTAACCCTAGGTCTCCTGGGGGCAACCAGACGTGGTCTCCCTCTCACTGTGCTTAGAGAGGCATCAGCTTCACCTCACTGATGATCCCCAACAAGGGTGAAACACGTGTATGGGGTTGCTGGTGGTACTCTCGTTCAGATTGGAATTGCCATTGTATTTCGGTGCTGGACTGCCCCTGGGCAGGACAAAGACTGATATGCAAATGGATATTTCCCATCTGTGAAAGGCACAGTGAGTAAAAGCAGTGGCTGCGAACTCTCAAGTGGTTAATAACCACTGAACAGGTTATCATGTCTGTTCTTGCGAGAGAGGGGCGCCCGCTACCTTTGTAAAACTATTTTTTAAGGAACCTGGGATTGGTAACCCTAGGTCTCCTGGGGGCAACCAGACGTGGTCTCCCTCTCACTGTGCTTAGAGAGGCATCAGCTTCACCTCACTGATGATCCCCAACAAGGGTGAAACACGTGTATGGGGTTGCTGGTGGTACTCTCGTTCAGATTGGAATTGCCATTGTATTTCGGTGCTGGACTGCCCCTGGGCAGGACAAAGACTGATATGCAAATGGATATTTCCCATCTGTGAAAGGCACAGTGAGTAAAAGCAGTGGCTGCAAACTCTCAAGTGGTTAATAACCACTGAACAGGTTATCATGTCTGTTCTTGCGAGAGAGGGGCGCCCGCTACCTTTGTAAAACTATTTTTTAAGGAACCTGGGATTGGTAACCCTAGGTCTCCTGGGGGCAACCAGACGTGGTCTCCCTCTCACTGTGCTTAGAGAGGCATCAGCTTCACCTCACTGATGATCCCCAACAAGGGTGAAACACGTGTATGGGGTTGCTGGTGGTACTCTCGTTCAGATTGGAATTGCCATTGTATTTCGGTGCTGGACTGCCCCTGGGCAGGACAAAGACTGATATGCAAATGGATATTTCCCATCTGTGAAAGGCACAGTGAGTAAAAGCAGTGGCTGCGAACTCTCAAGTGGTTAATAACCACTGAACAGGTTATCATGTCTGTTCTTGCGAGAGAGGGGCGCCCGCTACCTTTGTAAAACTATTTTTTAAGGAACCTGGGATTGGTAACCCTAGGTCTCCTGGGGGCAACCAGACGTGGTCTCCCTCTCACTGTGCTTAGAGAGGCATCAGCTTCACCTCACTGATGATCCCCAACAAGAGTGAAACACGTGTATGGGGTTGCTGGTGGTACTCTCGTTCAGATTGGAATTGCCATTGTATTTCGGTGCTGGACTGCCCCTGGGCAGGACAAAGACTGATATGCAAATGGATATTTCCCATCTGTGAAAGGCACAGTGAGTAAAAGCAGTGGCTGCGAACTCTCAAGTGGTTAATAACCACTGAACAGGTTATCATGTCTGTTCTTGCGAGAGAGGGGCGCCCGCTACCTTTGTAAAACCATGTTTACATTAGGTTCATATATGTGTGCCATTTTAAGAAGTTAGGCGCTCGGGTTGTAAAATGAGGGTCAGTGTCCAAAACCCAATTAAGGAAGCTCACAACAAAATGCTAAATTCATTCAGACTTTTCAATCTAATGTGTTACTCGGATCAAGCAAAAAACGTGTATTATCCTATCCCACAAGTTAGCACCCACCTTATGTAACGCTCACCTGATTCCCACAGAGACGCTGACCCGAACTGGACTGCTACCGTTTCTTCTATCGTGAGGGGTAGGGTCCGGAAGATGATCTGGATGGGGCCTCCGAATTTGGATTGCTTGGCTTGTAGAGTAAGTTTTCTGCAGCTGGAAGAAAAGGGATTGATTACCAGCTGGGGTGGATATGTGTTCCCACCAATCTCCCGTTTCTCACTCTTCTTGACCCCCAACTTGGTTTCTGCGAGCTCTCACCTTAGGTATTGTAAAGATGAGCTCTCCATCCTGCTTCAGGTGCAGGGGTGCGTAGAATCCAGTTACGTCACTGGATGGGAAATAGTTGCGGACACTGTGTCCTTTCGTCTCTCCTGCGGTAGCCGTAAGTATGAGTGTCTTTTCTCCACAGGAGCCGGGGCCCAGAAACCTAAACCAGGTAAGTCTCTTGGTGAGTATTTGTTCTCCATGCTTAGTTAGTGCTCACCATTTATTCCTCTTATGCAGGTGCTGGGATGTAGCTGGCGTTGTGGCCGCGGTGGAGGAAGGTAAGTGAAAGAAAAGCGACTGCTTACTTCTAATGATTGTCTTTTTCTGCTTACAGGTGCCGAGATGCTGCTGGCGACACAGCCGCTGTCGCGCGTGATGAGGCACGTAAGTAAGTGGCAGAAATGTGGCCGCTTTAGAGCGGGCACCTCTAATGACTGTCTTTTTCTGTCTTTCAGGTGCCGAGATGCTGCCGGCGTCGTGGCCGCGGTGGAGTTCGGCGAGGCCACAGATGGGTAAGGCAAGGCGGCGCGGCTGCGAGCGTTTGAGAGCGCTGCTAATCTTGTACCTTTCCTTTGCAGGATCGTCGGAGGTAGGATTGCTGAGGCCGGATTCCGGTAAGTATATTTTCTAATGCTCGCCTTCTCTTTTCTTGTCTGTTTGCAGGTGTTTTCCGGGTGCTGGCGGGCGTGTCAGGAGCCAGGATGCAGGAGCTGACTCGGTGAGCGTCCTGCTGCTGATGCAGAATAACGCGAAGCACGTGCATTCCATCGGGCGTGGTTTAAATAGCAGAGAAGTGCTTCAGGTGTGTGTTCTTCCACCGGCCCCACCCAGGTAAGAAAAGAGTTCCTGAATAGAGGAAATAGTTCCTCCCAGCCCTGATGGCTGGGGACTCAGCCAGACTGGATTGTTCTGGGTAAGTATGCAGCATGGTCTGCCCCAGGTAAGTCCACCCAAGCATTATTACACAGTTTATCAATATGAGCCCGGCGCCTATGGCGCCGGGACTGAAGTCCTTTATGAGCCTGGCGCCAAAGGCGCCAGGACACGGTCCAAAGGGCCCCTGTAGGGGTCTGCTGGGTCCGGAGATGTGGAAGAAGGGTCTGCTTCCGGGGGCGCTGGGCCAGTCCTGGCTCCTGGGGAGTAGTGCTCATGACACCTTATCAGCTGTGATCAATCAACAAACCATGTTATGCATGAAGCGAAGATTCAAGCATACTTATACTTATACCCAGTGATTGGTTGGGATAAATGCGTATTGGTCCTAGAAGGTTATCCTCAACACAACTTGGAATCCTTCTCTGGAAACAATCGTCTACATATAAAACTGTAAGATAGCTGTAAACAGGACAGTTCAAAACCCAAAGAGGTTACAGATGTCACAGATGATTTAACCGCACAGCCAACGGTTACCTGAAAGTGTTACATGGTTCAGAGTTTAAAACACTTTAATGTGAGGGTGAGTGGTATGTAAAACTAAATGAGAAACAATTCCAGTGGGTATTATACACTTAGTTATTTAAGCATACAACCTTTTTATCACAGAAATATTTGTCAAATATATAGAGCAAGTGGTCATTCTTATGTTCTCAAAATGCTCTTATATTTTAGGCAAAGCAACCAAGCTCATTATTGGTTATTATTCCCTTTCCCATTCTATGAAGGGTACTTTCGAAAGAGTACAAAAAGAATGTACTGGACTGTCCTTTGAATGATAATCTTCTATCTTCTAACCTTCACAGACTAGATTCTGTCATGAAAGAATTTCTATGTTATGTTTGGCATAAAGTACAGTTTTTAAAACACTAATGTAATTTTAATACAAATGGAAATGCGTTTATGTAAATTATTTGACTATAGGTTCATACCCAGGGTTTTGACAATCACCAGTAAGAGGATGACCATTGCCATTTAGAACCTGATTCTGACACTGTCATGACGCTTACTGAGGTATGGGTTGCCGGTTCTGGCATGAACAGAGGAATGACTGCTGAATGTATAGACTGCTACTGACACTCTGATGATGTTCTTTAAAGTATAGGGTCTGATTCTTACACAAACCGGTAGGTGGCCATTGAATTTTAGGAACTGGTTCTGGTGCAGAGATGAGGTGTACTGAATTATGAGTCACTTATTTTAATATGAACCACAGGATTTTGATGTTTAGGACCACTTCTGTTATTGAGATATTGTTCACTGCCTGTGTATACCAGTCCTCTCCTGGGACGCCTGATGCAGACTTCCTACAGCGACTGATAAGGTAAGTGTGCTGTGAGCGGGGAGTACAGCCATTACTGCACTCCAATAAAACCCAACCACTCGCATTACTCAATTAAATTAAACCTACTCGAATCTAGCCTAAGTATGTAACTGGTATTTCACTACACTGCCAAAGTTTGAATCTAAGTGGGTTTCATTACATTGTTCATTATATGTGAGTTTCAAATCTACGTCAATTTTTCCACTGCTGTGTGCCTCAAATCTAGGAGCAGTTCTCCACTGCTGTGTATTTCAAATCTAGGTGCATTTCTGCACTACTGTGTATTTCCAATTTAGGTGCATTTCTCCACTGCTGTATGTCTCAAATCTAGATGCATTTCTCCACTGCAGTGTTTCAAATCTAGGTGCATGTTTACACTGCTGTGTGTCTCAAATCTATTTGCATTTTTCCACTGCTGTGAGTTTCAAATTTAGGTACATTTCCACCATTGCGTGTTTCAAAACTAGGTGTGTTCTCCCAGTGCTGTGTGCTCCAAATCTAGGTGCATTTCCACTACTGCATGTTTAGGTTACTACATTCCTGGGCACCTGGAAGCTACTAGCTTCGTGCATAGGTGGCCTAACACAGCATTGCCTGAAGTACTAGGCCTGAGAATGTATGGCCATGTTTTGCAGATAGAGCTGAGATTATAATAGACTTGGAGGTTTCTGATGCACCAGACGCCTATAAAGGGGAGCATAAATAATGCGGTAGGCACAGGAAGGAAATCAGGGAGAGGGAGGCCCTTCCAACCTCATGGATACTCGCACATAACTCCCCCTACCCTGACTCGGCACTCAGCACCTACAACACTAGAATCCAGCTATCCCCCACGATCAATTCGGTCTAGCTGCACACAAAATTGTATACCACATTGCACACTGCAACAACCTTTAGAATGAGAATGCAGCTATCCTCCATGATGAATTCAGCCTAGCTGCACACATACTCTTACATACTAGCACCATCTCCACTAGAATGCAGATACCCCCACGACACTTCGGCCTAGCTGCACACATACTACCTGTCTCACATACCCAACACACTGCTTCCAGCATTAGAATGCAACTATCCACCACGAGAAATTTGGTCTAGCTGCACACATGCACTATCTACTGCTTTGACTCTCTCCACTGACCTGGACTCCGGTCCCCGAGGGCGTTCAACCTACAGGGCATTGAGACCATACCAATGGTGAAAGGCGATATACAAATGCCCATTGACATAACATAACATTTGAGCTATGTGTTCCTGATTCTAACAGGAAACAGAGGATGGCCACTGAGGTGTATGACTCCTTCTGTCACTGAGATAATATTCTTTGAGGTTTGTGTTCCTGATTCTAACAGGAAACAGGGAATGGCCACTGAGATTTAGGTAAAGTCAATGACGTTTGCCTTCCTGATTCTAACATGAATGAAGGGCTGGGCATTCCAGTCTAGGTGCTTGACCTAAACACAACTAAGTGCTGGATATTGAAACACAAGTGATAATTTTTATTTATTTTTTTATTCAAAGAAAACATATGGTTTATAACAAACCTTTGTTACAAATTACAAAATCTGAACATTTCTCAACATGCCATATCTTGAGTGTACATGCCTTCTAAATTCAGTGAAAAATGAACTTATTCTAAAACACCAAAGGCCCTATCTAGAAATTGGATCAAGCAGAAGATGGCTGAAAAATGTGAGCCCCGAGAGAGGAAAGCCCAAAATACTTCTGCATCAGACATGTAGGTGCTAGTAGCCCAACTTCAAAGGTAAAATGTTTGCAAGTCAGTCAAAGCCATACAGAATAGTTACATGTTTCAACGTTTCAAGTTTTTCTGAGCTGTTACAGAATCGACATTTGTTAGAGGCTGACTGCTTGAAGATGTACAACAGTTGGTTAGTTGGTAACAAATTCACTCTGAAACGCAAGAAGTATTTTCTATACCAGGAGTTCGGAATTTTGAGGAGGTATTTGGGCAGATGGTTCCTGGGTTGATGTCATCTTTTATGGCATATGCAAGCTTGAAGAAATGTTTACCTTCTAGGGTTTTAATCCAATCGTCTGTCCATAATTTCTGCTTAACGTTTGCTGGATTGCAAACTAGTTAATCGGAATCGGTGTGCAGTTTGGTCAATAAAATTTGGCAGTTTTTGTGCCAATTATTCAGTAGGGCCTCTGTGCCGTTAGTCAGTGCCAGGTTTAGTATACGAAAAGGCTTCGTCGAGGGAGCAAATATTCACTTGCGATAGAGAGACAAAGATTTCCATTGAGTGCAGGAGCGATACTAATCCCAATTCATAGCGTATGACCACAGCAGGAATTATGTTTGAAAGTTTGAGGATCTTTCTCCAAAAAGACCCTTTGAGGGTTGACCAGAGTTCCCATGGAGTAGAGATATATCCTTTCATCCCATGTAAGAGTGCAGTGGATACTTTTGCTATATAGCATGTGAGTAAAGGTACCAAGGAAATTTACTAAATCCTTTGTGTATGATTTGTCTGGCGGGTTTGATCAACTTTGCTATTATTAATCTGGACTTCCAGATAGCAAACCTTATTGATCATAGAAAGAGCTTGATTGGGGGGATGCCATTTGAATATAGGGATGCAACAGCGATCGCGTGGACCGAGGATCATGATGTTAATTTTTGAAGACTTAAATTCCAAGCCATTATCAGACAAATATTTCTGTAGTTGAATCAGAGCATGTTGCAAGAGCCAATGGGTGTCGTGTCGATCAATATAATATCGTCTGCATAGAGAATGCAGGAAAGATGGTACGTACCGATCTTAGGCAAAAAGAAACACATTTTATTCATATAGACCATCTTATCGGAGAGATACAGATTGAATAAAGTTGCTGCAAGCGGGCAGCCCTGCTTCAGTCCGTTGTTGGCGTTGATCTTTGTAGACAAGAGGCCTTGAGCATTGAGACAAATTTGGATTTGGGTGTTGTCATACAAGTCTCGGATGGCTTCTTATAAATCAGGGGACAGTTCCATGCATCAATCTTAGCCCACAGCTGTAGGTGTTTCACAGAATCAAAATCCTTCTTTATGTCAATAAAGGCCAAATAAATTCGACTGATATTGAAGTGTGCTTTTGATTTAAGTATATTTAGAAGAAATATATTTAGCTCAGTGCCAACTCCTTTGGTAAAACCTGTTTGTCGTGGGTCATCTCTGTCATTTAAGGAGATCCAGGCTTGACGATGACGGAGCAGGAACAAGGCAAAGAATGTGCCAAGGGCATCCAGCAGGGCAATTGGGTGCTAGTTTTCAGGATTCTCTCTGAGTCCTTTTTTATAAATCGGTATAATAATGGATAACTTCTAGGAAGTAGGGATCAATTAGGTCGCCAGGAAATCAGTGAATAAGCTGAGAATCAGGAGGGCCCAAGTTTCTGTAGCTGCTTTTATCATTTAGTTGGTTCTGCCATCCGTCCCTGGGGCTCTCGAATTATTGGCCTTCTTAATAAGTAGTATCACATCATCCACGTCGATCAGCAAGTGCCACCCTTTCATCAAGTGAGCAGTCGGGGACAAGTTGGATTCACTTTTAAGTTTGTAGAGCTCTTGATAGTATTCGACTCAACTTTCATCTGAGATGATGTTCGCTAGATGCATGGTCTGAAGGGAGTCAGTACCGTTTAGTAGTTGCCATATTGATCTTATATCCTTACCATTAAGCAGATGTAGCATCAGTTCGGCATCGTTCGGAGACATTTCAGCTTTATTCCTCTTCAGCCAGTTCTTATACCGTTGTTTCCTTTTCTTTCTCGTTTGCCCACTCACGTCTTCATGGAGATATTTGAGCAATTTTAGATCATTGTTCATAGCTTTCTTTGCTTCGACGACTGTCTTGTCTGAGGCATGTTTATAGTACATCTTAATGGCATTATGACACTGGATTTGAAATGGCAACAGAAGAGGCATGTAATTGGCATCGCCACCTGATTGAAATTGTACTTTAAGGTTGTCAGTAAGAGCCTTCAGTTCTTGGCGGAGTTGTCGTAGATGATTGTGTGCCTGATTGGTGTGCACGGACACTGGCCAATGTTCAGCAGTTTCAGACAATTTGGCAACCCAGGTAAATTGGAGCAAAGCATGGTCACTAGCAACTTTCAGAATTACTTCGAATGATTTGATGTGAGGAAAGAGGCCACTGGAAATAAAGATCTTGTCAAGCAACTTAAAGGAGGAGCCTTTAGACCGTGCCGATTGACAAAGACCGTCTTCCTGTGACTAACCGTTAATCATATGCAGGTCTCGAACTGTCAGAGTGGCTATAAAGTCAGAAGCACGCCTAGTTTCCTTGGAATGTAACAAGAGTGATTCTGTAGAACTACATGGGCAATTGAGATTGTCTCAGACGATGATAAAATGATATGCTGTTTGATCGTCAATGAAAGCGCATAGGGCTAAGATGAATTTGTCATTTGATATAGCTGCAGGGTTCCAGTATGTGTTCAGTACTAAATAGTGTTGGATAGAGGAGTTTATATTTGATTCAGCTGAGATTCCTGTGGTCTGTAAGAAATGAGTTAGACAATTGAAACATTTGGTTTTAAGGAAATTATCATTCCAGCAGCGAGACGGCCAATTATAGCTGTACATCCATTGAGCACCGGCAAAGAAGGAAGCCAGGTTTCTTGTAGACAAATAATTTGGAAAGCTCCCAAGAACAGATTAGAGACTTTTGGAAGGAGGGAAAAGCCTCTGGTATTCTGGTACACTGCTTTCCACAAATTATTTTGTGGTTAATGCAAATCTTCAGGTACTAATTGCTTCTCATTAGAGCGCTGTCATGAGGCAGATTTTGTTTTACGAGGTACATATAGGAAGACAGAGACTCTATGGGACATTCTGTCTTTGATGGCTGTGCTAACAAGTCGGTTATTATACACCTCGAAATTCGACGGATCAGTTAAATTATTGAAAAAGGAGTTCATGGACTTCACCATGTTAGTTTCAACAGGTTTCAGAATGAAGGGCTTTTGAATATCGTCGGCCGTGTTAGATGAGACCTGATGCCAACTTGTCTCCACTAACGCCTTATTCAAACCTTTCGATGACAGGGACATCATTTCTTGACAATCAACACCCATCGGAAGTAACAAATGAGGCATTTCTAAAAGAGCGGACTTAATCGGAGATGTTTTCAGGTGTAAAATGACTTTGTCCGTTACGTGTTTGGTTGGAAATTCAACAATCCTGATGTCCTCTGATCGTAGAAAGCATAGCTACGGGATGACGTAAAATAATTTTAGAACATTGGTGTGGTTCAAAATTAAGTCATCACGTGCAGGCAGAAAACGTTCAAAAGTAACCAGCATGTCATCATGTAATGAATTGCGTTTGGATGACTACAGATGCGGTCTATAAGGGCCGAGTCGAGGGCCAGTAAGGCTCCATTCAGCAGACCACAATAGACCGTGTTGATGGTACCTAGTTTTAGGCGCCGGTCGGCCTTGAGTGCCAATTGCTATCTGTCGCTTCTCTGTCAAGGTAAGGAATGGGAAGTACTGGTGTTCATCTTTTTGTGGGTTTTGTGCAAAGCTAAAGTGATATCATGACCACTCATATGTCCAGTTTGAATGTAGGCTTCAAGCAGAGAGCGGCAGCAGCCGCGGGATGGCTAGTATTCAGAGATAGCTTCAAATTTAATGGAACTGGTTTTCATCATCATCGAAGGTGTAAGTCACAAAATTCAGACAGACGCCATCTTCACTAATGCAGGAAGAGTCCCTTGTTGATAGGCTCTTTTCATGAGCATTACACATAGGGCCGAAACAAGGCATGCCAATTACTGGCTTTAGAGGAGAAGGCAACTCTTTAGCATCAACATCGGGCAATTCACACAAATTAGGTAGATTGCGGATGAAATGCTGCACTTTATTGGAGTTGTGATTCTTTGGCAGGGACTGGGTCTTTGTTTTGTTTCCTAAGGAGGGCTCCTTTGATGGGTGACAACTCAGCTTACTCTTTTTTCTTCTGGGTCCCACATAAAAAGGGTGTAGGCTCATTTTAGGATAAGAAAATGTGGAGGTATTTGTGGTTGTGGACACTTCAGGAATCGTCTTTTGATTTGCATCGTTTTGCCTTCCCTAAGTGTGCATTATTTGGAGAAGGCACTAAAGTAGAATCAGCTGTAGAAATCGGTTTTGCCTTCATTAATGTTGCATTGTTGGGAGGAGGCACCAAGGTAGAATCAGCAGTAGAGCTAGGCGTAGGAAGCGAAGAAACATCTAGCCTCTCTTTGGAGACTTTGTCTTGTATTTGTGTTCTGGTTCGACGGGGCACAGGAAAGTGCGGCAGAGGCGGTTTGATTGGGATTCAAAAGGCTGTTGTTACTTTCATCAATTCTTTTTTTAGTGTGCTGGATCGATGGTTTCAGCTGTAGCAGATCTAGTACAGAGTTCAACAGGCATTTTTTGTCTGCTCGTTTCAGCTTTCATGCGTCTTCCAGTTGACGTCGGATAGAATCTGCATTTTCCATCTCTTGTTCAACGCAAGTCTGCAAGAAGGTGATAAAGGACTCTATGTCTATCATTTTGGAATTGAGAAAAGCTAACCGGGTAGCCTGATCTTAAACTATTTTGTTCATCCCTTCATAAATTTTTAAGAAGGGAGCCAGGAATATGGACACGGCAGACATCAGATTACATTGGGATGCAAAAGCGGTTAGGTTTGTGTCAGGCTGGTGACTATTAAACAGGGGTGAAAGATGGTTGGCATTGTCAGCTGCAATGGCTTCCAGGCACTGGTCTTGCGCAAGAGGAGCAAAGGAGGGAGGACCAGGCTCATCAGAAAGCGTCAACTGTCCCGAATCTTTTGGAAGAAAAATCGGGACAGCGGCAGTTAGGAAGGAAGAATTGCATGTCTGAGCATGAGCGATCCATTTGGAATGGCCCTGGACAAGGTGAGCAGATGGCACAGTTTGAACAGAAATCAGGTGTAGAGCCAGTATATGTGAGGGAGTGATCGACTCTGAGTTGTCGTCGACCATATAAGTCTCAGGTGGAAGATGTGTCAGTATATTAGAATGCGTAGCTAGTACGGGCACTGAATCCGAAAGGCACAGGAATTGAGCCGTTTCTGCCACCTTGTGGAGATCTTCTTTGAGGTCCGTCTTTGGAGAAACTCTATTGAAAACATCAAAGAGGACGGCATCAGTTTGCGAGGGGGTGACACCGTGAGTATTTACAGCTGTGGCGTGAGAGCCATGAACACTTGTAGAACTTGCTTAAGGTGAGAAAGGAGTGTGCAAGACAGTGGGCTCATGTAGTAGCATTTCTCGCCGTTTGGCACGCTGTTTATTATCTCTGCATTTATTAGTGCATAGTCTAGCTGAGCTATGGACCGATTCGTTGGGACAGGCATATGGTTGGAGATCGGTAGATCCTCTTCGGCCCTCAACATTCCAGCATCAGTGAGGTCCAATTGTTGACGCTCAGTGAACAGATCCGTCACAAGATCTGCAAATGGGGCATCGGTCACAGCACTGACGACGGTGACTTTTTTCTTTTTTAGGGCATTAGCTAGTTCCGTACATTTGATGCCTCCGCTAGCTTCATGTAGCCATTTGGTAAGGGTGTTCAATGTAACAGTAGCATCAGCACAGATTTTTTTATTCAGTCTGACATGGCCCAGGGGAGCAGTAGAAGCTAAGAACAAATTATAAGTACAGTTCAGCACAAGGCTGACCTGAGAAATATGCAGCTATGTCGATCTCTTCAGCGGGAAAAAGCAAAGAGCAGCATTTGTCATGTCCATCAGTTATGGACAGGAGCAAACACTGCCAACACAAACAACACTCTGAAGCACTCTGCTTTGCTCCGCGAGTGTTTGAAGCATAAATGCAGGCAGGGAGGAATCAGGACCCAGCAATAGCAGCAATGATGGAAAGACTCACACAGTCCAGGAACAGAGTAACAACACAAACAACACTCTGAAGCACTCTTCAAGTGCAAGTGATACTTTTGGAGTGATACTTTTTTATTGGGATGGCAAACAAAGTGCCAAATCTGAGGTAGGCCCCGGAATTGATTACTGACCTGATAGTTGTTGTGTACATATTTATGTGGTTAAGGTGATGTATATAAATTTTATATAAATGTAGTATAAAATGTATATCAAAGATGATATCTATTTTATATCAAATGTATATTTTGTTGTATAAAGTGTTTTTGTAGTTTGATACAATGTTAAGATGATTTGATATAAAGTGAATATAAAGCATGGGAGCATGCGTGTGCGCAGCTGTCTGTTGGAGGGCAAGTGAGTTGTGAAGGTATATAGACTGCGAATGTTAGGGTTTTGTCATGGCGACTCGTTGATGACACGAGAGTGGGTTTGTTTTTTGAAAATAGTGCTGATGCAATGATTTTCTTATACTTTTTATATAGATTTAACATAAGTTGGCGTCCATTTTATGAGAGATTTTATTTAGATTGAATGTAATTTTTGGCGCAGTAGCCAAAGTCACAACTTTTTTAACCAAAGTTATATAAAGTTGGCATACATTTGATAAGACTTTAAATAATGTTTATATAAACTTCATATTATTTTTATATAAAGTGGCTGTGCATTTGATACACCTTTAATACAATTTATATAAAATGGACATAGTCTAAGAATTTCAAGAATGTTTGATATAAATTATGATTGAAAGGGCTGTGACGTCATTGGGGATGGGCTTTACAACCTGGATATATAGCTTTTGCAGCGGGCTGGAAAATACATTGCTTTAAGAGCTTTATAGGGGTTATTCAGGAAACAGCTATTATGAACAGCTACACTTATGACGAGGGGAGAGCACCCCCAGGAAGCCCAGGGGGTTCCGAGGATAGTTATACCCCTTATTGTTGTATGGAGAATGAGGAGCTGAAGATTGCCCGTGATGTGTTGGCGGATTGCGAGACTGGTGAGCTCTGCAAGAACATGTCCACACTCTCTACACTCTCTTTCATCAACGAACCTGCGCTTACTGTTACAGTTACGGGGGCGTCTTTTGGAGATTGTGTTCAAAACATTAAGGAGCATGTGTCCGTAACACTTGCTAATCTGTAAATGGAAACCTGGAATGGCGATGACGCGGTTTTGGAGCAACCATCTGCAACCGATTGGGGATCTGAGGAGAGTGGATATGAATCTATGGTTTTCCAGGTGGATGCGGCCATGACACCCGAGACTGCTTATGCTCCATTGCACCAGCAGCAAAAATGGGGGAGCCAAGTGCTTCAGCTATCGGACTTGTTATCCGGTGGGTATATTTTAAAGCAAGTGTTTGTATTTTGTAGGTCATAAGAACTATCTATAGTTAAAACTATGCATATTTGTTTTGTCTGCAGCCACTAACCTATACAGTGGATGGTGCTGAGGAGAACCAGGCTGTAGCAGAGACTATGAATATTCACTGTGTTTACTGTTCAAACCAACTTGAAAACTCAGGGGATTCTGAAAATATCTTGTGTAAGGCCTGCGTTTTGCTAATGGAAACCGATAGCCTTAAAAATGATACGGTTACACCACCTGTGACCTGGTTTGATATTTTGGCCACCTAAGGTTTTACAGTTATTAATGGGAAAACGTGTTTAAAACAACACTTTCACAGATGGTGCTCCGGGCACAAATTGACGACTCCCAACAGGATGCTCACGAATGTTTGGAAAAAGCTCACACGGATAATTCGCTTTGTAAAATATGTCACAAATTGAGCCCTAAAGGCATTGTAGAAATGATGCGTTTGATACAGTCGCTGACACAGCTAAGGGTCGGTTTAGGGAAGGAATTATGCTTGTCTTAAAATTGTGAGCTATACAAACTGTGAATAATCCCCTTTTGAAAATGAAGCAATTGAGACGGGGGGTGTCCAATGTGTGTTAGAAGTATCATTGAGAAAACAGTTTGCAAGTGGGGGGATAAAGTATATCAAAGACAGTATGGTAGAGCAATGTCCATGGAACCCCATAAAGTGACCGACGAGGATTGAAACTGTAAAGGTTTTCATATGTATTTGCACTTATTTGCAGGAAATAAAAAATGAACATCTGCTGGAAAGCCATCAATTTAATGTGAAACACGCCATTGAATGTGTACAACGATAATTGCTGGGTTAACTTAAAGAACATCTAGGTTTTATATGCCCATGTCTGTTATGTTTTCTGGAGGCACCACCGGAGTTATACAGGAGAAAATGTAAAAATGGTGTTTGTATCGAAAACATATGCAGCCACACCAGTCACCTGCTAATGGCCAATTACTGGGAAAAGCATCATGAAGGGAATTTTGCCGATTTAAACTCGCCGGTGGGGTCCTCATTGCGAGTGAAGGCGGCCCACTTGCAAGAGAGTTTTCGCTGTGTTAAAGGCCAGTGGCTGTTTGACAGGGAGCTTTATGAATTTTTGTCACCCATTTCTTTAGTATGAATGCTTGCTTATTGATGCAACCAAAGACAATCTGTGTATGAAGTAATTGTTGATACATCAACATTTTTATAAAAGAATATCGTTGTGCAACATTTGACATCTCGAGCTACTTAATGTGAATAAAATCTCAACAAAATGTTTTAAATGTCAACAAAAAATGTGTTTTATAAAACCTGGTTGTGTCTTTATGTTGAGCTGTGGTGAACATGCCACGCATAAATCTGGCATAAATATTATGACAACAGGTTCTTTAAAGAATGTTGCCCCCGTCACGCATTATACGTATGAACGAAGAAAACGTTCAAATCAACAAGTGATATGTGTTATTATACATAATAAAAATGACCGCATAATAAACAGTCAGACCATTTTATGATTAGTAAAAAGATTTGTTTATATATAAACAAAAGTTATACATAAACAGTTTAATAAAGAAAAGTCAAACATTTAATACAATAGAAAAAATAAACATACAGATTCAAATGCCCAATGCTCAAACAGGTAGAAGGACATGTCACTTATGCTATAACAAGGGGGCGTGTCCTACCCTCGATGAATCAAAAAGGATGCAACCAATGGTTTAAGTGAAAACTAGTTTTTATACCCTTATGGGTGCCCATATAACTGGGGCAGCCATTGTTGGAAACAACACACTTGCTACTGATGAACACATATCTCCTGCTCATATGAAAATTTCAGCTTTTTGTTATTAGTTGGCTGATGCTTTTTCTTTTGCACAATATTTAAGTTTTGATACATACACAACAGTACATGGTGATCATTATAGTGAACAAACACATTATTGTATTAGAAATCCATTGTAACATATTTACAGATGTCGTAAAGTGTAAACCATCCACTTAGACATTGACAACTTATTCATAAGTGGAATGTCCCAAGTGATTAGGTACATAAAACACAGGATGAAAATGCGAATGAAGGAGACATAGCTTGTAGGTCTCCTATGCCCGGCTAAGGTCCGACCTCATATTTGGTTATGTCACTTATGCAGCGTAGATGCTTTAGAGATAGAGATATGGCAGGTGTGCTCAGTGGAGAAACTTTGCTGAAAATATTGGGGGGGACATAACCTCTGAAGAAAAGGTGCCACATTCAAATGAATGGGGACATAATAGTGCACCATGAAAGTTGGGGGGACAAACACCCCCGTACGGCCCTAAAATTACACCCATGGGTGTACTGTGGAATAGTAAAGTGGCTGGTAAAGATTAACATTAAAATATTAAATAGCCATAGGGGTGCATCAACCCGCCTGGTACCAATGTTCTTTTATCAAACACAACACTGAGCATTTTTTGTAGTATGACGGTACTAATATCCCACTATTTTTTATTGCGTACTATACCCGGATGTGTAACGACAATAGACTGTGGGGTGTTACATGTATCTTTTTGTACAAATGATTGTACCAGCTCTTTTAAACTGTCAAAATGCATTGTAGCAGTGTTGTTAACATTTAACATTATTACCTTTTACTTTCATGCTGACAGCTCCTAGAGATGTGCGTTATGCGTATGCTTTGGGACCAACGGATACAAGCTCCACAATGTATTCTTCAGGAGATAACTCGTTAGATCCCCTAGATCAAGGTTGTCCAACGTACGGCCCGCGGGCCACAATGCGGCCCGCCAAGCCATTTCATGTGGCCCGCCAGGCCGTATGTTGGACAATGCTTGAGTAAAAAAAAAATTTTTTTTTTTTTTTTTTTAAATGTGCCTGTGCGCAAAACTACTCTGTGCTCTGTTCGGGACACATAAAAGAACAAGACGAATGAGAATTCTGAGCGCACACTCACTCTACTAGACTGCTATCAGCATCATCAGTCACAATATTTTTGGGGGGAGACTTGGAAACATTGACCTGTGGACACATAAATAATCGTATCAATAAACTTTCTCTGCCTTTTTTATGGCGAATGCCAATTTCGCCACATTCATTTGGGTCAATTTTATTGCTTTTTTTTTTTACCACAAAAACCGGTGGCAGAACCCCTGCACCCTCACTTTCTATATACCTTACCCAAAATGACCATCTATATTTTTTTGGTAAAAAAGCGTAAAAAAATGCGGCAAAAAAATGTTTTGTCGAAATTGCCATTCAGCAAAAGTGGGCAATAGCAAATAATCTACACACTCAAGAACAACCTTTCAAAAAATGCTCTCCAGAAATGTATAGAAAGGAAACAAAATCCAAATCAATGGGAACCAAAGTTTTCGTTTGTTAGTGGATTGAGTTTGTTCACAAAATGGATCGGAGTACACTTCGAATAGTTGCTGCAGCTCTGGAGAAAATACGAGTGGTATGATAGGTTATTTATAACGCGCTTAATACCCATGCAGCAGTGATCCCAATCATAAAAGTGAAACAGGCAAGCCCAACAGGTATAACTTTTTTTCACTCTTTTGGTAGCGCAGTCTGAGGGCAGCCTATACCCTTCAGGAGAGGTGTGAGCTGATACAGTTGCAACACAAAAAACAATAGTACTATGTTCCCAAAATACCTTAGTTCTTGTTTTTCAGATCTCAGCAGAGACAGGCTTTTCAGCATCAGACCAGAAGCATGGGTGCCTTTGCGCTGGGCTGGGGTCAAGTCGGAGAGCAGCAGCGATGGGCCCCAATGATGCAGTTCTGTTTGGCAGTGGTGCTGATTTGTGGGTAGAAAACGCTGGGAACAGTAGGCTGTGCCAAGTGGATGGCACTGGAAGACTCAGTGACCTCTGGGCCCTGACAAGGGAATACTTGCCTTTGGCGCTGTGCAGGCTCGGCTGAGACAACACGGCATATGGTTACGGCAAAGATGTCAAAGCTTCAGCATTGTCATTGAGCAGAACTCTGAGATTCAGGGGAGGTGGAGCGTCGAGGTCCAGGATGATTATGATGGTGTGAATGGGGCCAGCGCTGAGCAGCTACGCTCAGGAGGGCCATGGGCCCGTGTGGGGCTGACAGGCCAGTGGGCAGACTGCAACAGGCCTGCTCAAGCCATCCTGCTATTTATACAAATCTCGGGCCGAGCAGCACCTGATGGGAGAAAGGAACTGCGCTACAATCTGCTCTTCTGCTGGGCTTTGCCTGCTGGAGCTTCCCCCTACACGCGGGACAGGCAGCTCTGCAGACGCTCAGAGCTTCCGGGAATTGGGGGGTTGGGGCTGGGTCAGAGCCTGCCTTCTCACCCTCGCTTAGCGGGGCTTCCTAGAACTGACCCAACCCCTGCCCTCTTGCATGCAACTCATACTTAGCTGGCAGGGGAGAATGTGATCTCAAGGGCAGATCTCCCAGGGTGAGGCTTATCCATTGCACATCGGATTTGCTGACCCCTGCTATGTTCCCAAATGCGGGATACACAACAGCATTATTTCTGGTAGTGGGGGACTGCGTTCGCGCTCTCCCCCCGATTTATTGGTGAAAGAAAAGGTAAAGTGTGCACTAGGCATGCTAGGTTGCATACTTTTAGATTGTGCTCACATTGCGTTTCTTCAATTAGGTTCACCTTTGGGTTATCACTTTTCCATTTTTTTATCTGTTGAATTAAATTATGCTTCTTTCATCACCACAGAAGTAATGTGCATTACAGAGATAAGCTGCCATATGTATTGGGCACACTGCACATGCTCAGGCAGCATCAATCATGCTTTGTACAGGACAATGCTGGCCTAAATTGGGAACAGCCAGCATAGACATGTTGCTACAGAGGCATATTTTGGGTACAACCAGCATAACGATGTGTTACATCAGTGACAGTGCTGTCTTACACTGTGGACACATTGATCATTAAAATGTGTTGTGTTGTAAAATGTTCTTTTCTGCTGTTGGTGACATGGAATTTTCATGTTCCCCTTTAGAACTGATTGTACACTTATGGCTTTTTGGTCACCTTTTCTGCTGTAAAATGCACCATTTCAACCCCATATTTGAAAAAAAATTCTTGGGGGGGAAACCCCCCAAACCCTCCCTAGAACCTTGTAGCTCCCTCGCTACGCTCGGTCGCCCCCACTATTTCAGAAAAATATTAACATATAGACACTGAAAGAAATCACAAGCAACTAACCTTTGATCACTGCCCATGACATTAAATGCTATCCTTGGGACTGCATGGCTATCACTGCCTGTGATGCTATTGTGTCAAAGGTCACACAATATCGCTTTTTAATATACTGCTTTGGGTGAGGTAGTTGACTTTTGGCTCGCCGGCCCACTGGGTGACAAAATGTTAATGCTTTTAAGGCCGGAGCAGGGGCAAGGAGGGTGGTGGGCAGGACAACCAGGGTGGTAGCTGCCCTGGCAGAGTGCAGACAGCCTTCAACCAGGCACTCCAGGCGTGTTCTCCATCCCTTTCACAGGACTGAAGCCCCGGGACGGAGAACAGCCTGGATACTACAGTTCCCAGCAGGCTGTGTTCAACACAAGCCTGCTGGGAGGAAGATAGCCACGCCCCCAGCCGCGCCCACACCAACGCACATGCGCGAGCCGCGCCCAAGGAACGGGGCTCGCAATTCTGACCAGCGCAGAGGAAGGACGTGTGGCAACCAAGCTCCAGAGGCACGCCTTTCGCGGGGCACCCGCCCGCCGTAGTAGAAATCCCGGCCCCGCGTACACATCAAGATAAGTGCCGCTTGCAGTAATGCGTGCAGCCCGCTGACATAACTTGAAGGGGCGGTGTTAGAAACTGACCCCCCTGAAGCCAATCTGCACTCCGGACCCGCGGAAAGCATGACAGGGGGAAGCTAGGCTCTCCCGAATTAACCCTGCATGCAAATGGAATCTAGGCACATACGCGTTTACCCGCATGAGAGTGGGACTGATAACCGCCGCATGTGTTCTTAGACAGTGCTTGGTTGCATGAACCCACAGTTCTGACCAACTAACCTAAGTTAGAGCCACGCAAGGGGACGTGCTCTCTTATTGACATTCTTGTTCCTCCTTTCAGCGGAGCTTGACACCGGAGGTGGCACCGAGGGGAGCCAGTACTACAGGGACCTGAAAGGACGTTTGCTTGGACAGAAGACGAAGCTAAGTGTTTTAAGGCTTGTGTATCTAGAGTATTGCATGGGGTAATGTGATATTCGTTGTATTACTGCATGAAGGCAATGCAGAATTGTTAAGCAGCAGGAAGGGTCACGTTTGGAAACCTTGCATGAAGCAATGTAAGGTATGCATAGAACATTAGCACCCGTAGCACAGGATGTACAGTGTCCTGGTTTAGGGGCTCCAGGACAAAGGCCCCCTCCAGACCCGGGGCATATTGTGTAAATGAGAGAAGAGTGCAAGGACGGAGTACCACTGAATCAGGATCAGGAGCCAAGGAGCATGTGTACCTAAACTCCCCCAACCCATCCACAACACCTCCCTAAACCTCATTCCGGTGTACCTAACTTCCTCTACCTATCCACTCCACGGACCCTAACCCTCTTTCCCCGAAGGGTCAAGGTGGCCTGTGTTATCCTCTCCCAGGTGCCGAGACCTAACGGGGAGGGAGGCGTTTGTCCTGTCTCTGTGCCAGGAAGAACCAGGATCTGACAGTATTTGCTCACCCTCTGAGACAAGGTAGTGTAACTTTAAAGCATTTGTGCGGCCACCGTATAGCGCATCGCAGAGGTTTAAAGTATCGGGCAGATTCATCTTTTCAAGAAAACGGCACACATCAGGATTGTTCTGCACCATCAAGCGCCACTCGTGTTGCCATATAGTGACGACGCGAACACCGCAACTGGCAAGAAAGGTCTGTTTTTACAGAGTGCGTCTATATAACTGGTCATAAGTAGTGCCGGTCAAAGCGTCGAATGCCTCGGCGGGATAACAATTGGGACATCCATGATAAAAGCAGCTGGTAAATTCATAGGCTGTTTCCACTCCTTGAATCACTGCATAGCTGTCCAACCAATATTGTGTGTAGCATTTCTCACCCGCACTAGTTAGGGCATGCTTTATAGATATGTCTGTTTGTGAGATATTTAGGAGCCACTGAATAGACGGTGTAGAATAACATTTTTGCCGACTATGATATGAATCATTGGGCAGCAGCATGATTGTTTCAGGTTTTGGATATAGCTGTCTGTAGATCTGCATAGTACTATTCAGCGTGATATTTTGAAAAGGACTGCTGTACGACACATTTATCCCACCCTTTCACGACTAGTCATTTGAATGATCCTTTCCCTGAACAAATTACAAGCTTGTCTAAAATGTTGACATCTTCTTGACAGTAGGCCCCGAACTCTTGGCAAAAGTCAAACACTCTGTGTTTATTCACCTTCTACCATGCCATACACTGGTCTTTTTTGCTAGACATCATGTATTGAACGGCGTATTGGTCCGGGGTTGGAATCGGCCCTATGTAGTTTCGGTTAGCAGCTGTGTGAAAAGATGGAGAAAGAAGCCCTTTGAACCAGGAAAACTAAAAGCTTTTGGAAGCCTGCTGAGTTTCATGAGCAAAACATTCAAGGAATCAATAAACTGTATTTGTAGAGCTACCACAAATATTCCCATAAACTTGGCACCCTGGGTGATAAGTTTTACTTTAATTTTTTCCTGAACCAATTTGCACAACACAAAGTACCCATCATAGAATTTGGAATTATGTGCTAGAAGGTGTATCCTGTCAATTTGCTTGTAACAAAAGTGCTTACAAAGGCAGCCACACAGGACTATTCTGTAAATTACCAATAACTGTAACCTGTTAGATGTCTGCCATAGATATAGTTCAGTTGGTGGGTTACATTCTCTTGATGGGCCATGTCATATACTATGTAGTTCTTGGTTTTATTTTGAGGTTGCCCGCTTGTTATGTAACACAAGTGTTCAACTGTATTGACAACAGAAAGCTATGACTCTCAGGAAGTCAACGTGTGGTTCGCACACGACAGCCCCTAATGCCGCTCTCTGAATGTGCGTCTGTTCAGACAGCCCCGTTACCTTGCCAACGCATTTTTCCTTAAGCGTTTGACACTCTTCTCTCAAAGAAGGCGACAGTAATATGGACAACTGTGTCTATGTTTGTTTGGGAAATGTGGTGGCAGTGCCGACAAAGATGTTTAGCCCCCAGGAAACCTTTTAAATTGAATATACCGTAGAAATGGTTGTCATGGTGTAAAACATACAAAGTATTTCTGTCTGATTTATCCGTTAGCGGGAAATACAGCCACACTCCGTTGTTAAAATAGAATACCTTGATGGGTCTATCAAAATATTTTTAAAGAGATGTAACTGCCCAAAACCTACCAGTGTATCCGCCGGGAGCACAGGTTTCTCATGTACTTGTAAAACGTTTTCACGTAAATCGCCATCTGTTGTGCTCTGCGGTTCGATAAACCTATGAGACTAGAAGGCAGACCGAGATTTAGGGGCCCAGCCACCTGCCTTTGGATTTTATGATGTGGTGTGCAGAATTTTGCCAAAAGTTTTATAAGCACCACCGGAGTATGGCCTGACAACTAGCGCCACAATTATAAGCGGCGAAAAACATAAAATACTAGTCTAGCTCTGAAGAAGCTTTCCCATTCTCCAAAAATGGCAAAACGCAGATAGTATCACGGATTGATCACCTTGTGAACAAGGGTCTGTTTAAGCCCTTAGCCTCCATTCTAATTTGAACAAAATCACTAGGCCCAACAGTTTCTAATATCTGAAAGACCAGTGTTTCCACAGCATCTGTTATGACTGTTAGCCCATGTACCAGAGAGTGCAAGTGGTTCAGGTTCATGGATCTAAACACCTCACATTGCCCCATGGCAGATAATGTTTTATAACTTCTTTGATAAGTTCACACATTTTCCAAATAAACCAGTAGATCAGATGTCTGTGGGTGTTAGTGTCTGTGGGGGGTTAGGCCTATTGCATCTAGATAGAACCAATCAGGCCTTTTTTAAGATTTTAAATAGGAAACACCACAGAGCTTGAGTTCTGGCCCATTTTGCCTCCTGTTTTTGGGGGTCTGTTGAAACAGAGAACCGCCGCCACACTGCACAATTAGCACAGTTGTAACATTGGGTCAGACAGTGTTTGTGTTTTTAATTTTACTCGGTCTCTCAGAACAGAAAATTGTGGGGGCTTGTCTTTGGGTGGTTTTTGTTTTCTAATACGTATGGTTTGCAAGTAGTCATTAGTTGATAGTCATAACTGTTTGTGCTAATCTGATATGTCTGGTGTTTGTTGTATTTCCGGAGCAGTTGTTAACAGGGATCTGGTTATACTGGGCCTAGCAAATGTTGGTGAAATATCAGATGAGCAATCGGTTGAGAAAACAGCAATGGCGGATGCACTGTGTTGGACAGCAGGGGCCTTGTCTAGCATTGTAGAGGACAGCACCTCTATGAATCTTTCACAAGGTGCACCATTAGACACTCCAATAGTGATGGTATTGTGGTGCACAACCGGACCAGCGGCTATCGTAATATCTGCCTGCAACCCTGTGGCTAATTCACAAGCCTACGCCACTAAGGCATTAGTATCGCACCTCAGATGCTTTAGTAATGTCAAAACAGATCCCTTTCACATTTTCAAAATCGCTTTGAAACACAGATTGTACAATGTTCTTCTTTTGCAGTACGGTTTTAAACTTTTTACAATGCTAATTAATTTGTTATAATTTCTTTTTTTTAATTGGGTTTCCCCATCTGATTTTTGTGACTTCCCCCATTCTGTTGGGATCTGTTTGGGCTATGCTCTGTATTAACGCGATGCATGTATTAACAGAAGGCGGAGGAGGAAGAAGAAACGTCGCTTAAACTCGGAAGGTTCAAAAGCACTAATAGCTCAAGAGCTCCCGGTGAATCCACCTTGTGATCTCACCGCTGTTTATCCCATTTTACCTGAATAATAGCACAGCATGCGCTGTCGAACATGATACGGCAAACAGACGAAAGCAACATCTCAATGACGTGCAACGCGCATTACAGCTACATCTATTCCATAATTATATCTGATCCCTTTGATTGCTGTACAGCCACTGAATAGGCTGATTTGCTTTACTTTTGGCCATTACTGATGATCGACCATCCATTGTGCTCACGAGGCGTAATACTGAATAAGATGGCCGCCCTCATATTTTGGTAAAGCTTCTTTGCACCGAATCGTGCCTATCTCGAGCCCCGACACCGGATTGGTGCTCAGCTTTTCTTCAGCACCAACCAGAAGCCAGCAGGCGTGAGCCGGTTTCCTGCACGAAGGCGCTGAACAAAGGCACCTGTCTTGAGCCTGTCTAGAGTCAGACTAGAACAGCAATAATATCTACCCTTGTTAATGACTGTGTAAGCCTCACCGTACAAGCTGCACCTTTCAGCCAACTACGTTTGCTGACCTGACTTAATTACCGGAAGGCTGTTAGATGCCACACTTGGGTCTCTGCCACTTCCCTGCCTCCCTAGCTAGAGCGTGCCCCTACTGCACCACGTACATGATTGTTGAAGAACACTGCCATAACGTTATGTAAGTACTATGTATATCATTGTTACTTCTTTATATTGTGTATGCTATCGCTCGTTTGCCTCTTACTGCCAGTAGCCACCAATATCTCGACTTGTCACCTATGCTGCAACCAAACTTAACAGTAGCCAGCAACCTATCTCCCGAATAACGTTATGCGCCATCGACCGTCGCATCGCATCAGAGCTTATGAGTAGCCCATCCTGCCAGTACTTGGATCTTGTTCCCGATGTGTACTCTCGTATTACATGATGCATCTCCTATCTACCAAGCATTCGTAATGCATGTGATGACTCTCAGTGTGCCATAAGTACCTGGATGTCACTATTGTATGCTGTCACGTCCCGTTGCTGATATGATATAACTTAGCCTAGCATACCCGAGGCCACCCATAACCTGAAAGCTCCCATTTGTGCCATATTAGACTGCTCTTGCTGGCTGTTGCACTTTCTGCACTGTCGTATTACCTAATGACATGCTTTGATACATACTGCATTCTATGTGTGCCCCTTTACAACCAGTATATACAAACGGGGTGTAGTCCTGTCCTCAAGAATTAATGTCTGCAATAACTTCTTGTAGTGATTATTTAAACCTTCCTAATCATCCAGATGAACAGCTAACAAATATGTGTCGCTGGGGGAGGAACCATCCAACTACTGAGATTGGTCTACATCTGCCTTTTTATTATTTTGGCTAGACATCTAGCTTTCATTCATTTTTTTCTAGAAATGTTAAAACAAGCCTGACTTTTTGCAAAACAGACAAAAAATTGTGACAATATTGTGGCGTTGCCCCGTGAGGGGATACGCACGCGGCGGCGTGACGTTGCACGTCGCCGCGTGCGCCTTAAATAAACGGGGCGTTCCCGGCCGCGGCAGAGCGACCGGGGAGCCCGAAGTGTGCAGACGTATCCGAGTCGAGTCTGTGTGCGGATGGGCTCGCGAGCACGCATTGGGGGCACCCAGAGACCCCCAACAGTGGCGACGAGTGTCGGATGCCCGGGCCCGGCGGTGAGCGCGATCCCGGACAATTTTTCATATTACGATTGAAACATCCGCGGATGTTTCACATCACGCCGAGGCCGCGGACCACACGCGGCTGGCGGCCATCTTGCCCACGAGGTGGAGGATCTTCCAACAGCTCCGGTTTGGAGCAGGAAGGCCATCCAAGCCTAATTTTTGGATTTACTGACTGCGGGCAGTACAACCCGCAGGCCCATGCCAGAATTTTGACATTTTGGCAAATTTTCAGGCGATGACGTCGTGTTGTAGCTGGAAGATGGACTGAGGTGGCTGGGCCTTCTCAGCCCATTCCGTTTCAAAGCTCAATTTTTGGGAACATTTATCCACGGATCCTTTTCAGGACCCTCTTCAACCCCTTCATCATCATCACGTGGGGGATGACGCTCCAGTTTCTGCGGCCCACGTGGACACAAGGCGCCTCGAGGTACTATCCTTCAACCCTTTCATCATCACGTGGGTGGTGGCAGTGTGGGGAAAGGTGCAAGTTGCGGCCCTTAGGAGTGGAACAAGGGTGCCTGTGCGCTTGCGCCTATGAGTGATCCTGGTGCCCTGGAGGGTGCGACTGCCACGGCCTCGGAGGATTCGCAGGATGAAGGCCTAGTAGACCTGTTCCAGCAGAACCCCCCACAGCAAATCCCGCGTCCGACGACGTCTGGACTGCCTGCGCAACCGGTGGGTGCCGCTCCCCCTCCGATCCAACCACCACCCCTGGCCATGGCCCAAGCCAGGGCGCAAGCGGCCCTACAGCCGATTCCGGAGTTTGATGCTACGGGCCCCCCCTCCAGCCTGGGGCCCCGATGGAGGAGATGGATTGGACGGCTGGACATGTACTTTCGGGCCGCCCAGGTCACGGACAATGACAGCAAGGTGGCCACGATGCTGTACTCCGCAGGAGCGACCGTGCAGGAGATCTTTGAATCATTAACTCCAACGGACAACTCCTATGATCAAGCCAAAGCCGCCCTCCTCGCGCACTTCATCCCCCTTGCCAACGTGGACTTTGAAAGGTTCGTCATGCTGTCGGCCAAACAGAAGGAAGAGGAGACGCTTGACACCTTCTATGGCCGCCTGCGCCGCCTGTCACAAGGGTGTGCGTGGGGGGATGCGGAGGACATGATAAGGACCATGTTGATCCAGGCATGCTCATCAGGCAAACTGAGGCGACAAGTCCTAAGAGAGCCCGGACTCACTCTGCCCAGGATCCTGGAGCTCGGGAGGTGCCATGAGGTGGCGGAGGCTCGAGCCAACAAAATGGAGGCCGGATCCCGCGCTGCGAGACCGGAGGAGGTGTGCGCCGTCTGGCGGGGCGGCAGAGGAGTGCGAAAACCCGGCATACCTCCCAGAGACAGAGCGGGGAAGCTGGTAGAGTCGTGCCAGAAGTGCGGATATGACCTCCCCCACTCATCGGAGTGCATGGCAAAAGGAAAGATTTGCGGACGCTGTGGTGTGCCTGACCACTTCTCGAGGGTGTGCAGGGCGACTCTGCCTGTACTTATTCCGAGAGGACAACCCCGTCTATGGGCCCCGCGGCAATACCGCCCGCCGAATGTAGCTCAGGTGGAACAAGTGGAACCAGAGGAGGCGCTGGCGGAAGAAGTGGAGGAGGAGGATGAGGAGAACATCTTCTTCGTCTCCAGCATGGAGGTCCTCAAGGGAAGGAGCAGAAGACAGCCGAGATGTATCGTGGAGGTAAACTGCTCGCCGGTCCCAGTGCTAGTCGACACGGGAGCCTCTGTCAATGTCATGGCGAGAGGACATTACGCTGCGCTCAACCCAACCCCGAGGCTGGCGACGCCAAGAGCCCGCATCTTCGCATTTGGTGGGCGGGAGCCCCTGCCACTCGACGGGGCGTTCGTCGCCAAGGTGGAACATGACGGGTCGAAGATCAGGGCCCGCTTCTATGTGACCCCGGTGAGCAGCAACACCCTGCTCAGCTGTGCGGCAGCGGAGGCCCTTGGCATAGTCAGCTTCGCCTATTCAGTATACTTGGAGGACATCAACGACCTGCTGGACAAGTATGCTGACATCTTCAAAGGGATCGGGAGGATGAACGGCGACCCCGTGAGGCTCCACATTGACGAGTCGGTACAGCCCATAGCCTTGAAGCACAGGCGAATTCCATTTCATTTAAGGGACCAGGTGGACCGGGAACTCGATAACCTGGTGAACCTGGACGTAATTGAAAAGGTGGAGGGCCCCACACCATGGGTATCCCCCATTGTCGTAGCGAGGAAACCTAAACAACCGGACTCCGTCCGAATCTGTGTGGACATGCGATTGCCCAACAAGGCCATCAGGAGAGAACGACACCTGACCCCGACGATCGATGACATCATTGCTGAAGTGCAAGGGGCCCGGTTCTTCTCGAAGTTGGACTTACGAGCTGGGTATCACCAAGTTGTTCTCCACCCAGAGTCCCGTTATATAACGACTTTCACCACCCACAGGGGACTCTATAGATACAAGCGTCTGAGCTTCGGAGTGTCGTCTGCAGCCGAGGTATTTCAGAACTTAATCCGAGGCGCTCTCGCGGACCTGGAGGGCGTCCTGAACATTAGCGACGACATTCTGGTCTTTGCGAGGACCGAACCAGACCACTTGAAACGCCTAGCCAAGACCCTCGAGAGGCTGCAGTCGCTGGGGCTCACCCTCCACAAGGACAAGTGTGAGTTCCTCCGCCCGACCATTGAGTTTTTTGGTTTCATCTTCAAGGAGGGCGGGGTATCTCCTGACCCCAAGAAGGTCCAAGACATCAAGACGGCACGCCCCCCTGAGTCCGCATCAGAGGTGCGGAGCTTCCTGGGAATGGTGACGTACTGTGGGCGCTTCATCAAGAATCTCGCCTCGAGGTCGGAACCTCTGAGGGCCCTGACGAAAAAGGATACCATCTGGCAGTGGGGCCCGTTAGAACAGTCGGCATTCGAGGACATCAAGGGTGCCCTGACAGCAGATGACACCGTGGCTTTCTTTGACCCCGCCCTGGAGTCGGAGATTGTTGTGGACGCCAGCCCGTTTGGCCTCGGGGCGGTCCTCACCCAGGTGGGCAGAGATGGGGGAATAAGGCCCGTGGCATATGCGAGCAAGGCCCTCTCCGAGACCGAGCAGAGGTACTCACAGATTGAACGGGAGGCCCTGGCGGTTCTGTGGGGCTGCCGGCATTTTCGGCTCTATGTACTGGGGAGACCCGTGACAGTGGTAACAGACCACAAACCACTGATTCCGATCATGGCCGGATCCTCCTCCAAACCACCAGCCAGGATCGAGCGATGGATGCTGGCCCTCCTGGAATATGGCGTCACCTTAATCTACAGGCCGGGGGCCAATAATGCGGCTGACTACCTGTCCAGGCATCCGGTGGGCAGGGGCGGACCCGCACAAGAGTCGTGTGCAGAGGAAGCCGATGATCATGTCAGCATGGTGGTCGAGAGCGCCACCCCCAATGCAATGCCGCTACCCGAGCTGGAGAGCGCGGCAGCCAATGATGAATGCTTCCGCATCCTGAGGAGCTCGATGCAGTCGGGGTCCTGGAAGGCCGTGCTGGAGCTGGTGGCAGGGCGCACTCAAGAAGCCAAGGTGACCCTCGAGCAACTTTGGAAGGTGAAGGATGAACTGTCCTTCACGGAGTCGGGCCTGCTGCTGCGGGGTGATCGCCTGGTGGTGCCGGGCTCCAAGGTCCACGAAGTTATCAACCTGGCACACCAGGGACACCAAGGGGCCGCCAAAACGAAGGCGAGGCTGAGGCTGAAGGTGTGGTTGCCCGAGCTGGAGAGAAAAGTGGACGACTTTGTAGCGGCCTGCGTATGGTGCCAGGCGGCTTCCCCAGTACAGCGGGAGCCCGAAATTGAAGTAATGCCACGGGGGACCCGCCCGTGGGAGGTCGTACATGCGGACTTCGGATCCACGGCCGTGGGTACTCACTTCCTAGCCATCGTCGATGAGTACTCGCGATACCCGGAGGTGGAATTCGTCGAGTCGGTGGCGTTTGAGCACGTGGTGGGCGCTGTGGAGAAAATCTTTGCCACCCATGGGTTCCCCGTGATCCTGTGCTCGGACAATGGATCCCCATTCCAAAGCGCGAGGTTCTCGGAGTTCCTCGAGAGCTGTGGAGTGGCCCACCGGAAGGTGTCCCCGTTGTGGCCCCGCGCGAACGGGGATGCAGAGAGGCTGATGAGGACATTAAACAAAACGTTCCGGATAGCCCAGGGACAAGACCAGCCTCTCCAGCGGGCGCTATACCAGTTCCTAAGAGTGTACCGCACCACCCCACACGCCTCGACTGGGGTGGCCCCGGCTGAGGCTCTATTCCGTAGGTGCCCCCGAGGTCTCCTCCCGGAGGTGCAGGAAAAGGTACCCGGCGTAATAGACGACCAACGGGTGGAAGCGGAGCGACAGGCAAGGACACATCAGGAAAACCTACGGCGGGGTCTTCGTCCGCAGCGGCTGGAACCGGGCGACGAAGTGCTGATTAGGAATCGGCATCCCCATGGGAAACTCTCGCTTCCATATGAACCCGAGCCGCTGGACGTAGTGGCAGTGAAGGGATCGATGGTAACGGCCTCGGACGGGAAGTCGGCCGTCACCCGAAATGTGAGTTTCTTCAAGAAACTAGGGGACTCTCGGACTGAACTCCCGCCTGACCCGGATGAGACTGTCCTCCCGGATGAAGATACCCCCCGGGGGGAATTCTTGGGGTCACCAGAACGAGACACTGGAGCGGCGGGGAGTCCGGCGGCTGAGGTAGGTGGGAGGTACCCCCAGAGGGCTGGGCGAGGGAGACCTGCCTACCTCGGAGACTACGTGCTGGGGCCGATTGACTGTGTTCCGGAGTGAAGGGTATCTGGGAGGCTGATAATAAAAGGGGGCATGGGTCTTGTAAGTTCACAAATGATATTGTGTGCAGTGATATGTTTGACGTGTCTGTTTGTTATTGTTCCTCCCGGAAAAAGGAGGAGTGTGGCGTTGCCCCGTGAGGGGATACGCACGCGGCGGCGTGACGTTGCACGTCGCCGCGTGCGCCTTAAATAAACGGGGCGTTCCCGGCCGCGGCAGAGCGACCGGGGAGCCCGAAGCGTGCAGACGTGTCCGAGTCGAGTCTGTGTGCGGATGGGCTCGCGAGCACGCAGTGGGGGCACCCAGAGACCCCCAACAAATATGCAAACATCAATCTTTGAGTAATCCATACAGTCAACACCACCAGTGACATGCATAGTACAACGCACGTGGCACTCTGCTAGGTGTGGTGCACCTCGCCCGGTGCCTCACATCGCCTTCTTGGACAATTGGGTGTCCCCTCGCCCTTATGCCCTAACGTTTCTCGGCTCCCCTGCATATGAGGTCTCTTTCTGTAAAATCTTCACGTTGTATAGTGAATTGTGTTGCATATCCGCCCTGTATGCCAATTGTGTGCACTTTGCCATGTTGGCTCCTTACTGTCACAGCTCGCCCAACGTATGTGGACACTAAAGCATACATATTGTTGCCGAGGCCCTACATACTCATTAAAAAGTGCTTGTGTACTCTGCTCTGCTTGCCACTTGCTCCTTGATCCAAATGGCGTTTACACTGGCAAACTGTAACACAGGTTGAACTTGACCTGCTCCATGCTAAATGCGCATTTCCAGACTTTAAAGCTTGTGCAAGCCCACAAAGTGTATCTGCCTAATGCTTTATCCATTCGGATACTAGCCATGCTGCCGCTAAAGCCAGTGCTTTCATTCCTCATGCACGGCTCCACCTACCTTATCATGTCCAAAATAGTACCAGTCACAAGCTCCCCCATCTCCAAACACATGGACTCTAACCTGGGTCTCACGTCTCAGCGGTGCTGTCACATGTCTCCCCATGACTACTCTCCCACGCTCAGATGACATCCCGCCTACTAAATTCCTGCAACCTTGTCTCAACACAGCTCTGTACCACCACTAGATGCTCCCCTCTCCAACCCTTAATCTGGATCACACCGACCATGATCTCAGTCTAGCCCTCTCGCGAGCTACAGCGACTACACCACCACCAGATGCTCCCCTCTCCAACCCTTAATCTGGATCACACCGACCATGATCTCAGTCTAGCCCTCTCGCAAGCTACAGCGACTACACCACCACCAGATGCTCCCCTCTTCAACCCTTGATCTGGATCACACCGACCATGATGTCAGTCTAGCCCTCTCGAAAGCCACAGTGACTACACCACCGCCAGATGTTCCCCTCGCCAACCCTTGATCTGGATCACACCGACCATGATCTCAGTCTAGCCCTCTCGCAAGCCATAGCTCTGTACCACCACCAGATGCTCCCCTCTCCAACCTTGATCTGGATCACACCGACCATTATCTCAGTCTAGCCCTCTTGCAGGCCACAGCTCTGTACCACCACCAGATGCTCCCCTCTCCAACCCTTGATCTGGATCACACCGACCATGATCTCAGTCTAGCCCTCTCGCAAGCCACAGCGACTACACCACCACCAAATGCTCCCCTCTCCAACCCTTGATCTGGATCACACCGACCATGATCTCAGTCTAGCCCTCTCGCAAGCCACAGCGACCACACCACCACCACCACCACCAGATGCTCCTCTCTCCAACTCTTGATCTGGATCACACCGACCATGACCTCAGTCTAGCCCTCTCGCAAGCCACAGCGACTACACCACTTGCCTCGCTGCCATCAACGGATTGCACGTCCCAGCCAATCCAACCCAATCAAAAAATATACATTTGATATTAAATAGATATCATCTTTGATATACATTTAATACTAAATTTATATTAAATCGATATCAAAAATCATATGAAATGGAATGTGGAACCAAGTCCGGAAACAGGAGGCGTTCCCACCTGTCAAAAATGTAACATTGCAAAAAAGAGGCCCCCATATACAACTAATTTGCACCCAATTCAGAACTACTTTTGGGACTCATTTGTGCACGGGCATGCAACTTTGCCATTCATTTTCACATGTTAATCTGACCTTGGATGTATTTATTTATTTATTTTAATCTCTTTATTTACATTTTTATTTAAAAGGTAATAACAAACAAGGACCTTGGATTTTTTAAGTGAGTGATTTATTAGATGATTGTGTATTAATGATTAGAATAGATAGTGATGTATTAGAAAGGGAAAAGTTGCTTACCTTGCCTTTCCTGCACTGTAACATTGTCACTTTGGGGAGACATGAACAATTGCGCTGTTCTAGCTGCCTTCACTTCATACTGGCACAGGTATCCACTTTGACTCCATGCCTCTGTGCGATTCACCACATGCACTGCATTTCTCTCATCCATGGTCAGTTGCACAGTGTTAATAGGGTTGGCCACACCCGCTTGATAGAAGTACACAACGGTGTCCTGGTGAAGAGGCGGTACCACACAGGCCAGCTGGAAGCCCCCAGAGTCAGAGTTTGAGATAGAAATGTTGGGTTTCGGTAAATCACCTGCAAATGTTGGGGAAAAGATATTAGAAAAGATGCACAATAATGAGCTACAGGAAAGCAACAATGGTATCAATTCACAAAACACATAGCAATTGAGTAAATCTGGCCCAATGGCATTCACCCTTAAGCCTCAGCATGGAACAGCTGGGGGTGTTGCAACTGTCTCTGCAGTAATGCCCTGTTTTGCTGACAATGCTTTTTCAGAGGGTTCTATGTTCATTCATCGCACGTTTTTTTGGCTGCACATTTTGCGGAAAATGTTTTGCTGAAAAAAAAAAATCTAATTTGTTTTTATTTGGGGGAACCCCCTAATCCTTCCCCATCTCCATATATGTATTGCCTATACACCACCCCAACATTCTGCTTATATGCCCTACCGTATTTTTTCAATTTTTTTTTCAGCAAAACATTTTCCGCAAAAAGTGCTGTGAAAAGAAAACGGTCGATGAATGAACGTCGTACCTTTCAGAGATATCCTTTCATAATGGCTGTTTTTATATAGCACTTGCTATCAGAGTTTCTGTAGGAGTTGATTACCCAATGAAATGGTACTCAATGTATCACCCTCCAAAGGAAACAAAAAAAGCCGAGGCGGCCATCCCAGATTCAAATCTGCACTTAGAGGGTTGAACAGAGATGTCCGCAGTGAGCACTCAACTCACTGTGCTATCTGACAGAATAAATTGATTAATGTTTATTGAGAAATTCCATCCTAATACGACGTGTAAATCTATATGGCGGTCAATATTAAATTTCAGATTTCAATCTGAAAAATAACTAGGGTGTTATGAAAAAGATTACCCCAAACAAATTGTCTTTTAAAATTCATGTAACAAAGATAAGTGATTAGCCTTCATCCCATTTTTGCTGTTGTGGACTGCGTCTGGTTCCTAAATCTCCAGTACGACAGTTTAAGACCACATATCCATGACTATGCCTATTAACTTGCTGTCCTGGGGTAGGTGCCATTCCTACCTATCCTGCACACATCTAAGCTTTGGAAAACCTGACCATTCCTCGATAATCTGTATTGTGTGTAAAGTGTATCTATCTTTCTCTAAATGTCATTGCTAGCTATCCTGGACTATGTCCCATCCAAAGATATCCTGAACCATATAATGGCCAATTTCCCATTTCTATTCTCAGCGATCCTGAACCATACCCCCTTTCTAGTTATAATGGCCAATTTCCCATTCCTATTCTCAACGATCCTGAACCATACATACCCCCTTTCTAGTAATACTGGCCAATTTCCCATTCCTATTCTCAACGATCCTGAACCATACCCCCTTTCTAGTAATACTGGCCAATTTCCCATTCCTATTCTCAACGATCCTGAACCATACCCCCTTTCTAGTAATACTGGCCAATTTCCCATTCCTATTCTCAACGATCCTGACCATACCCCCTTTCTAGTAATACTGGCCAATTTCCCATTCCTATTCTCAAGGACATAGCATTAGTAACCTTTCAGGAAAACATCCCGCTCCTAGTTAGCCTGACCATTGCTCTATTCCCAGTTCTCCTGAACTATGTATCATTAATAGCTATATTTAATAATTACTCATATCTGCCTACCCTGGGCTAGGCCCATTCTGATGGTATGAAGTGAAAATCTCCCTTTTATTTTTTCCAGAACAGAAAAGCCGATTTAGAAAGACCGCTCTGAGACTGCTCACAGACCAGGGCTGAGACTTGAACACAGTGGTCATGTTGATGCTTCATGGTCATGGTATGTCATTGCAATTCTTCTTGCTGAAAATAGCCTATTTAAAGAGATATCTGAAGGCTTCCCAAGTTTCACCCCGTTGACCACACAATACGAAGTACAATTGTGCCCCTGCATGATTCTGAAACCAAAGTGATATTTTCTTTGTGTGTGATAGGTTGTGCACCCACTCATTTGCGGTTCCTATGATGTTACAGAAATATGTTTTACTGAAAACTGTTTTACCAAATGTTTATTCCGATATTTTTGGGGGTCCCTCGAAAGTCCTCTGATTTTTTCTAGTTGTAACCCCACCGCACTATTTTTTTTTAAATACTGGGGGAAAAAAAGCGCTAATATTTTTTCAGTAAAACATTTTTTCCAGTGAAGCCATTCCAGTGACATCACTGGGTATCCTCACTTGCACCGGGCTAATGTTTGAACATACCGTACTACAGCCATTCCTACCAATCCCACAAAATACCATGTTCCCTGTGCTCAGGGGTGGACTCGGAACCAAAAGAGGCCCTGGAAATAATTTTCAAAGTGGCCCCACATTACACATTTTCAACAAGCCCAAAACTTTCCTATGGGGAAATTTAGAAATACCACACAAAAGAGGCCCAGGCTGCAGAGGCCCACCGGGAAATCCCCAGAGTTCTCTATAGGCCGGTCCACCCTTTCCCTGTGATCCCAGCTATATGCCTTTCATAGGTTTTTTTGGACCATGTCCCGTTAATACCTACTCTTTACTAAAGTACATTCCTAGTCATTGTGGACTGTGTCCCATTCCTATCTATCTCTGAGTATTTGCCCGGTACGTGTTTCCCTTTCCTTGCCATCTCTGGCAATATCCCATCCTATCTAGCCTGGGATCTGGACCATTCCTATCTGTCCTGCACCGTGTGCCATTTCAAATCTCCCGCCCTTCATCTCTATGCTATTGGTCCTCGATGACGTCACACTCCCAGCTAACTCCAAATAGGTCCCATTCAAAGATTTGCTGCTGACTTGCAGGAGCCGAAAAGTCCATTTTGTACCCAAGGAATTTCAGGAAAATCAGAAATTAAGTGTGATCCTGTGACCTTCCTATCAGTTTTTGAGTGATACCTGGCTGCCGGTTGCCCAGCGTGTCCATTTCAAGGCCCTGTGCATAGTTCATTGGGCTATCCATGGTCAAGGGGCCGAGTTTCTGCAGGTCAAATTCTCTTGCTATCTCCCAGAGCGGGATCTACGCTCTTCCACTGCGGACCTCCTTGTTGTTCCAAGATTTCATCGTACTAGAGTCGGTGGTAGGGCTTTTTCCATAGCCGCAGCCAAACTGTGAATAAGGGCCTTAGTCTCTAATCTCAAAACAGCCTAAGAATGTTCCCTTTTATTACTTGGGCTTTGACTCCATGGCTGCATCACATAAACCATTTATGAATGTATCGGAAGCACTCACCTGAGCACACTGCACTGGCTGCTTCCCTGGGATTGCAGTTATGCTGACCCCAGGGCATGGCCCGGCACTCGCTGAGCTGTCTCTCCGTCCCATTGCAGGTGACGTCATCTAGCCAGAATTCGCCGGATCCGATGCCAAAGGCGGCATTTGCTGGTGCCGACAGAACTGCGCCACAATCCAGCTGCCTGCACACGACCTGCCCTCTGCGCGAGTCCCAGTTGTCATCGCAGACGGGCCCCCAGCGACCCTGGTAGAAGATCTCCACTCGGCCCGCACAGCGACCAGGGCCATTCAACAGCATTATCGGCTCTTGATCTGCAATAGCCCAAAATAAACCCGTCACATCTTTTGTACTTTTTAAATCCGAGAAAAACTGCAATCACCACTGTAGTCAAAAGGTGCAGGAGGCAGTGACAATCTAGCATTTTATTTACTTTACAACAGAGTACATGCTAACCAAGCTGCACACCCTGCACGCTGAAGCATTTGCTTATGGCGAGTGCCTTGCATAAAGCGCTATTTCACCCATGAGCCTCTTGGTGCCGCTGCTTGCTGAATGGTAGGTGCACATGTATGCAGGGCTTTAAGCAGGGTAAGAAATCGAGGGGGTAACCCTCATTTGGGAGGCGTGGCTTGTGGGAGGGGCGTGGCCTAAAAAAAGTTCGCAAACCTAAATCGCAAACCTAAAGGTATGAACTCAAATATATATAAATGTTATATATTTGTGTGTGTACCTTACTTTTGTTTGTGTACTTTTCAAGTAATTTTTTATAAACCTCGAAATATGTCGAGGAATCCCCAGGTTCGCCGAGGGTTATAGACACCTGGGCGACTTGGGGAAACAAAGGGACAGTAACTGCTTGTGGTGACGCCTCGTGCGAGGGGTCACCAGAGGCAGTTACTATGACTGACGGAAGTGTCAGCCAGTCACAGCGTCACTGTGACTGGCTGCCACTTCTGTCAGCTTGAATAACTTCATGGTGGGCGCATATCCCGTCGCGGCTGCGGCCACGCTGGGATAATGTGTCCCGCCAATGTTGCAGTGGGTCGGGGGCCCGCAGGGCACCGGCTCATCCCCACTTTTTGGAGACTGCTGCCCCGGCAGGCCTCCAACCCACTTAAAGCACTGCATGTATGTATTCTGTACCTATGCCTACGCCGATCCGTGGCCCCATGTAACAGGTGAAAGCGCCCTGATGCCTGCGGGTTTTTGCACGCTCTACAAATGAATAAATAAATAAATAAAAATGGATAAACATGCCAAGGCAGAAATTAGCGAGGAAAAACGCACGTTTTTGCTGGTTGGCGAAAGTATAGTGTGACTGATATAGACTGAATTACCAGCATGCAGACTTTTGAGGAGGGGCTTAGAAGGAGCAGGGTACAGAGTGAAGCACCACTTTTCCTCTTCTGCTTAAGGGAAGGAAGAGAGTGCAAGAGAGGATAATTTGATCACAATGAGCATCCACGTACGTATCTCTGCACCTTGTATTGCAAAATGGAAGGCGCAGTACAGCGAAGTGCCACAGAGCATAGGCGCTAGAATCGGATGCATTCCTGCAAAGGAAGGAAGCAAGGGCATCTTGCGCATAATGGGGATGTATATGGTTTGAGGGATGCCCTTTGGAGCATAAGTGTGCTGCCGCTATCTGGACGTTAGGCATTCTCCCAGAATTCCAGTAGACCAGCCGTGAAGCAGTGAGGGTCGTCACCAAAGAGAACTGACCCAGAGCAGAAAGAAAGGGCAGTATGTCCTAAGTACCCTGAGATGAGAGAGGTCAATACTGTGACGTGGGTGACAAGAGAACAAGCTTGGTCACATTTACATCCCAGATGCTTAAGAAAGATTGCAGGTGAGGGATCTGAGCCAATAGTCAAGGTCAACATGATCTGTCCCACAGGTCCCTGCATCCACTCCCATGTCTGTTTTATCAGAGGCCATATGTATCCAATCATTGATAGCTGCCACACGATAAAGTTGGCAATGGTTCCCCATCCGCATCCACGTGGGCGTCACGAGCAAAAGAGCAGAACCCGCATCCGATAGTTTGCATGGGCTCACTAGGAGGGCACCAATAAGGATAGATGCGAGTCAGAGGCCCCGCAGAGCACCAAAGGTCAAAGAGAGTGGCTCTGAAATGAGAGGTGAGCTGATGACAGACTGTGGGCGTTCGGCAAGAAAGGAAGGACCAGAGCCAATCAAGGAAAGAGTCTATTAAACCTAACTCAGAAAGACCTGGCAGCAGCAGCAGCGGGTGGGTGGGTGATAGTGCTAAAAGCCGCCGAGAGGTCTTGTAAACAGAGGACTCTCACACTGCCCCCATCCACTGCCATCTGCAGTCCACCCCGGACCACCAGAAGGATTGATTCTGTGCCCTTGGGTTCCACGAAAGCCGGCGGTTGGTCACCAGGGAAGCCAGTTACTGCAAACAATTTTCACTGGCATTGAGGGAGAATTTCTTCAACATCCTCAGACACAAATGAAAGCAAGGAGATGCGTAAGAAGTCAGTAGTTCTGAGGGCGTCCAGGGGTGGCTTCTTCTGTAAGGGGACCACATTAACATATTTAAGAATGGCTGGAACCTGCCCTGGCTGTAGAGAAGCAATGATCAAACTAACCAACCAGGGATGTTGGTCATTCATGGTCTTGGCGGGCTTGGGTCAGAAGGAGATACACTGGGCAAACGTGACAGTCTTTGCACTAACTGTTAGAACTCATTCATACAAAGGGTGGGAACAAGGTTAGGGGGAACCAATAGAGTAGGGCACGCTAAAGACCTGGGGCCCGATTCTCACATTTTCTGGGGGTGCAAGTGATGAGATTCAGTGCATCTCATCGCTGGCTCCAGAAAAAGGAGTAGCTCACATCTAAGAAGCGCTCATTCAGATGCGCTTGTTCCCATCTTTGCGCATACATGTAATTAAGAGTTTAGTTCTGCACATTTAAAAGCGCATCCCAAATTCACAAACAGCATGCGCTATTAAATGCACGGAAATGAGGGGGCATCCAGCTGTGCTTTTTGGGAATAGGCCCAGGGGGAGGTGCAAATCTGATAGGGTAATTTCTGGACCTGTCATGGCTTTTTGTTTAAGTGGGAAATCCAGGGTTTAAACAGAGGCTGTCACACTTCCATTTACTTCCCCGAAACAGGGAGGGAAATGCTTGTTTATAAACCAGCATTTCACAGAGAATGGCCCTTATTGGCTCCTCTCTGTGAAATGCACATGGTTGCTGGTCGCCTGTCATACATTAGTGTCGGAGTGTGATGTATCTGCACATCGGCTCTCTTATGATGCTTAGCAAAGTATATGTCACCATACCAGTCAGGAAGGTGTCCTTGACCCTAATCTGCACACGTCCAGGCTGCTGGTAGTCCTACACTCAAACTGCGTTGTGCCTTAAGGTCGCTTTCAGACCATTTCAAATTGTGTTGTGCCCTAAGGTCGCTTTCAGACCTTTTAAAATTGTGTTGTGCCCTAAGGTCGCTTTCAGACCTTTTAAAATTGTGTTGTGCCTTAAGGTCACTTTCAGACCATTTCAAATTGTGTTGTGCCCTAAGGTCGCTTTCAGACCTTTTAAAATTGTGTTGTGCCCTAAGGTCGCTTTCAGACCTTTTAAAATTTTGTTGTGCCTTAAGGTTGCTTTCAGACCATTTCAAATTGTGTTGTACCCTAAGGTCGCTTTCAGACCTTTTAAAATTTGTGTTGTGCCTTAAGGTCGCTCTCAGACCATTTCAAATTGTGTTGTGCCCTAAGGTCGTTTTCAGACCATTTCAAACTGTGTTGTGCCCTAAGGTCGCTTTCAGACCTTTTAAAATTGTGTTGTGCCTTAAGGTTGCTTTCAGACCATTTCAAATTGTGTTGTGCCCTAAGGTCGCTTTCAGACCATTTCAAACTGTGTTGTGCCCTAAGGTCGCTTTCAGACCTTTTAAAATTGTGTTGTGCCCTAAGGTCGCTCTCAGACCTTTTAAAATTGTGTTGTGCCTTAAGGTCGCTCTCAGACCTTTTAAAATTGTGTTGTGCCTTAAGGTCGCTTTCAGACCATTTCAAATTGTGTTGTGCCTTAAGGTCGCTTTCAGACCATTTCAAACTGTGTTGTGCCCTAAGGTCGCTTTCAGACCTTTTAAAATTGTGTTGTGCCCTAAGGTCGCTCTCAGACCTTTTAAAATTGTGTTGTGCCCTAAGGTCGCTCTCAGACCTTTTAAAATTGTGTTGTGCCTTAAGGTCGCTTTCAGACCATTTCAAATTGTGTTGTGCCCTAAGGTCGCCTGTAGACCATTTCAAATTGTACTGTGCCTTAAGGTCGCTTTCAGACCATTTCAAATTGTGTTGTGCCCTAAGGTCGCCTGCAGACCATTTCAAATTGTACTGTGCCTTAAGGTCGCTTTCAGACCATTTCAAATTGTGCATCTAGCTATTGTGATCCCCTATCTAGGTGCATGCTACTTGGCCACTGTGATATGTCAAACCTAGGTGTTGCCCTGCTGTGTGCACCCTATCCCACTGTAACGTGTCGCCCCTAGATATTACTAGATGTACTCTAGTCTAACCGAGTTGTAGCTAATGTGCCCGACACCCAAACATAGCTGCGCTGCATCTTACAATGCCTCTCCCAGGCTTCTAGTCACACTATAGCACCTGCTTTTACTGCCACCGTCATACCTGTCCCATTCAGGACCAATCTAGTCCCTGTCAACAAGATCATAGGTACCCTATTCAGGCAGCCAGCACCACCATCATGCACGTCAGTGGGCGCCCTCTACTGCACTACATCCTAGCCACACACGCTGCCCTAATCATTCAACTACCTAAGGCAACCACCCCTGCCCTTGAGGTTAATTATCTTGCCTGCCCAAACCTATACAACCCAGCCTCACCCACCATGACTATGACCCATATAGCGAGCCCCTCAGCAACTACCGCAGGCGCTCACCACCCTAGTAACCAGATCAACCAATACCTTAATGACCCAGCACTCTGGCGTGAACATTTTGCCACGAAACCTACTCCTAACCAACCTTGCCCCCTCATTCTCAGGAATAAGAGACTAGGCACTAGATTCCGCATTCGTCCTTCCCGCTCTAACACCACCAAGCAAGCCCTACACACACCACCCAGCCCACCCTCACCCACTTCTACTGGCAAAACTAAGACCACAGGGGTTAAATTGCCTGTGTTCAAGGGCGCCCTTATCAATGCTAGATCCCTCACAGCACACGCGCTTGACATAGCCGACCTTATCACCACTGTAGACCTTGACTTCATTGCCATATCCGAAACTTGGCTACATGCCGCATCGGGCCCCTCTCTAGCCCTGGCCCTACCGCCCGACTATGGCATCACGCGCTGTGACCGCTCCTCTGCTCAAACTAGAGGTGGCGGCGTGGCCTTCATCCACAAAAATTCCCTTGACCTAAGAGTGGTATCCGATTCCAAACTCGAATCAGCTGAACTGCTGTCTATCAAATTATTACTAACACCCAACCAAACGGCCACCCTTCACCTTATTTACAGGCCCCCAGGTCCGGCACCCACCTTTGTCAGTGAAATTTCCTCTCTCCTTCTAGACAAAATGAAAAACAACTCACAATCATCTTAGGCAACCTTAATCTAGGTCGTGGCGACCCCAAAGATCCTGTAGCAACTGATCTGGAGAATGCTCTCATAGACCTCGGCCTGACCTTGTACATCCAAGAACCGACCCATATCAAAGGTAGGACCATTGATTGGTTAGCCGGCTCCAACTGCAACATCCAGATCCTCAACAACTCCCCATGCTTATGGTCTGACCATCACATCATAACGTTTAACATTGAAGCTACCCCGCGAGCCCCAACACCAATGGCCCCAGCACTCCCCACCCGCAAAAAAAAAAATATAACAAAAGAACAACTCCTCCCACTGTTACTCCCTTCCCTCAATGCGGCCACCAACTCATGCTCTGATCCCACCTCCCTCGCAGACACCTACAACCAAACGATGCTCACGGCTATTGACTCTATAGCACCTATCAAACCGAGGAAGGCTAAACCGCAAGCACACCTTAACTCATGGTTCACTCCACAGCTAAGAATCCTCCGTAAAGCTAAACGCTGTGCGGAAAATCGCTGGAAAAGCTACCCGTCTGATGAGCATAAAGATGGTTTCCTCCTCGCCTCCCTTATTTATAAAGATGCCATCATCACTGCTAAAAAAGAATCGCTCAATAATCGTATCATGCAAGCAGATTCAAAATCCAAGGAACTCTTTAGAATCCTAAAAGAGCTCGAAACCCCATTCTCCCCTCCAGACACATGCACGAAAGACAGCAAATGGTGTGCTAACATCCAAGCAGCCATACTAAACAAAATCGCTGTGCTTCAATCCAAAATTAAAGAAAAGCAGGACAGCCTGAAGCGTGACAACCGCTCACGCTCCCCTACCAGGCCCACCCCTCCCAAAATGGCTAATACCAAACCCTTCACCTTCTTACCGCTCACTGTCACTAAGGTAGAAAACATCTTCCGGAGGATTAAACCGTCCAACTGCCAAGGTGACCCGTGCCCAGCTCCCATCATCAAGGATTCTGCCCACGACTTAGCTCCATTCATTACAGCCTTCATTAACTCCTCCTTTAAAACAGGTATTGTCCCGGACAACCTTAAGGACGCGTGGGTGATCCCGCTACTAAACAAACCTTCTCTTGACCGAAGCATACCCACGAACTTCCGACCTATTACTACAGTCCCATTTTTGCTTAAGATATTGGACCGCGCACCTTACCTGCAGATCCAAAACTACCTCGAATCAAACAATCTGTTAGGTCTACGACAATCCGGATTTCGGCCCAGACATGGGACCGAAACGGCTCTATTAGACCTAAAAACCCAGATCGAGGTACTGAAGGACAAGGGCAAATTAGCAATGCTACTACTCCTCGACCTCTCCGCCGCATTTGATTTGGTTAACCACCAGATCCTATGCAGGCACCTCCACTCTGCTGCCAACTTCTCACCGTCCGCTGCGGCCTGGATCAAATCCTTTTTGAGCAACAGATCCATGAGGGTCTTTGCACCCTCCGCAGCCGCGGATCCTTCTCCTATTCATTGCGGCGTACCCCAGGGTTCTTGCGTGTCACCTACACTTTACAATATCTTTACGAAACCACTTTTTGATGTGCTTGATTATCTGGGTGTCTCCTACACCAACTATGCGGACGACACCCAGATACTCATTCCTATCTCAGGTGATTATCTAGCTGACACTAAGGCCCTCAATGACGTCTACCTGGTCATCCAAGCTTGGATGGCCCAGCACCAGCTATGTCTGAACGACGATAAAACGGAGCTCCTTATCTTGGGTACCTCACAACGCCTGAGCAAACTTGAGCCATTTTATCAGTCATTCACCATAGACGGCAATACCATACGAGTCTCGAAAGACACTAAAACATTAGGCTTCTACTTGGACTCCACCCTATCCCTAACGAGACAAACAAATGCAGTCAGGTCTGCCTATGCCTACACGTGCAAACTTATTTCAGCCTGCCGACCGTTTCTCACCACCCCCAACAGTGTCACACTAGCCAGAACACTGATCATGGCAATAATTGATTACTGCAGTGCTCTTTACTTAGGCACTAGCCAAGAGAACCTGTCCAAACTCCAAACTACCCAGAATAATGCCATTCAAGCGGCCTTGAACATCCCCCGCAACCACCACATCTCAGAAGACAGAACTAGCCTAAAGTGGTTACCTGTGAAGCAGAGAATTTCCCTAAAAACTCTTGCCCTCACGCACAAATGCCTAGCCTACAAGGCCCCGATCTATCTCTGCAGTCGGCTTTCGCGCCACTCTACTGGCCGACCACTAAGAACTGCTCAGACTCATTGCCTAACAATCCCCAGGTTTAAGCTTCAAAAAGCGGGAGGCACTAGCTTCCCTGTCCTAGCCTCTAAACTATGGAACACCCTCCCTGCTACCATCAGAGCCGAAGACTCCTTCAACACCTTCAAGACTAAAACCAAATCTTGGCTCTTCGACCAGCAATAAGACATGCCCGACATTTCTGTCCTACTTACTCTGCCTGCTTATCCCTGACACCATCTCCGGTCTGCTACCTATGCTAACCTTTTTTTGTTCACCCTAGGTTATATCCTCTGTTATTCCCAGTTGCACTGTAACCTATGTAATATATGTAATTAATATGATTATTATTATGTTCGTATTGTTTCATTTTGTAATGTAATCTCCTGCCTGTATGTTTCTTTCTTGCAACCCTGTACAAATTGCGCCCTGATGCCCCTGGGCCTGATGGCATGCGCGTTATAAATAAACAAATACAAATACAAATATGCTAAGGGCCCGATTCATGGAATTCTTTGCACTGCTGAAAAGTGACTTTGCACTGCCGACACAAACCCTGACTCACGGAACTGTGCAACGTGTATTTTTGCCTTGCAAAGTCATTTTGTACCCCAAAAATGATTTTGCACTGACTGCACGGCAAAAATACACTAAGGGGATGGGCAGTGCATCTTTGCACATCACGCAATGCGCAGGCCATCTTTGAGAATAAGGTGACCGGTGCATTTTGGCAAAGGGCAGACATTTTAAAAAAAACATTCTCTGTGCTTTTTCCATGTGCGCTCCTCCTGAAGAATCCCACCCCCCACCCACAGGTGTCTAGTATTTCATTGAGAAATCTTATCTGCAAAGAATCAAGCTGTGGTCTTCCTAGTGAGTACCTCCTCAATATTAGCCCGGAGTGAATAAGGGATCGCCTGGGAAATGTTCCTGAGTCCGAATCAGCGCTGTGGATAGGATAGCTACTGTGCAAACCTCGCCAATGAGGGTGCCTGCAGAAGGGGAGGAAGTGGGCTTTGGGATCTGGGAGCCTGGGTGCATAACTGTAATGGAATGGCCAATGAAGAACCAACGCCACATAACTGTAGCAAAGGAAGGACATTCAAAATGGAAGACCCAGTGCGCACACGAGAATGACCGCAGACCCAAGGCAATGATTACCGACACTAGGGATGCAGGTCAGAACTTCGTTTTATTTAACAAAAAAAAAAAAGAATTGACAGAATATGATGCAAGGTAAATGCAAAAAATATGCAGCATGACAACCTAAAATGCAATGCAAAGGCGCATGGTTCACAATAAGGCAGAATACTATGCGTGTGGAAGTAGATGACAGACAGCGACACAGAAAGACAGCATCTGACCCTGCATGAGCCAGATGAAATGAAATAGTATTGACACAGTTCAATGTGGAACACTTAAAAGCAGGCTGAATATTACACAAGTGGAATGCATGCAGTCACTTCAAGCTACCCGGATGTTATTCTGTATACAGATGCAACGGAAACTGTTCAAATGAAATACTGTACACTGTAACTTCAGCAGGGCCTCCGAATAACCTTACTTTGGTAAAGTCACACACAATGAGTAAAGACTTCTCATTCAAGAATTTTTAGAACAGCGCACTGTATTTTTTCAAAACCGTCACTAGGTGTCACTGTTCACTACAATCTGCTTTTTATATCTCACACGAGGAAAGACGTCCAATTATATCTAGCAAAGAGTAGCCCTGCTGGGGATCTGATTAAATCCATACAACTTCAAAACGTGCAGGGTATGAGTGAACCGACCCCGAACAACCTCTTATTGTTGACCTAAAACTTGAATACTGATGCTTAGCACCCCCTTATTTATAAGAACTTCACTTATTTACCCTGTTTTCAGGGTCATATGGGGAATCGGATTATCATAACAGTAAGAGGGGAAATACTGGCTGCGTCAACTCACTTACATTTGAATAACTTTATTTGGCTGCATGCCTTAAAAAGTACATACAATCGTGTAAAATTCATTTAATGAAACAGTATAATCACAAAAATAAAAAAATGCATCATGAAAAGCAGGGAAAAACTTAGAGAATACAATACAACAAACATAAAACGATTATGTGATCATGGTTTTCACCCCTGCCGTGCGGGACGGACATGGCTGTTAACGGAACGCCATCCCGCCATTCCGCCATCTCGCACCTAGATAGGCCCAAGCAAAGCAAGTGCCTCAGCGAAGAATGGGGGCTGTTACCGGCCATGCCTGCTCCCCACAGGGGGCTGAAAGCCATTCGCACATCGACTGTTTAAACGGGGTGCAAATGGTTTACTAATTTTTCTCAGCAGATTCGCTGTGCAAGCGTTGCCAATCTCTTGAGGAAAATAAAAGATTGCCTCCGCCATAGGTAAAAGGGTCTAAAGCCCTTTTCCATTTCTACAGCAGGAGGTGCACCAGACAAGAGCACAAAGCTCCGGTCCAGCAGGTAAGTGGGGAGGTAGGGAGGGGGTGTGGGAGGGTAATGGTTTGGTTTGGGGGGTGGGGTGGTGGGTAGCCAACAGGGACAGGCTCTCTGTTGCCTCCCCACATTCAAAAACAAACCAAAAATGGTGCCACCAGGGGGAGAGATTCGCGTGGCTGCAAACAGCGGGCAGAGAATGTGTTTTTTGGCTTACTGCACAAAAACCCAGACTCATTTAAAGTGGAAATGGTTGCTTTAATGTGACAGGCCAAAGCTTACAATTAACCGCTTACCTGGCTCCCTGGCCTTACCAACTAACAAACTATTTTAAACAAACCAATTAATAATTCAACACTTTCATTTTCCCCAACAATTAAATAAATCCACTTCCTCCCTGACTATCCCTTGGTCCCTACCGTCTCCTTCCCACTTCTCAAAGCGTCCCGCTTTCTCCCCGGGGCCGTGCCCCTCCAGGTTCAATACCTACTCCCTAGGGGTAGCCCGTTTGTGCAAACAGCACCACCCCCATCCTTTCCCGCGCCATTCCCCCATTGTGCTTCCCTCCCCCCACATCTAAAGGGGCCATGCCCCCGGCACCAGAAAAACCCTCCCCCGAGGTGTTCTTTCTCCCCCACCGCCCCCCACCATTCCTTTCTACTTCCAACTCTTTACCATACCTCTCCCCAACCAGGTAAATTCCGACAAATAATGAGTATTTCCGCCCTCCCCTATACCCCGACCATATTTCAAACAGCCCCCTTTACCCAAGCCCTAATATACCCTGTACTTATCAGACCTCCACCGTCCTAAAGTCTTCACCTTATGAACCAATAAGCCCCAACCAGCTAGTTTAAGGTGCCTTACCCATCCTAAATCAATGAGTTCCACACTCCTAACCTTTCCCACACCACTAGTAGCACCTTGCTCAGGAACCCATCCTCACCTGGCCATCTCCTTATCCCTCTACGGAAACACCCCCGGTCCTCTCCTACCTGTCCCCGTATATTTCGCACTTTTCACACCTATTCTTTAAAGCATGCACCTAATCCCACATAGACCCCCTTTCTCCTCTATCCTATTACCCTCCTGCTCACTCTTGCCCCCCACCTTCCCTCATCTTCCTACTATGGCCCTGTGTTGCCCACCCTGCACCGGGGGCCCACGTGCACCCTCGTCCATGCAGGCCCCTTTCTTTATTACTCCTCTCCGCCACTGCACCAGGGGACAAACCTGCACCCCCGACCATGCAGTCCCTTCCATATAACTTACTCTTCCAGCACCTTGCTTCGTTACTCCATTTTTTGCCGCCAGCTGCACCAGGGGCCTTAGTGCACCCCCGGCCATGCAGTCCCATCTCATCACTTCCCCCTGCTGCACCAGAAGCGCTCCCGCACTCACGTCCATGCAGTCCCTTCTCTTCATTCCCCCCAGCTGCACCAAAGCTCAAAATGAGCCAAGTTCCATCCGTGCTGTGCATACTCAATTCCCGCCCTATCCTGTGCCTTGTCTCCTGCGAACCAGGGCTACTACCGCATGCTCGAAGTTGCGATATCCTCTTAACCTCCGTCAGTCCCTCTGTATTTTCTCTGTGCCGCCGTCCCCCTAAAGCTTACTCACCTTGTCGTGTGGCAAGCGTGAGGGCTTTGCCACCGTCGTCCATGCCCTCCAAACGACAGCCACCACCCCTTAACATTTTCCCAGTTACATCCCCGTGCCGCCCTCACCCACCCTACCTAAGCGTCTTCCTCCTCACCCCTCTCCTACCCCCTTGGGATCGCCCCCAAAACCTCTCATCAAACCTTGTGCCCCCCTCCTTTTCCGATAAACTGAGTCCGACCTACAAGAACACCCCAATTTAACTGTCATGCGGTCCTTCCTCCCCACCTCCTTGCCCAGCTCCTCGCCCTGTCCCCTGCCTGAAAACAATATGTAAGCGGATGCCGATCCGCTAACCTGCTGCACTCGTGTTTAAATTTGCACATCAACCTCGTGCAGCCTTCTTTATTGAAAGGCCAACATGCTGCTGAGGGCTGACCCCTGCCTCCTACCCCCACCCCTTCCAGGGCGGGGCGACCAAGAAAGGGCCAGTAAGGCACAGGTAAGCCGCTTGCCGTGTGTACCGTTGGAGCTGGCCACGTCCGCGCCATACATTGCAACCAGAGATCCATGTCTATTTCCCCCCCATACAGCCTGGCTGTCCTCCGCCATTCTTGCTCTAAATTCCTCGTGAAAACGCACCCATGCAAATCCTCCAAAACTTGTAAATGCCTTTCTGATTACATCCATATACTTTAGCAAAGCCACACATCGCTCCGGAAATTTCTCACAATAGACACTGGCATAGATAATAAATGCCGACGTCCAATTTTCAATTGTCACTGGCACTCTTGGGCGCAAGGCCAGCTCTCTCTCCTCTTCCTTCAAACCCTCCTTTGCTCTCACTTCCCTATGAAGCAGCTTAAACACATCCACAAATTCCTCTGCCTGAATCTTATCCTTAGTTGCTGCTATCAAGTGCGCCCCCAACGGTTTCGTGATGCCCATGTAAGGTAGATTTTTCTCCTTGCCCTTCACTTCAGCTTCTTTTTCTTTTGAAAATTTTACCTTGAGCACCAATGGCTCAACCACCTTGTCCGTTTGTACCTCCACCGAGCAATTTCCCTTTTCACCCACCAAGGCTCCAATAGCCTGTACACCAATCTCTCTTTTACCCCTTGCAGACCAGACCCTTCATTTCCTGCCCCTGTTCTCGTATCCCCCCTCTGCCATTCAGTTGACCAGTCCCTTTCCTGCTCACCTCTTTCTGACCTGCCATCGCCTGTCTGTTGTCTGGCCTCCACTCCGATGTTTCTCATCTCCTTTCTTACTGGGCTCCTACTGCAGGGACAAAACATGTCAGCAGTCTCACCCAACCAATTGTTCCCCCGACCTCTTGCCCCCCAAACCCCCTGATCCTGTCTTTCACAAACCCACCTCAAACCCCTTCTCTTATTCCCCCTCCTCCTTAACCCTATAGTAATAGAAGTATAGAAGCCCTATAACCTTCATCCTCCCACTGCCCCACATATTCCTCCATCCCAACTTCATCATCCCTGAAATACCATTGCTGATGCGAGCCCATGCTCGGGTTGCGTAGATCCTCATCTTGCGAGCCCGGGGCGTCCGCCCCGCCACTCGTTTGTCGTCTTGTCGATGGGGCCGCAGAAACCCCTTCCTAGTCCTCTTCTCTCGGGCGAGGTGTGCTCTCCTCCACCCTGTGGTCCACATCGCTAGGGGCCGTGCTGCACCCTTTAGACTGTCCTCGCGCCGACCGAGGAGGGGCCGTTCTTAAACCCTCTCCCTATTCATTCTCTGGGACAGTGGGAGCTGTGCAGCGCCCTCCGCCCGAAATCCTCTTAGCCGGGGGGGCCGTTCTGCGCCCCTCCCTCACCTTGCTAATTGATGGGGACCTCTCTCTCCTCCTTCCACCTGCGCTCTTCTGCAGGTATTTACCGCCTTTTCCCTTCTGTCCTGCCGCCCCACTCTGCACTCCATCACCACCACCTTCGTGGCTCTCCCTACCTGCCACTATCTGTACACTCATGTCCTCCCCTCCCTCCACCTGGTCATTCTGCCCCAGAACTCTATCTGACCCCCCACCCAATTGCGCTTCCCCCCTGGATGCTCTTCTGTCAATCTCCCTCCTAATCTTCCTGCTCCTGGACTCCCCTCTACCAGCCGCAGGGGTGCAAGCCACCACTGCCGCGAGAGCCCCATCTGCCGCTGCTCTCCTTTGTGTCCTACCGCCACCTTCCTCCCCTTCTCCCGTAACCTCAACCACCGCCCCTTCCAGCCGGGCCTTAGATGCCCTGCTAATGACCTCTAGGGCCGCCCTTAGCGCCCTGGCATCCACCAAACCCTTCTTTTTGGCTCCCAGGCCCGACATACTTTTAAAGCAGAGAAGCTGCGCAGACAGCGCAACGCCCTTCTGAGATTCCTCCTATAACCCGAGCCTTACCCCGCTAAAAGCGCTGGGAAATGATAGAAAGAGGCGCCAATGATCATACTAAAAGAGTCCCTTAAATAGAACTAAACAATCTAAATAAAGAATGTGAGTGGGCTGGAAAAACAATGGGCCCAGACCAACATAAAGAGAGGCTACCTTAGATATTATTACTATAATTTGAAAAAGAAAGAGGCTGCACCACAGAGCCTGTCAGAATTGAAATATGCAACAAAATACAGATAAGCTAAATGTGGAAAATGGAAGCCTAATATGTTCTTAATTAAAGAACATAAATAAAACCATGTTCCCTTTCTCTTTTTTATTTTTTATGTTTATTTATTTATTTATTTATTATTATTTTTTTTTAATTAAACAAACCAAATGTAAGAAAAGCTTTTAAAAGGAAGGAGCCCCAGCAATATACAGGGCCAAAATTGAGTAATCCCAACGCTTCTCTAATTAAACCATAAATGTGCTGTAAAGCACACAGTGCCGCCGTCACCGCACATACCTAATAAACAAGGCACATAAAACGTGCTGGCCCATTTAAATATTAGACTGCCGCTTGTGCAGGAGCAGGAGGCCTGCAGAGAAAGCTGTTCCCCACCCCCGGACACCAGACAGGGCACTCCAGAGCAGAAAACAATACTTTTAAAGGTAATGAAGGTATGTACGGCACCTCCGCTATTTATTATTCTTTTTTTTTTTCTTTTTTTTTAATGCTAGCTAAACTTAACCGCCCACCAAATAAACTAATCCACTACCTCACCTCCTGTGGAAAATCTCTAACCCAGATCAGGGAAGGCTCGGGAGCAGGCGACCAGGACTGCACAATCTCAAGTCCCAACCGTCGCCTGCTTCAAGAACCTTCCCTGACACTTAAATACCCCCCCGGGGGGCGCACTATGCGCAGGCCAACTCGCTGGCCTGTGCAGCGCAAAAATAACCCTGGGGGGAAATGCTTAGCGGTCCCCCCGGGACTCCCCTTCTCGCCCGCTGTTCCAGTCACCTGATTGGCCTAGCGCTCTTCCCGGGTGTGAATGGTACATTGATAGAATCTCTTTGTAAGGCCAGTTTGTCCTTCCCCGTCCTCTGTGGCAGTAAATAAAAATGCGCTTGTGGGCAGTGTCATGTCTGCATTGGTGCCGTCGGAGGTGCCGTCGGAGGTGAACGGGAATCCTGTGAGCCTTGATGTGGCAGCCCACAGTGCAAGTGTTATGTGGCCACCGTCTGACTGTATGCACGCTGCATCTGAAAACTCTGAACTTGTCGAGAGTCATTGTCCTGGTACAGCGGCCGGCAGGAACGAAATGGGCAACATCTACAATGGGATCGGTAGATGAAGTCGCTTGCACGGACTGTCACTGCGCCTTGGTTTGCGATTTACCAGGCGAAGACAACGATGTAGTCTTCAAATGCACCGACGACATCGAGCTAGATAGACAAACAACCACAGTCGTTGAATCTGGGATGCTCCGGCCAAAGGCTATTGAGCTTCATCGGGCAAACACTGGTGCTGTTGATGTGGCTCGTAGATCCTCAATTGAGGTCGTGAACAAACTATTGGCTGACCTCACGCGTCTCAATAAGCAAAGGACACGGAATTGTGATACAGAATCAATGACTGATATTTCTACGACCACAGAACCCCCGCCATGTGTGCCTCCCGTAAGAAAGTCGTCTTCTCCAACTTCTGTATTACAGAATCTGCACAGTGTTCGCTGTCTTACTAAACGCAGAAGATTGGAGGAAAGTATCTCACCAAACCTTCGATGCTCCCAAAACAAAAAAGCAAAAAGTTTGCATCAGAAAGACCATTCTAATGCAAACCACTCGAAGGAAGTATTGCATTGTGAACAAAGCGAGAGTGAGATATCTGCGTCGGCAAATGAAGAAGAGCCACAGCATGTGTCCTTTGACTCCTCACTTATGGAACGACCCTTTCCTAAGATAAGACGACGTGTCTCTCGCAAAAAAAGACGTGTGCGATGTGGTGAGTCTGAACATGCTGCACCAAGAACTGCCCAACTTCCCCAAGACCTACAGGCGCTTATTATGTCATCTATGTATATGTCTATTGCACCGTTCCTCAAAATGTATGAGCATCTCAATGACAATCTGAAAGAAATGGTCACCGCTGTACACATACTGACAATGAATATGTGCAGAATTGAGCAAGAGTCTCTCGCTTGCAAGGTGGCGCTGCATGAATTAAAGATGAAGACTGATGTTACTCTCTCAGCCCTGCTGGACAATGTAAAGAATGCTAACATAGACAAAAAACTACTAGCTGAGGTCGCCAAAGAAGCCCTGAACATATTTCGGAAAGACTCTGCTTTGAATGGATCCCAAACTGCCTCAAAGTGTAAGAAGGGCACCTCGGCCTCAGTCGCAGATTCTCTTTGGCCGTGCCCTAGTGTTGATCAAAATAAGTCTTCAAACATCTTGCCACTTGCTGATCCACTGTCACTAGTAAACAAAAACTTGGATCCCAAGAATCTCGTCGTCGGACAACAGCCCTTGGTAGCACCTCCACTGACTCAGGCTGTGTTGGTTGCTACAACTGGTAGTGTCGACGACACTTTGAGCACTAATATTCTGAAAAGGATCCCTGACTCTACAACAAAAACCAGCTTTGCGAAAGCTGTAACAGAAGCTCAAGATTCTTTGAATCCAGCTCTATCAAATCCCCAAACACCGTCAACTTCTACAAGCATCTCCGGCCAGCTGATGGGGCCTGTGCCTCCAGATAGAGTGCCGTTGGATGTTGTTGAAGTGCCGGCTGTGGTCTGTGACATCTTCAAGAACCCTACTGAAGCACTGAAAACTAAGAAAGACACTGTACTCTCTATAAGTGGTTCCACTAAGAAACCGAAAAATCTACCAACACGGAAGGTGAAGAGAGCTGCTACAAATTCACAAAAATTCTTACGCAACCTGAAAACTGGATTTCACAGTAACCAGCACTCTACCTAAAGAGAAGCTAACTGAAAGTAGCCTGACAGTAAAAGTCTCAAAGGAGTCTCCAATAGACTTAGAAGCTGCAAACATGTGCATTAGTGATGTATCCGACTCACTACTGAATGTATCCACTTATGAAGATGTGGAGACAGTCAGCACTGCCTCTGATGTTTCTACTTTGCCAACATTTGGGTCGGCAACAGCGATTTCAGTGGCTGCTGGGGCTGCCCCGGTAAAGCCCACTGCAGCAAACACGGGGAAGATGGTCTGCGTAGAAACTGCGGAAATGGCGATTACTGATAAGCAATCCTTGCCTACAGCATCAGCTGAAGTGGTGCTTGCCTCATCTGTGGAGACAATGTTGAATCAAGCCGTGTCATTGAGCACGGCCCCGAACAACAGGCAATAGCTGTTACAACGGTGCCGGACAGTGTCACAGAACCCACTATTCCTGCAAAGGACAAAAGCCCAGCAAAAGTCTTGCGAGCCCCAGTCCAAACAAGTCCAACGAGAGTTTGTCAACTTGTTGAATTACAATGTGCTACTACTACTGGAAACGCGGATCCCTACCCAAAATTTCTAACTCTGGCAGAGAAACGCAAACTATTAGAAGCTAAATGGAACATCTCTCGAGAGGCACAAGACCTGAGCGCACCCGTCCTTAATCAGAGAAGCAAGGCTCTGTTGCCTGATCTAAGCACTTCCACTGTGCCCTCCTTAAAAAGCTCCTGTAGGGCCAATGTGTCAGAATGCATTGAGCCCGCCTGGCCCCGTAACGCAAACGAGCAGCTGTCCAGGCAGGGTCTTGTCAAAAGAAATGTCTGATCCAAAGGCAAAAAGTTGGGATCCATAAAGAGCAACTCTCAGCAAGGTCTTCACCGCCTTCTACTGGAGCACATTGTATCCTCAGACGACTTAATTTTAAATCGTCACAATGTAATTTGGCTCTGCCATTTGATACCAAGTTTGAGAGCAATTGCATCCGAGGACCACATAATTGTCGAATTTTTTGACGAAAAAAAAATGACGCTGTAATTCTACATTTGCAGTCGAAGTTGATTGCTGATGCCCTTCTAGATGCCGGTCCTGTCCTGATGTCATTAGGTTTCGACATATTAAGGGTTGACCCTAGTGTGTGGATGTCAACCACAAAAGAAGAGAACATCATGTCAACTGAGCTAGAAGCAAACTGCGATCATTTAAAGCCAGAAGTGAGGCCTTCTGTGCCAACAACAAAGGCCCCTATATTGGACTTCCCAGTGATGGCAGACTGTGCAGTTTTTCACCGTGAAGACAAACCAATAAGGATCACAATTAGGGGATCACAGAATCCTCCAATGATTGACGGCGTAGTTGATGTCCTTCCTTCCAACAGTGTATCCGATTGGTCCTGGCTGTCTGCCTCCATAAACAAAGTATCTAACATCTAACGCCAAGACGCGGAGCCAAGAAGCAACTGCACTCTTGCTTCTTGGAACACTCGTGGATTCCGACATTTGTTCAATGTCCCGTGGGCAAAAAACTTGGATCTAATTTGCCTACAAGACACATGGATAAGCAATGTACCGTTACTTGAAGGATTCGAAATTGCCTTTAATCTGGCTATATGCCAAGCTAAGGGCAGTCCAATGGCTGGCCTCCTGACGGCTGTCAGGAAAGCTTCGGGGTTCAGGATATCTGACACTATCAATGTGTCACCTTTCATCCAGTTAACTACTATATGTAGGCCAGAAAGAGTGAACTATAAGCCTGATAAACTATGCATCATCAATGTCTATTGGAACCATCAAGCCAAAGAAGCTAATGCGTTCATAGACACAATATCAACAACAACTGATGAACTACTTGAAAAATCTTGCCCGTCCGATTTGATCCTATGTGGTGATCTAAACCTCCTATGTGTAAATGAAAAAAGACATTTAATGCCCAAAGCATCGCAATGGTGCACAGAAATGAAAGCTTGAGGAATGCATATGCTGAATGGACACACGGTGGGAGACATCCCGTCTAAGCCCACCTGGAGACGGTTAAATCAAACCTCAACTCTAGACTACATATTTGTCAGCGAAAACATTCATAAGAGAGTTCTTCGCTTGGACGTACTTGAAACGTCGCATAGTGATCATGAAATGGTACAGCTCACCCTTGAAAATTCGACCAAACCTGTAAGTATCTGCTGGCCACACGCTGTCGATACTGGGTCTAGTAGGATTCGTCTAAACCTCCTGGAAACTGAAGTGGAGTCGATAACAGCGACTTTCGTGAGAAACTCAAAAGGGCTTCAATATCAACATTTGTTGCAGAGTTTCACAGAACACAAAGACAAACTACGTCACTGTGAATTCAGACCAACACATAAATTCGATGTCCTTGTTTTGCAACAAAAAAGACTTATGAGACAAGAAATAAGGAAGCTAAAGGGGCCAATGAATGAAAACACAAAACAAAAAATAAGGAAGGTTAAACAAAACTATAAGAATTGGTTCAAGTCGCACGTAGCAATAATGCTGCAAAACGATGCCGAGCAGATGTTAGCCAAAATGGGAGGAAAGAAATCAGCTCAATTTTGGAAATTAATTAATAGCAACCTAGCGCCGCAAAATGCTATTCAGGCAACTGTTGTGACCGAAGACGCCTGGATCAAACACTATTCAACCTTGTTCACTAAAGGAGTCTCACTGACAAATTTTGTTTTGCCAATTATAACAAAATGGGATTTAGAGTTTGAGAAAACAGACATCCCCTTGATAATCAGAAGTGTTCATGAATCGAGAGCGCCAGGGCCTGACGGCTTAACAAACTATACGATTAAGCGTAATCCGGCCCTATGGACTGACTTCTGTGCAACTTTATTCAAGCGAATTGTCTTGGCTCGTGCTACACCCAGTTCGTGGAAGAGCGCTGTTGTGGTCCCTATATTTAAGAAAGGGGACCACACGAATCCGAAGAACTATAGACCTATAGCGCTCCTCGACATCCTGGGGAAAGTATATGCCACATTACTCCAAAGAAAACTCTTGAAATGGGCCGCAGACTACAATCACATTGACCCGAGGCAAGCAGGGTTTGTAAAGGGTGTGGGTTCTGGACTAAATATCCTAATACTGAACATTCTGAAGACGGAGACCCTCAGACTCAACACCAAGCTGTACTTGGCAATGATAGATCTCTCGCAAGCGTTTGACAGCATAAACAGGGAGTTGCTGTGGGAAAAACTAACAAAATGGAACTGTCCACCGAGTCTCATTAGCGCAATCTGTGAATTGCACACGAAAACCTCCATCAGGATTCGGCTTGATATTTCTGGCACGCTGTCTACCAAAATATATACACATAAAGGCGTAAAGCAAGGGTGTCCCTTGGCAGCTATCATTTTTAACTTGTTCATATCCGATATACAAGAGCTATTTTTGGATGTAAACTTGTTTCCCCCAAAAATACAAGGTTCACCGATTGACTATTTGGTATATGCAGATGACCTTGTATTGATTGACCAGACTCCTGTTGGACTGCAACGTAAAATGTAATTGCTAGAGGCATACATATCATCAAACGGCTTGTCCATTAACACCCAAAAAAGTGAAATTCTGATTTTGGAAAATCTACAAGGTACCTGCAGTAGGGGTAAGAAACCCTCCTGGTTCATTGCTAAAAACAAGATCCAGCTTGTCAAATATTCAACATACTTGGGTATGCGAATCAGTGCGAGCCGGAACAATGCTCCTTGGGTCGAAGTTGCTAAACATAAATGCCGTCAGTTAGCATCACAAGCTTCCTTAATTAACAACAAATATGGAAAATTCTCACTGAAGCCAATTATCATGTTTTATAAACAAAAAGTGGTGCCCATCTTGATCTATGGAGGAGAAAATGCCTTTGGGGAGTCTTGTGATCTCCGGAACACATTAGAGAACATCTTCTGGTCCCGCGTGCTGAAACTGCCAAAGGGCACCTCAACGGTTTGTATACGGTATGAACTGGGGTCGATTTCAATGCATGCAAGGGTTGCATGGAATCTCCTAAGCTTATACCGCAAAACGATAATGACGGAACCGGTTCCTCAGTTTGACATTTTGCACAAGTCAGTATCTGAAAAAGCAAACACCATCTTTGCAAAATGGACCCGGACGGCGCAAGACCTACTTGAAGACTTTAACATCACACGTGCTCTTCTACTTGACAACCCAGAGGCTGCAAAAAAAAAGTTGTGGAAATTGGATTGGATTCGAACTTGTGATCAAAGAGCGTGTGCGTCCTCAATGGTTGAAGTACCTGGTGAGGCAAAAGCATATGACCATCGTGCGAATTACTTAATGTGCCTCCCGAATCAGCATGCAACAGCACCGTACTTGCGCTTTAGACTAAACGTCTTTCCGACGAGAGATCGGATCGGACTAAGGTCAAAACAAGCTACTTTTAAATTTAAATGTCAATTCTGTAATGAAGCCAAGGAAACTCTAAAACATTTGATTATGTCTTGCCAGTCCCTGGAGCAGCAAAGGAGCTGCTGCTTCGCCCCTGTGACTAATCTCCATCGCTTAAAGAGCGCAGATGAGTGGTGGCAAGTGCTCTGCGAAGGAGTAAATAGAGCAGCCTTATTTACCCTAGTTAACTTTCTACAAATCTTAAAAACCAGGCTAGAAGCAGAGTCATAACTAGGTATGGCACGAAATGTAAAGAAGCCTTGCTGATATGTCGCGACAGTATCGATTGTCGACGAGGACGGACTAGAGAAGAAGAGTCCCTTTTTATGAGTTGGAGTAACATGAGAAAGACATATGTGTGTTGGCTGTATATGTCTTGTGTTGTGTCTTTTGTTTCTTTTTTAAAGGTTGAATAAACCAATAAAAAAAAAAAAATAATAATAATAATAAAATAGGTTAGCAGATAAAATAGGCACAGGGTGCGGAGGCCTACCAGGAAATCTACAGAGTTCCCTAAAGGTCAGTCGACCCCTGGCTCCAGCCTCTCTTGTTCACAGATGTATGTTAGCTTTATACAATTTCTAGCTTTGCTTTCTGGTTTATTAAAAAAGTTTTCAGCATTCACTCTCGCTAGATCCATGAACTTAATCCAACGAAGGCATTCTAAGCAGCTGGTCTCTGGGAAGGATTTCATTGAGGCCCTTGTGTGATAGCACTGCATTCGGGGTAGTGCATAAACACATCCAGCAACCAATCGGCCTCAATTTAGTTCAGTTCAGTGTTTATTAAATCGGATTTCTCCATTAACAAATAAAAACATGAAAACAAAAAAACATGCACACTTCACTATAAACCCATTAATACAATAATTAAAAAAAATGTATACAAACCCAACCGCATCAAAGTTCGTAAAATCTAAAAACTACACATCATTAAGTTGATCCACCGTGAAAGTGTTTCTCTGACAAATTCATCTCTAAACTATAAGTAAAACTTACCTCATTACATCATTACGACTCTGCCGTTGCGGTAAAAACGTGCTGGTAATTCTGTTACAAGTTTGCCGGTGGGGCACCTGACTTACCTCCAGCTAAAATTGCACTATTGCACTGCAGCTAAAATCTGGAGCTAACCATAAACAATTGCTGGTATTACCGACACCGGTATTACTCGCAAACCCCCCCCCCCAGAGTCCAGTGGGGCTACATGGAATGGGGATTTACAATGATTGCCGACACTCGTAATCCGGCAGTAATACCGCCGGACCAAGTGCCGGAAACGGTAATACAGTTTTGTGGTATCAGGGTTGATTTACCACCCAGATACCACCAAACTCGTAATGGGGCCCATTAATGCATCTGCGTAAAAAACCTAATATTATGTGACATAAAATAGGGCTTTAGACATTTACTGCATAGTCAGAATAATATGTGCAGAACACTAAAAAGTAGCACACATCTTCCTGAACTCCCATTTCACAGTAACTTTATCCTATTTCGTCTGATCCTTTAATCTGAGCGTATTCCAGTTAATACCAGCCTCGTGCACTGTGGAGATATTATTTCACACAATTCAGCTCCTTGTACCGTATTCATACTGTGATTGGCTTACATGTTCACCGAGGAGAGAGTGTGCACCTTTCCTCTGCTCGTATTCCCAGCATGATGTCATGAAATGTGCTTCAGAGTGCCTTTCAAATAGTTAAACAAAGCATATTTAAAACAATCCTAGTTTGTAAAATCCCAACTTGCTAAAAGGTTACACCCTTTCCTGTACCAAACCTATTTGTTAATTGTAGGTGACCCTGATATTTCCCCCAATCCATTAATAATATTGGAATTTTCTGAGTGTCCTAAATATATCTTCAGGAAATAGGAGGCAAATTCTCAATTTTGTTTGTTTGTTTGTTTCTTTATCTGTAGCGTGCGCCAGACCCGAAGGTATCAGGGCGCGGAGATAAGAATGCTTTAGACTTACAAGTTACAAAGTTTCATAGGCATCAAAATACAAATAAATTCGAATACAGTAAATATTACAGGTGCATTACAAAAATGGAGTCAGTATAGCATTCAAGTAATACAGGTGAGGAGTCGTCGCAGCGGGAGGCAAGGGTCCAGTAATTATCTAGGTCAAGTCACTCGTGCAGTTATGTTATAGGTCATTTTCTTTGAGCCATTTGATCATGTTTAATCTGAAGAGTGGGTAAGATTGGTCAGTTCTTAGGGTGGGTGGGAGGGAGTTCCACAGTTGGGCCGCTTTGACAGGGAAGCTATTTCCCCCGGTTGTCGTCATTTTAAAAGGGGGGACTGATAGGCAATTTGGATAGGCTGTTCTAGTAGGTCTGGATGTGACTCTCCTTTTGAATCTCTCTGTTAGTTAGCTCGGTGCCGCATTATTAAGGCATTTGAATGTTAGAGAAGCAGTTTTAAGTTTAATTTTGTAAGCTGTGGAGAGCCAGTTGGATTGTCTTCTGATCGTTGTTATATGCTCATGTTTTGCTTGAATTTAGATACCGACGGTCCTATTTATGGATTTATTTGCACGGTTCAAAGTGACTTTGCACTGCTGAAAAGTGACTCTGCATCACAGACACAAATACTGATTCATGGGACTGTGCAGAGTTTATTTTTGCAGTGCAGAGTCAGTGCAAAGTTCATTTTGTACAGCAAAAATGACTTTGCACTGACTTTGCACTGAAAAAACACATTTTGCACAGTTCCATGAATCAGTGTTTGTCTCAGTGGTGAAAAGTCACTTTTCAGCAGTGCAAAGTCACTTTGAACAGTACCAAAAATTCCATGGATCGGGCCCTCTTGAGTATCCCCAATTCTAAACGTACAGCACCGATCTGCACCATGGACCATCTGCATGTCCATTGTGTGCTGCTTTGTAGGTGTGTGGGGCACCTATTCTCCTGACTTTGGTGGTACTCTAGTGATGTGAGTTCATTCTAAAACAGCCTTAGTGAATCCTGCTCCTTTGATGTAGGCCTTCACATCATGCATGCTGGCCTGCAACGTATGGTAGAAAATGTATGTTCTGGCATGCTGCAGCAGGGCCCCCAGGATTTAGTTCCAGACAGTAACTTAACGCATCTGCCCAGTGACATGCCATGAAGCATGACAACTCTGTTCTGCAATATTCCAGTAGCACCATTAACACTTTCAGCAAGGGCTCGAGTGCAGTACTGATGTTGCAATGGCCCTCGATATCAATATCTGACATGCATGCTGCAACACTTCCTGTGATGTGTGAAAAACAGATAAGATTTGTTGTTGAACCCTAAAACAAGTCTATGCTTCCCTCAGTATTTCACAAGGAGCTGTGAGCATCTCCATGAATTTGTAAGGTCGACCTGACCCATTTCGCCATGTCAGAGTAAGGTTGCTGTGGACATCCCCCTATATTTGTGAGGATGCTGTGACCACGCCACTGTATGAGTGTGCTGTGGTAGGTGGAAGGACTTGTGAACCTTTCTCCAGCAATGAGCCTGTGGGAGTTGTGTGATAGCCCTGTATGGGGTTTGACAGGATCCCCATTGACCTCTAACTTGACAGACTCGTATGTTCTTTGGTGTCGCACTATTCCATAATGGCTTCAATAACCGACGCAGTCACAAATACACGTATTCACTTTTTTTTGCAAGTCTTATTGGAACACCCGTTCCCTTCGGATGAAAACTACATGGCTGGTCTTCCCTAGCAGGGGCTGGAAAGAATCGCAAACCCCCCTGTCAGGAATCCTCCTGCTGCTCAGTCTGTCACGTGCTTTGGGCAGAGCAGCTTCACGTGAAGTGCTTTACGGTAATGCTGTGACGCAGGCTCGGACGGGCCTAGCCCAAGTCCTGAGCCAAAAACGCAAAAGGCCTGTTTTTTTTGGTTTAAATGGGCCACTTTTTTGGCCAATGTGGGCCGGTTTGATAAGTTACTTCGCATGCAGCTAGTCGTTTTAACCAGTGTCACTGAATAAATATTCTTTAAATGCACTATTTGCCTCACATTTTATCAAAATACTCCACCTTGAGCACTACTCCAACAGTCTGTCACAAAAGGAATGAACTGCTATTTCGTAACTGTGGGCCAATTAGGGGAGAATCCAGCATTGCAAGAGTAGGGGGAGGGCGAGCCGTGAAAAAAGTCCTGCTACTTTCCCCCCAAATGCAGTGTGCGCAATTCCATTTGGTCTCATTCGCGCCCACAAAAACCGCTCATCCTTACCCCAATCTACTTTTTTTGTAACATTAGTGGCAAATGGCCTTTTAACACAACAAAAAAAATAAAACTGCAGAATCATTACCGATTCAGGGAACTCATCTATTAGAGCTCTGACCTGGCACTCGGGGGCAAAATACATGCAAACCTCCGACTTTGCATATGGATTGCACCAACAGAAATGACTTCACATGAAAAGCACATTGCAATGGGCATCATCAGTCTTTGATACTTGGAGGCACCATGGAAGTTGCCATAAGTGAACCAAGTGGCAAATAATTTTGTGGTGCAAAATACCTAAATTGCATGATACACTAACATTAGCTCTGAAGTGAATCACTTACAGAGCTGGAGACACGACACAGTGTAATTAAATGACCTTCCCAGGATCACACCTTTTGGTTAAATGGTGAAACCGGGATGTGGACAATTTAAGCAACTGACACATCTTCACAGGTTTGGTTGATATTTCATGTGCTTAAATAATATGTTAATTATAGCAATGCCTTGGAAGCAAAGCACATTACATAAGGAACTACCCTTTCATAATAAACTTTACACTACACATATCATCATAGAAATATGTTGAGCAGTAAGAGTATGGCTTTAGTTTTATTCTCCCCATCCTGCATGCAAAGTCACAATAGCATCATGCAGATTCATGTGAGCATAACGAATCCCCCTTGGTTAAAGCCATAGTCATTATTTCACAAAGCCTGCAGGATTGTGTACGATTCTCACTACTGATCACTCCCTCCGATCACATTTCTAAAGGGACAATTGTCCCTGCTCGTAGTCCCCCTCCCTCCCATCAGTGCCTAATGGCTCACATTGAAATGCTCTGTTGACACAGAGCAACGTAAAAGCCACTCTGCTGCTGCCTGGAGCTCCTTGGGACACTGTACTGGTAGCAGGACATCTCTCCCGTTCCAAAAGGGTAAGGTGTGCTACCAGGACAGTGACTCTGCTGGGCAGGAATTGTTCAGCACACATTCTCCTCCCAGCGGAACACCTTTCCCGTTGGGCACCGTCATTGAGGTGTCGAACGGGAGAGGTGTCCCACTAACAAAAGACCAGGGCAGGCTCTTAGAAGAGCCTGTGGGGGCAGTTTGTCCCCTCTGCCCTCACCCCGCTCGGTACGCCACTGGGGCCAATATTTGATTGGAGCCTGAGACAGTTTTATGCCCCAGACTGATCCTGCTGTGAAGTAACTCCATCTTGCAGGGGTTCTGCAGAGCAGCAGTGACTGGTCAACAGATAGTGTGAGTGGTGAAAGCAAGAGTTCCACCTGTGTGGCTTGTGATTTCTAATTCCGTTTTTTTGTAGCTAGAATACAATTAGAGTAATTGTCTTAATATTGGCACACGTAGCCCCCGCCAAATTGATTTAATTCCATGGTCCTCCTTCGTTCTTGGGGAAGGAATTTGGTTAAATCGGGCACTCGAGAGACTAGGCTGGGCTGCAGACACATTGGCTGCTGTATTGAATAATGCCCAAAGCTTAACCTGTGCATCAGGCAGTGGTGGAAGTGGAAAAAAGGAACTAGTGGTACTCTGGCTGCATTCAAAGAGAAGTGTGTTGGATCATTGGACAGATGGTGGGGGAGGGCGGGTGCACAGGATCACAAACTTTGGCTCACATTGTTGGATTTCAAGGTCTACAGTAATAATGTCTTATGCACATGAAATGCTCTGCCACTGATAAAAGAACTGTGCTTGCAACCTGAGCACCTTCAGAGCCACGGAAACTGCGTGTGTGTGTCTGCCTAACTGTGCAGTTAGTGTCGGTAGGATAGCTCAGGGGCAACGTGCTTGACCTTGGAAGCAAGACGACATGGGGTAACACAGGTTCAATCCCCGGGACCCTGCTTAGAAACCTCTGGGTATTAAGCACGTTACAACTAACCAATCATATCATAACTGTGACTTGGGAAACTGCCAGTGCTTGAATGTCCGGCCTGATCCCATTCTATATTTGGCTCAGGAGAAAGAAAAAGCGTGAATGACGAGTTTCTTGAGCCTTTGAACTAACAGCATCCTCTGCAAAAAGCAAATGAACTAGTAGTATGGTGTACCAATGATTTATATACTACACTCTCATCTCTGGCATCAGGCAACAGTCTGGACCAATGGAGGTCCCACGCGACAAATGCTTCTTATATGAGATGAGGCCCGGTTTTTTGTTTTCCAATTTCAGCCACTAGTGGCTTATATTGAAAGAAACCAAAATAAATCCCATCCACAATGAGCCAGTCTCAACCAGTCTCATTGCAGCATCAAATGGTACAGCGCTCACATATGTGGACATTTGTCATAATTTATATTCATGCCTGTTTATGGGCTTGTTTAAATGCACGGCTTCCTTCCGTAACATTCAGTGCTATTGGCACAAAAATGGGCCTTCCTCTTCAAATGTTCCTAGTTTTCCAGACTGCAGGAATCGAGTGGAATCTAGCTCAGGACAAAAAAAACCAAAAAGCACAGGCAAAGACAACCATTTTGTCTTTTGTATCGGCATTTCTTAGCCACTACCATTCACACGCCCAGCTCCTCAGACCAATAGCCATCTGCTGTGCATACAATGTCTGCAAATTTGCTATAGCAATTACATGAGTAATTGGAATTTTGATGGGAGAACCTAGCATTGATCATAGACAGGGGGTAAATGAGGCCTATGTCAGCTACAGCATACAACTCACTACCATGCTATGTTCAATATGATGTTAATATGATATGGTGGCATATAATTTCAATTGATCGACAATGATGGTACTACCTACCCAACAGCTGACAAATAGTGTAGGTAGGTGGACATATAATGACACCTGGTAAATTCCTAGGAAAAAGCCAGCACTGTCGGCTTGGCCAATGCATGTTTTAATGATGTTCATGGAGCCTCATTACACCTCATATTCAATGCTATTTTCAAATAATTTGTATTGATGTTTAAAAAAATGCTTTACAACTTTACTCTAAAATGGAAAGAACAGTAGAAATTAACTTCCCAACACTAAATTAAGCCGGTAGAGTACACAATTCTGGGGACCGAGACGACTTCCCAACACTACAGAGGTGTGCACTCTCCACTTACAAGTGTCCCATCTGCAGACACTATTGTGATCACATTGCGTAGTCTCAAATTGGTCCATTCTCAGCCTAGTCTCGGGTCCCCTCCCCCCGTTCAACGCCTCTGGGTCTCGGTGTCCCTGCTTGCTCAATGTCTATGTACCACTCCTCTCATATAAATTGCTCTTCAGATTAATATATATGGCTCAGTATCATGTCTCCACAACCTCTGTCTGCTCTCTCAATTGCAGCTCTGAAACACCAGTGACAGGTGAATGTCCTTGATGAGTTCCCAGTCTCCTCCTGATTGAGGACTCATCGCTGTGTTTGACATGAAACATTCCAAGATGAAGCGCACGCCAGGCGTGACATTTGCCTCCAAGGCCAACCTAAAGCAATTTCCTCTTAAGGTCCAACAAGGTTTATAAAAGTAATTAAATCATGACCAGGATAGATGTGGCCAAAACATACATATGCATCTTTTGGGAAGGTTCGGAAAAAGTCCAACGCAAACGTTTTTTCAGTTTTTGTCCGGGACAAAGTCCTGTAGCATCTCGTGGCTTTAGGAAACAAAACCAAGTGTGGGGCTAGAAGCTCATTGTCCTAAATAAATCAGAAATAAATCCAGGAACAACATCTCTCATGATCGGGTTGTTTTCAGTCATAAGTAAAGTCTCTGATGTTCGAAGCCTCCTTGGCACTGTTCTTGTGCAGCTAGGGGGTGGCAGGGAGGCCTCCTCCTAGTGGGTCTTAAAGCAGCATTTGAGCTGCCTAGTTTATTTTGTAGTTCGTATGATACTGGAGCTGGCCTTGAAGTAAGGCCTGGTGGTAGGAAGACAGGAAGCCACCCTAAGGACTTTACATCATCCTCTATAGTACTGTTACCCTCTCCCTCACTTCAGGTGCTGGTTCTACAGCCTCCAAACCCCTCTCTCAACTTTGACATTCTGTCACAAGCTTGTACCGGGGGACTCTTTGTTTGTTCATTTCTTCTCTTTCTCTGTGTACCTTTGCTTCTCGTGCACCTCTTTAACACTTTATATCATGTGTGTACTTCCACTCATCTGAGGCGTCCCTTTGCACTTCTCTCAGTCTTCTCTCCCCCCTCGTGCTCCTCCATTCTCACCCTGATCTTCCTTTTCTCTTCTTTCTCTCTCCTACTCCTTATGAATCCATGATTCACCTTCCCACTCTGGTCACCCTTCTTTTTAATCAAATCGCGTCCTCACTCTTCACCAGCGTCTCTTTCTGCACCTCCTCCTTAGGCATCCCTATATTAAGGTCTAGCTTCTTCAGCCGCACCTTCTCCTTAGCGTCTCTCTGAAGCTCCTCCTTAACTTCTTTACCCACTGATTCCCTAGACACCTCTGTAACCACAAATTACTGAGCAATCTCTTTCTTCCAACTTGTTGGTTCTATCTGTCTCTAGCCTCCTGTTTCATTCCTTCCCCAACATCTTGAGTTTCTTTTAACAACTCGCCGGGTATTCCTCTTCCTTGCTTCCTTGTTCTTTCTGTCCCCAGCCTGCTCAGATTTCCTCAGCCCATCTCCCTTTGTCTCTGTCACCCCAGCACATTGGGTCATTCTATCCCGCATCGCTTTCTCTTCAGCCTCCTGTGGTTTTCTCTCACGAACCTCTTGGGTCTCTTTGTTTCTCCCCACCCCGCTGTCTTCTGGATCTTTCTCTCCCCGCTTCCTAGGTCTTTCTCTCCCCAGCCTCCTGGGGCGTTCTCTCTTCAGCACCTTGAGTCACTCTTCCAATCTCATGTCACTTCCTTATCCCAGCCTCATGGGTCTTTCTGTCCCCAAACCTCTGTGCCACTCCCCAGCTTCTTGGGTCTTTCTCTCACCAACCTCTGGGGTCTCTTTGTCTCTCCCCACCCTCTGGGTTTATCTCGCTCGCCAGCCACCTCGTTCTCTCTCCCGCTGTCTTCTGGCTCTTTCTCTCCCCACTTCCTAGGTCTTTCTCTCCCCAGCCTCCTGGGACTTTCTCGGCTCAGCGCCTTGGGTCACTCTTGCAATCTCATATCACTTTCTTATCCCAGCCACATGGGTCTTTCTCTCCCCAAACGTCTGAGCCACTCCCCAGCTTCTTGGGACTTTCTCTTTCCAACCTCTGGGGTCTCTCTCACTCCATATCATGGTCTGTCTCTCTACAGCCACAGGGGCTCTCTGTGCCCGGCCTCCTGGATCTTTCTCTCCCCAGCACCCTAGCTCTTACTCTCCCCATAGCCCCCCGTCTCTCATCCACCTACCCTTTTCTTCTTTATTCCGGTCTCCTGAGCCTTCCTTTTCCAAGTCCCATTGGTCTCTCTTCTGGTATTCTGCCTCATGTTCCAGGTCTTTTTGCTCACCTCATCAGCTGTCCCCGAATGAGCTCTTCCACCAACCTCCCACAACCTTCTGCTTCAACCTCTTCCTTTAATAGGGCTCTGGCACCGCCTTTCTGCTCTGGTCTGGCCTATGGTACCTCAAGTGTGCCACTCTATGCAACTGGTATGGACAATGGCTAATCAGCTCTGCCCCTGTGCTGGTTTACAGTTTTGATGTGGTACTTCTGGTTGGATAATCTCTTCCCATGTGCGGGACTCCAACGGCTTTTCAAACCCTGGCCCCTCCCTCTGGAAAACTCCCTTAACCAGTCGGTCGGTGGAGACATTTTAAGGTAATTCGTTAACTGTTCAAGGGTTCTGTCTTAGTTTGGGTCCTGCACCATCCTCCTGTGTTACCGCAGTGCAAGCAGGTAAAAGCTTGTTCTTCCATTTTGGTTGTTATGCCTGCAGCTGCGCGAGGGGAGCCATGCATGCAGGCCTTACCTCCTCTGCGGGACTGTACCTACAATTGATTTCCTTTAACAGAAGGAGCTTCTAAGGAAGTAAGGCGATGAGTCCTTCTCCCACTCATGTCATGGGGTAGCCAAGGGATCTTCCCCACACTGCCCCAGTCCAGTATTCTCTGCCTTGTGGCGGCACCCTGAACCCTTGGCGAATCCTCCACCCACCACTGAAGTCAGGCAGGGGACTTTGTCACCGCACCCTTCACTTTCCTGTCATTTACCACTACCTACGCGCAGACTCTATGTTGATCCTCTCTTGAAGTTCTGCCATACGTCACATCTCAGCTCCTAGTCTTTGGGTCCCTCTACATCCTAATCCAATCAGCGTGTATTCACCTTTCTCTAATCATTGTAGCTATGTCTCGCCGAGGCACCATCCTCTGAGTCTGATTTATAAAAGTCTTCTGCTTTTGTGCAGCTCATTTGGATGTCCTCATATCCTCTGCGCCCTTGACATCAGCCTTGAAACTATCCGTTCTCTCAAACACTGACATTCTGCAACCAATGCACTTCGCTATAAAACTGTTGCATCACATAATTTTGTAACTGACACTCAATGTATTTATCATTCAGTTTATATTTGAATACACGTAGTTCATTGTCTGCCCATTTTTGTCCAAACGGTGGGTAGCTGCTACTCATGTTACATACCTATGTTTTTCCCAGAACATTTTGTAATAAACCCTTTGTACCCTAGCTGGTTTTTGCCATTTTCACTTAAATAATATACAGAAGTTTGGTGTTCATTTTGTATTTTGATATTTATAGTTTCTGACCATGTACTGATTTCTTTGGTGTTCTTAATTTCCTTTTTACCATGTAGCATATGATTTTGAACACAGTTGTTCCAATGTTATTTAAATCAAAACTGCACTTTACCTTCTCTGTCAAAATTCTGATCAAGAAGCAAGTCTTTCAAGTGCTTGGCAACCTGTACTCACTTGGCGGCACACAGCATTCCGTGCTCCCCTGTGCTGATCATATCATGCATGTCGTTTATGCCGGTGACATAGAAATATCCAATGTGATAACCCAGCCCAAGGCCCATCAACCATGAACACCTACAGGTCCTGGTTTTAAACATTCTGCCCACTTCCAAGGCAAAGAGAAAGACCAGCCTGACAAAATCCATAGTAGGATTCTGAATTCCATGATCTGTACACGGAGCAAACCCTTAACTCCCTACATTCCAGCATCTTCAGAACTCCTTACAGAAGCCCTAATGCAACACAAAAGAAGTAAAGGGGTAAACAAGGCCACAAGCAAGTGCTTCAAGCCAGAAAGGGATCTGAAGAGACATTAAAAAATATGCAACATCACCAAGAAGAAAGACCTTAATTGGAATGACAAAGCACAAGGTGCAGAGCTCACATGACTGGCTATCATAAGGTCTTTCGGAGGCTAAAGAAGGCCTCTTATGCCAAACACATGTGTCAGGTGGTAAACCATAGTGCGCTTTTCAAGATCTTCTGTTGAGAAATGAACCTGAGATGCTCAAGAATAGCCCTCAGACCTCACTCATAAATCTGTGAGGACCTCCTTTTTCTCTGTAAAAAGGAACATTGCTTGATCCACCCCTAAAGGTATGTAAAATGTGTTTAGTATCTGCCTTCTCAGGTTGTTAACATATTGGAGGCAGAGATTAATTCTGTGTTACATTTGAGAGGATGTGTATTATGTTGCGTCTTCCCCTGGGTCCATGTACTTGTTTCACATGTGTAAGAATGGGGTGTGTGCTATGTTGTGTCCTCCATCTTGGATGTATCTGTTGATGACACAGTGAGAATGTTCCCTGAGTGTTTGGAGTGTTGGTGTGTTGTGGTTTCAGTGTAGGAGTTCCACCCCAGGCAGTTGGAACCATGTAGCCTGGGTGGTGGGAGCCAGTGGGCTCAGCTACCATCATGTTCCTGTCCTAATTGATGCCATCTTGAGAAAGGAACCTGTGCCAACCCTTACCTGCTGCTTCCAGAAACATGCCTTCCAACACTATGCTTTCATCACTTAACAAACCAGCCATATTATGGGTTTGGTGGTAATTCAGCGGTAAATGCTCTAACTTGCCACCAAACTCTATTACCGTTACCACTATTTGGTCCCATGGAGTTACCACAGAATCACAAGTGGTGGTAATGTCCTATTTCTGGAATCCATAGGACTCCATGAGGATTTATGGTGGATTTCCACCCGGCAAAATTACTTTATTCATGTATTGTGCATTTGTAAGCCGCTTATACATCAAATAAATTGTGTTTCAAAGCGCCCACAGGGCACAAGAGAGAGGACATGGAAATGAAAGCAAGTAAACAATGAAAGATAGAGGTGGACCTAGTAGGCCTTGTGAGCATTCAGAATGTGCAAGTGCAGAGAGAGAGAAAAGGGATGAGGGAGTGGTGGGGTAAGTGCTGGGTGTATCAAGTGATAGGGAGTGAGCAGACGTAAGTGCCTAGATGGAGTGGTCAGCTGTCCATAAATATGTGCAGGCCTATGGTGGCATGGGCCAGTGGGTGCCTAGTCAAGTGCTGGGAGCGGGAGGAGGCTGTAGGCGATTGGGTGTGGGAGGCCAGGACCCACGAGGACACAGGTCCCCAATCTCAGCAACTGTGAGATTTAGGAGAGGAGGGAGGGAAGGAGGAGGTGAAAAGGAAATTCTTGAGAAGCTTCCGGAATTTGAGGAGATCTGGCTCAAAATGAAGAGGAAGGGGGAGGCTGTTCCACAGGAGGGAGCCTACTGAGGAAAGAGTTCAGCCACCAGCTCGCTGTTTAGCAAAGCGCTTGACACACAGAGAATTGGTGCCGGAGGAACATAAAGATCTGGAGGGAGAGTATTTAGTGAGAGCAAGTTGTATATAGCATGGTCCCCGGCCCCAGACAGCCTTGCGGATGATGCAGAGGGAGTTGAATGTGATCCTTGCAGCAAACTGGAGTCAGTGGAGAGTTTTTAGAGCTGGAGAGATGCGGTCCCTGGGCTTGAGACCAAGGATAAGTCTTGCAGCCTATTCTGGATTAGCTGGAGGGGTCGTAGAGAAGAAGTGGGTAGATTAAGGAAATGGCTAATGCAGTAATCTAGCACAGAGAGAACCAGAGCTCTAGAGACATCGAGCTTCTGGAGGAAAGTGAGGAAAGGAAGAATTCCTTTGAGGAGGTGGAATGGAAAGTGGAACTTCTTGGCAGGGTCCTGAATGTGAGGGAGGAAGGAAAGATAGGAGTCGAAGATGACTCCAAGGTTTCTGGCTTCAGCTGAAGGAGAGGGAAGTGGAGATTTTTGCTGAAGGTAAATCCTCCACATCACTTCCAAATCTATAATTCAGCGGTGCAGGAAAAAGGCGGCAATTCCGTTACAACCAAAAAAAAGTGGCAGTCATGGAATGCCCACAATTTCTTTCCTGCAATGCTGAACTCGTAATGAGAACAAGTCCTGATCCCAGTTTAACAGCATGCTGTGTGCAATAGTGTGGATCAAAACATTCTGCTGGACCATTTGGAACAGTGGGTGAAATTCACTGGTCTGGAGCTTCAACGCATCTGTTCCTCTCAAGGTTCGTTCTATTCACGCTCTCATAACACACAATGATGCACGACACAGTGCTTTCACAGAGCAAGTCAGCTTACCCACTCTCTTGATCAGTGTAATTGCAACCAAAAACGTTTTTTTAGCAACAGAAGCTTGCAGGGGCCTCTCTGTATCTGCTCAAAAAAGTGATGAGCAAATACTTGATTCAAAGCCCACTGTGCCGGATCACAGAAGATGTGAGTGTATTTAAAAATAAATAATGATTCTGTTGGCAATTGAAACCTCGCCTTATCTTTAAGACAGGGCAAGAGACCACACAACTAAAGATGGAGGAACCCCGAATCTACTCTTTACTCAATGTCGGAAGGAAATACAAAATAATAAATGGAATGCGTGTCATAGGTCTAGCCTTGGCACAGCTTAAATTATGTGTTTGTAGATGTATACCCTACCATGACACTCAGGATTTCCTCTTACAAGCCACGGAGCCAGAAACATAACTGTTAAGGAGCCATGTGTGCAGCTGAAGGCATTTGGTATATGCCATGTTACGCTAATTATCATTTGCATTGCACACATCTGTTAATAGTGCCTCTTAGCCTATCTGGGGGTGGGAGGGTTATTGACTGGAGCCTGAATTCATGGATTCAAGGGAGCATGGATGGAACGTGCATTATGGGAAATATGGTTGATTTTGTGTTTGATGACAAGAGATGTGCTTGGATCATGGAACTCTGCTCTTGTCAATGCATCTACAGTGGGCCAGTGTACGTGCAAAAGGCAATATGTGCATGATAGAGATGCAAAGCATCACTCCAGCTGAGCTGATTCTGTGGGGCACACCTTAATGCGTAGCTTTATGGGCATTCCCATATCTGAGGTGGTCATCAAGGTAGCATACCCACTGAGGATATAGGTTTAGTGATTTGGACAAAGCAAAAAAGCGCCTCCCAAGCAAGATTGTGAGAGACATGAGATTTCGGTCCATATTAGGGTCTTGCATTGAATGCGGTATCCTGGGCAGTAACTGCAAAGGTTGTGTTGTAGAATCATCGAGCCAATGCCCTGGATACCAGTGGGTGGTTTGAACATGTGTCAAGTGAATGTGAGACACTGCAGCAGATGCAATGCTGGTGAGGTGTGGTCGCAAGAGACCAGGTGAAGCATGAACCTTGCTGCTGAGTTCTGGACATGATGTCGTTTCTGGAGCATCTATCTCGGGATAGCAGCATTAAAGGCTATTGTAGTAGGCAAAGGCAAATAGGAGAGTGCATTGGTGGCTTCGACTCAGTGGGAGGAGCACAGCAAAGGGAAGTGAGTCCACAAAATCCTGAAAATATGACATTATTACTTGTCAACCTCTAAGATTTGTTGAGCTAGAGTTAGGTTAAGAATCCAGGGTGGTGTTTATATTTTTCGCCATCTTCTGTGGTACCGTGACACTGTGGGCCATGGTGGGAGAGGCTGGAAAGTAGACATTTGCTACAGGTCATAATCTGTATTCTGTTTTAATGTACACAAGGTTGAAGATCAACCATCGATCCACTTTGAACAGACATTGGTGGTGGATGCTGAACACCTTTGGAGATAGCATTGAGGACTAGGGAATCCCGGATTGAGGGAGATAGAGGGGCGGAGAGAAATGGAAGACACAATATGACTTTGACATGAACACAGGGAAAGGCGAGATTCATTACACTGCTCAACCTTAATTGCCAACCTGTGCCATTTGGTGAGCTAGTGTGGCAGTGTCCACTGTGTCAAAAGCGGCTGAAAGGTCTGAAAGGTTGAAGGCTCCTGCTCCATTTTCATCTGCCTGGATCTTCAGGCAAGTTGTGCTTTATGCTCAGTACATTTTTGGTACCTCGTGATAGGTGTTAGCCTGTCTGGGTTTTGAGAAGGATGTGCTTTGCTTCTGTAAACTCCAGTAAGCCATAGGTATGATGCCTTCTCAATGAGCTTGGTTGATGAGTTTATAGTGTTCGGGTGTGTCAGGATCAAGACCCAGTTTCTTCTTGTCAAAGAGGATTCTGGGTTTCACTGGCAGGGATACTGAATTGAAGGAGGTGTTGAGTTTGACAGATAAGCCTGCTCACACAGTGGATTTTAGAATTTCCTTAAACTGTAATGTGCGTTTTTCTTGTATCTGGCAAGGGTATATCTTGAAAGAAGGGTTGGTGATATGTGAAGAAGGAGAAGGGAATGAGTAGCAACCAGATGGGCTTCCATGTCTTGGGACGTCTTCTCAAATTACCCCGAGGTACAGTTTCCAAGCCATTGTAAGGTGGTGATGTCGCTTTTCAAGCTTTAGGGCTCCTGAAATCCAAGAATATTTTGAAGTGTTCTTCAAAGGAAATTGTGCAGTAGTTAAGTGGCTGCCATAGTGCAGTTTCTTGGCTTTTCGGAAAGCTACTAGGTCGTATTTTACCTGATACAGGTAAGTTAGTGTATCAGCAGAATAGGAATGGATGCACCAGTTGCATTTCAGTTGCCCATTGAAGGCTTTGAGTTTGAGCTCTTGATTGGAGCACTTGGCTTTATTTTCCATCCTGCCCATAGATAAGAACCTCTGTGGTCTTGGGTAGCTAAAAGTCATATTACGCCAGAGGTTGACTAGCGGTTGAAGGTAGAAATTTATGATGGTGAGGAAGAGATGTCAAAAGAGATAGAAGGAATGGCCTCTAACACAGCAGCCAGGGTGGGAATCTTATCTTCTTTCAAGCTTGAGAGTTATTGTGGAGGGGTCAAGGCAAGGGGTTTGATGGTACAAGAGGCAATGATTTTAAAGGTAATGGAGGGAGAACAAATAGATCAGACACTTCCAGCAGCAATAAGTTGATGAGAAGACAACATCCAAGGTGTGTCCAGCTAAAAGAATAGAGTGAGTGACTAACTGGTTGAGGAAGAGGCATTTCGAATTAGTTGATGAGGTCTTTGGTGGATAGGGAGTCAGGTTTATCAAACCAGGTTTTGCAGTCTCCAAGGATGCACAATCAAAGTTGGCGGACAATAAAGAAGGCAATAGCATCAATGAAATAGCCAGCAAAGGCAAGGGTAGGAAGTGATCTAGATGAGTAGTAAGTAGTGAGGGATGAATGGAAAGAGGCTGCACTTGGAGATGTTCCCAGTCAGGGAGTGATATGCCTCATAAGGTGGTGTCATTGATCTTTAATTTGTATTCTGTTGCTATCCCATTGGCTATTTTGAGTGAATGATTTGTCGCTGGTACTTAGTTGCCTAAACAAATAGACACATGAATTCTTGGAGCATAGTTCACTGGCGATCCACTCTCAGTGATAACAGATGAGTCAGGTTTGCTATAAAGAAAGAGGTCATGGATGGATTGTTTCTAATCCATGAAGTGTGCAATGATAAGGATTTCAGTAGGGTCACAGGGCTGGTGGTCTTCACAGTCTTGTGGGGGTTGCCAGCTCACAGGTAGGTGGGTAAAAACTAGATCAATGTGGCGGAGAAAGGGGAAGAAAAGCAGGAGTGGAGGGGTGCTAGAGAGGTTTGAGAGAGGTGGGTTTGGTGATGTACAAGGTTTCCTGCCATGCTTCATGGGTAAAGTGAAGTGTCGTCCATGCAGAAAGTAGAAACAATTTGACAGGGAGGAGGGAGATAGAGGTTGAGGAGGACTGGGGATACAGATATCACTGTGATGCAACCACTGGAAGCATTAAGTTAAAAACCCTATGCATTGTCCACAAGGCCTTCTGGGGCACAGGGCCTCAATACCTTCAACTCTCTCTTCCTAAATATCTTCCTTCGTGAGCTCTTCGCTCATCCGCCTCCAACTCCCTCAGGGTCAGTCGCTTCTCCAAGCAACGAGTTGGTGGTAGATCTCTTTCTTCGACTGTAGCCTCCCTCTGGAACAGCCTCCCTGCCTCCCTTAAACTTGAGGAGAACCATTTCCTGTTCCGGAAACACCTCAAAACCTTTCTCTTTGCTTCTGTCATTTCTCCTCCTCTCTCCTGCTGACCTGCTGGCTCTAACCAGATCTGCACTGGATTACCTCGACACCCTCTGATCCCGGACCCAGGTCCCTCCCCCGCCAGTCTCTCACACCTGTACTGCCTGTCTGGCAACCCCTGCACTTGGGGACTGTTTGTGTATCCCTACAGTCCCCCTACCAGCACTTGATACCTGCTGTCTGCATCTATTCCCATGTACTGCACTGTCCCTTCCCCCGTCCCACGCACTTGTGCGATCTGAATGACACCTGGCCTAGTAGGATCACTGTCTGTCCTCACTGTGTTCCCCCTCCCTTGCCTCATCGCACCTTGAAACACTTGTGTATAGGCACTTTATAAAAGCCTTATCATATCATATTATATCATTACATGGAGGCTCCCAAGAACTCTCCCAGTTTTTCCCCAGCTCATCTAAAAGTGGCCACAGTGGTGTTCAAGCAACCACTGGAATATCCTGGGGAAACACCCCAAATAAATCAGCCTAAGGGGACATTTGACATGTCTATATGGTGTCCCTCAACGGTCTGTACCGGCCCTTTGCTTTTTTCCCTCTATACTATTCCTCTCTTTACTCTTATATAATCTTATAACTTACCTTATCATTTCTATGCTGATGATATTCAAATCTTCTCTTTCACTTCATTTACTGATTCTCTCCATTCCAATGTCTCTGATTCTCTGCTATAAGACACTGGATGGCTTCTAACTTCTTACACCTTAACCCCTCTAAAAAGGAGATCCTCGTCTTTCCTGCTAACACAGCCCTTCTAACATGGCCACCGCCATGATCACTACCGACTTCGGGTTGGATCCTCCAGGCTGCGCTGCAGCCCCCTGCCAAGCACCCTGCAGCCAGCTTCCCTGATTGGCTTGCAGGTGATATGAATTCACCCAAACACATCAGCCGGCCAGCAGAGCTAGCCGCAACCAAAGGCCTGCTTCTAAAGTCATCCAAATCTGTCTGTGCCTGTCCGGGCATGACCGGCGTGCCTGCCCCTCCACAATGCCGCAGTAACCTTACCCTGCTACCGGATCCCGTGCCTCCTATGGACATACTATGCTCACACCAGGAGGTAGGATCTGCTAGCTCTGAAGTACTGGCGGCCCCTCAAAACCTTCCACAAAGTAATGCCTACTCTGCCTCACAAGGCAAATCTGTGTACCTCAACCTTAGCAGTAATGCTAAGTGTGGCTCAGTCTTCCAGTTCCGGTATAGCATCCTTTCACATATGCCTGTTTTTACGATGGGTGTTTTTCCGCAGTATTTATGTGGAAAAAACCCTCTTCGCATTTTTTTGGGGGGGTGGGCAAGGGCATATAAAGGGTTGGGGGTCGGGAATAAAAGAAAATAGGTAAATGACAGGGGACTTGGGGGGGAAACCGCCAAAAATAATGTAAAAAAAAGTTTCAACACTTTTTTCGGCAAAAATACTGCGGCAAAACACCTGTTGTAAAAATGGGTGTCAATGAAATGACATAGAACCCCAGTTTCACCCCTGCCTCTACCTCCTGCTCACCCATGGACGTTTCTTCCGAAGTCATCTCCTCAGAGTGAGTCCACTGCTCAAATTAATTCTGCTCCTTCCTCGCTCACTTTTAACCTTAACCTTCCGCCTCCCACCCCATTCCTACCACTGGCATTTCTACATCTAGCGCTAGCTAACTCACTGTCGCATTATGCCACACTCCATGCCACCAGACCACATTCTTCTGCACTCTGGCACTGTGTGTCTCCCCCTCCCATACTCCTCTCATGCCATACCTAAACCCAAACCCTTCCTTCCTGACCTCTTCCCAGCACCACTACCACGCATATCCAGCACCTTAAACAGCAGCCACACGACCAAGTTGCCCTCAACCAAGCTGCCTTAGCCAGTAGCCACTCAACCAAGTTGCCCTCAACTAAGTTGCCTTGTCCTACACCTGCACTATGCATACCTGGCACCTTAGCCAGTAGCTACTCAACCGCCTTGCCTTGCACTCCACAAGGCCTTCCGACCTTGGGCCTCCATGCACTAAATCACAATGTATCCCACGTGCAGAAATGATGACGATTGGCCTCTCGTGCGTGGGTGTCCCCTGATTGCACAAGCTCTGTTCCAGAATGCTACAAGTCAACATCGCTATTTGATCTATCTCGCCCTACATTAGGTGAATCCAGACGTACTAGACGTAGCTCCCGCATAGCTCCCCCCATCCCATTCATCAGTGAGGTCCACCACACCCCTGTCATCACTGTCCCTCGGTCGCCAGTAGACCAGGCGGTAGCACTTAACTGTGCCCTGCTAAACGTATGCTCACTGGGAGCACATGCCATTGGAGTTCTTGACCACCACCTCGACATCTTGACCACCAGGGAATCTGGCTCCATAATACCTCAGGCCCGCTGCTCTCCCTCGCCACCCTCTCCACCCGCCCAACTACACTATCTTTAGAGCAGACCACTTAAACACCCCAGGAGGTGGCGTTGCTCTCATCGCTAAAACGTGTCTACAGATTAGACCTATCCCGCCCATTCCCAGCTTGAAATACTGCTACTCAAACTTGCTACCAACCCCAAAGTTTGGTCTCTCCCTCTCCAAACCGTCTACTACATCCTCACCCTCATTGAGTTCAGTACTGGTCCATAATACCAGTAACCTTACGCATGAGCTACTCAAGCCCGCTCTCCTGACTATACTCACTAAGCTCTCGGTACCAAGCAAAAACAGCCCCCAAGATCTATCCAATCTTTACCATCAGATCCTCCTAAATAATATGCATCATCATGCACCGATCAAAGCTAAAATACCTCAAGAGCCCTTAAACATCTCTGCAGGAAATATCCCCCCGCCCACAAGTAACCACAAAACACTGTTCAAAAGCTATTAAGACCTACAAGAAAGCGGTAGACATACACAAAGCAAATTCCTATGATGCCAGAATCTCCAAAGCTGGCTCCAACACCAAAGAGCTCTTCTCCATTCTGAGAGAGCTAGAAAACCCTGTCCCCATTATCGCATGCCCGAATCAGTTAAAGCATGGTGTTCCACCATCCAAGCCACAGTCTCCAACAAAATGGACTCACTACGCGCTAACATCATGACAAAAAAGCCTTACTTGCTGCCAAATCCACCCACTCGCTGAACCAAGGTGCCCACAAGCAGATAACTGTCCAGCACACATAGTCAAGCTCTGTGCACCCACTTTGGCGCCCATTATCGCTGACTCTGTGAATGTATCCTTTTATCGTGGGACGCTGCAGGAGCAGCAAATCCACTGCCAGGAAGAAAGTAAGCCCTGATGGGCTTTTTTGATGCTGAATCTTAAAAAAGAAAAGAGAAATTGGGAATTGCACTGCGAGCGCTCCACATTCCTATCACACTGCCTGGAGAATTTTCCATCTTGTGCAAATGTGGGCATTGTCCTAATGAAGGTGCTCAAACTTTACAGAAGCCACTTGGCCATTTCATTGTCTAATTCAAAATTTAATTCCAAGATGGCCCCCGCATCCTCGTGAGAGGAGAAAACGCTCTACCTATGCAGCCGCTTGTCTGTGATTGGGCAGGCCTTGCACACAAGAAGCAAACTGTGTGCGCTGGCAGGCGGAAGCTGGCTCCTTTTTTCAAGGCCCCTTAGAAAGGCTCCTGTGTAACGCTCACCTGATTCTCGCAGAGGCGCCGGTCTTGACTGGGCAACTACCGTATCTTCAAAGGTGATGTGTAGCACCCGGTTGGCTCTTTGGGCTGGACCTCTGTGAACTGTATGCCTGACTTCAAGAGTAAGATGTCTGCAGATAGAAAATATGGGATTAATGAACTGGGGTTATTGGGGTGTCCCTATCTCTTTCCTTTTTTGCTCTCCTGTAGACCCCCAAAGGTTAACGCTCTCACCTTAGGTAAGTGAATGCCGAGCTCTCCATCTGCCTCGGGGCAGGGTGCTGTAACCAGTTTCTTCACTGGATAGGTAGCGCAGGCCTCTTGACTTCAGAGGACTGCTGTCCGTCGTTTACTGCACGAACGGTAAGTTTCGAGTAATTCTATTGTCTTTAAAGTCTTTAGTAATGATGTCTCTTGTTTTGCAGGGTTCCGGCGATGGCGGATGACGGGCTGAAATGAGTTGAAGATGGAGTCCGTGTGATGAATAGAAGCGCCTGGAAGCACGTAAGTAAGCGCTTGTTGCCTGCTTCACGATGCGCTCTAACTGTCTTTTTATTTTGCAGGTACGAGTTCGGAGCGGCTGCAGGGTGCCGGAATACCCACTGGGTTAGATGTGGAAAGGAGTAATGGCACGTGAGTATTAAAGTTCCCCAATGTCTTTAAAAGCACCTTGTTTTGTCTTTCAGATGCGGGATGCAGCGCCGAAGGCCTCCGGAGCGTGCGAAGAGTTGGTAAGCTTTTGTCTTTCAGATGCCGGAATGCAGTGTGAAGACCTCCGGAGCGCACAAAGAGTAGGTAAGCCTTTGTCTTTCAGATGCCGGAATGCAGTGTGAAGACCTCCGGAGCGCACGAAGAGTAGGTAAGCCTTTGTCTTTCAGATGCCGGAATGCTAACCTGTTCTTTCTTGTCTTTATAGGTGTTGCTGAAGACTGGATTCAGGATGGTAAGCCTTTTTCCTTAGGCCCAGGATCCGATGCAGAAGACACGATGAGCGTTCTGCTGCAGAGGATGCAGAATAACGCAAAGCAAGATTCATCCACCGGGTGTGGTTTAAATAGCCTCCTGCAGTGCTTAGGTGTCTCCTTCCACAGCCACGCCTAGGTAAGAAAAGAGTTCCTGCTTTCCAGAAGAGTTCCAGTGTTCTGAATCTAGGGAGTGGCTCCTGCCCCACCCAACAGGAAAAGTAGTTCCAAACAGAAGAGGATCAGAGGCTCAACTGGCAGGCAAGTAAGCAGCATGGTCTGCTGCAGGTAAGTCCACCCAAGCATTATGAGCCCGGCGCTTCCAGCGCTGGGACTGGGCATATTTATGAGCCTGGTGCCACTGGCGCCAGGACTGGGTCCAAAAGGTCCCAATTGGGACTGGTTGGCACTCGGAACCTGGGTTATGGATCTGCTTCCAAGGGAGTTGGGAAAACCCTGACCTTTTGGAAGCAGAGATCATGACATCCTGCCTGTCCCTATCGGGCCTAGGAGGGCTCGGTGGGCCCCTTCCTCCTTTCACTACTGGGCACATCATGGATCACTCCCCAGGTACCAAGCCCGTTCTCCCACAAACTTTGGACCTCTGATACTCTACGCACCCCGCTGACTAACAGTGAGTGATGGCTTGACATTGACATTGCCTCTCCACTACTCCTAACAATTGATGAACCTTGTGTGCCTACATCATTATGCCTCCTTGCTCTACCCAATCTCTCTCATTCCTTCTATCACCACATTTGTGTCTATTTCTGCCAAATCGAAACCTGGTGTGTGTATTTTGCATTGCATTTGTGTCTCTTTTTGCCAAATCGAAACCATGTGTGTGTTTTTAACATTTTGTGCACCCCACATTCAATTGCATTTGTGTACCCTTTTGCCAAATCTAAACTTGGTATGTGGTTTTAATATTTTGTGCACCCCATTTTGCATTGCATGTGTGTCTCCTTTTGCCAAATTGAAACCTGGTGTGTGTTTTTAATATCTTGTGCACCCCATTTTGCACTGCATTTGTGTGTCCTTCTGATAAACCAAAACCTGGCGTGTTGCACCCATCTAAGGTACTTAAAGTATTCCCAGGGCATCTGTTCTCTCTGCAGTGTTTGCCTGGCTACTAGGCCACCTGGTGAGTTTGTGCTCGGACTGTGCTGTGCAACACCTCCTCTTCTCCTTACTATCTACTGATGCCCCTATGGCACTCACCATCTCACCTATCTTCTCTAACTGCTACACTATCACCTATCCTCCTTCTCTCAAAAAGACATCCTGACCACTAACCTTGGCCTACCTATCACAGACACCTATGTCAGCACAACTTCCAGATGGATCTTTACAAAGATCCTATTTTCTGTCCCCTCTCCAGATGTATGGCCTCCTCATCTCATCTCTACTCTCTCTCCTTTCTCACCCTCACCCATTAATGTTGGCACTTAATGGGAGCCCCTCTTGGTGGGCTCGCATCAACCAGGTGTATCATTAATATCTACCACACTGGCACTATCTTGGTTAAGGGTCCTCAACCCAACCTCCTTCTCTTTGACCAGTGCCTGCCATCCCTCAAATAATTCCTACCGACTCCTGCTACTCCTTTCTTCCACTCGCTCTGTCTGCCTCCTGCGACTGGTGTACCACACCCCTGTACCCCTGCGTGTAAAAAGTTCAAAGGTGGAGACCTCTTGCATCTAGCCACGCTTAATGCCTGGTCTGCCATCAAACACTCTGCCAACATCTGCCTCCTTCTTCAAGACCTTGACCTCGATATGCTTGCTCTTACCGAGACGTGGTTCAAGGCCAGTTCAGTCACTGCTTTTGACTCACTTCTCCGCGATCATCTCCAAGCCTCGTCTTAAATGTGCTGGTCGTTCTGTTGCTCTGATCTTCCCTGAGTGGGTCCCTTCCCAGCCTTACTCTTCCTTCAAAAGCCTAGTTTGCAAGCTGGTCATCTCTCCCACTTTCTCTTTGACCATTGCCACTATCTACAGGCCACCTGGCTCTACCACCCTGTCCCTCTCTGAATGGGCTGATCTCTCTTCCTCTCCCCTCACAACCACCTCTAAACTCCTTCTCGTGGTCAATTTCAATATCCACCTTGACTCCTCAATCACAACATCCACTCTCTTCCGTGACCTCTGCACCTCACTCGCCTTCATCCACACTGATCATTCACTCTCCTCCCCACAGATCATCCCACTCTCTTCGTCAGACCACTCTCTCCTCTTTGCTCACCTGGGTCCTCTCAGCCTCTGACCACAACCCCCCAGCCCTGCCAACCTCATTCATGAACATCCATCCGATGAAACGAGTGTCAGTCACTGCCTTTGCATCTACCTTCATCCCCCCATCCCCATTGCAGACTTTACCTCTGACTCTGCTCTCAGCAACCTCCATCTGGTCATTACTAATACTCTCAACATTATTGACCCAGTCATGAGGATCCACCTGAAACATGCTTCCAAGCAGAACACCTGGTATGACTCCGAACCTGCAGCCCTGAAACGCATGTGCAGAGCTGTGGAACGGAAGTGGCAGACATCAAGCTCACCCTCTGACAAACTGGCCTGTCACCTGATCCCAAGGCAATACAGATTCTGAATCCACACCAAGAAAAGAGCCCACATCCAGGCTTGAGTCTCTGGTGCATCCAACAACACAATTGAACTCTGCAAATCAAATCTGCAGGGAACTGGCCAACCCTTCTGCAGTCTCCTCCTCACCCTTTCCTCTCCAGGCTCTCTGCGACGCACTGGCCACACACTTTAATGCAAAAACTCAGGACATCCTGAGCACCTTTGAGCACCACTCCCCCTCCCTTACCCACACCCGACAGCCTCCTATGGCCTCCCTTCCTCCCTCACTTCTATCACACCTGATAAGGTCACCAGAGTTGTCCGCTCCATGAATGTCTCCTCCAAACAGATGAAGGTCTCCTCCAAAAAGGTTTCCCCATGCTTCTCCAGAGCCATTAATGACAATATTAGCTCTCTTGCCCCTACACTCACGGATTTCTGCAACCACTCTTTCCTTACTGGATATTTCCCCTCCTCCCTCAAGCACTACATTGTGCCCCCCCTCCTGAAAAAACCTTCTGCAGACCCTTCTTGTCTAGCTAACTACCACCCCATATCTGTCACTCCATTCCTTGGGAAACTCTTGGAGGAGCTGGTCTTCCCCCAACTGACCCAGCACACTGAACTTGTTGGTTGCCTCCACAACCATCAATCTGGATTCCGAGCACCCAGAGGCACGGGAACTGCTCCTCTGAACACCCGTGAGGAACTGCTTGCATCTCTTGATTCCAACTCTCCAGCTGTTCTCATTCTACTTGAACTCTGCATGGCATTAGATACAGTGAACCACTTCCTCCTCATAAAACGGCTCCATGATACCCTAGGACTGGCTGACCTCCTTCCTCAGTGACCGTCCATTTCAGGTTATTCTAGGCTCTTTCTCCTCCTCCACCTCTATGTCCACCTGCGGTGTCCCGCAGGGCTCAACCCTTTCTCCCTGGCTCTTTAACACCTATCTTGCTCCACTTGCATACCTCATTTCCACCTTCTCCCCAAACTTCGAGTGGTATGCAGATGACACACAACCCTTCTGCAAACCTGCCTCTCTGATCCTCTCCTTACTTCGTCCATCATCCTTGACTGCCTATCTGCCATCCAGTCCTGGTGTACATCCAATGATCTCTGCCTCAACGCCAGCACGACTCAGATCCTTCCTACTGGGACTCCTGCTCCCTCTTTCTGCCCCTAACTCTGTCCATCTTCTATGGACTCTCCCCCTACTACCTCATCTGAAGCCAGAAACCTTGGAGATATCTTCAACTCCTCTCTTTCCTTCCTCCCTCACATTCAAGACCTTGCCAAGAAGGCCAATATTCAACTCTGCCTCCTCAAAGGAATTCTTCCTTTCCTCACTTCCCTCAGAGCTCAATGTTTCTAGAGCACTGGTTCTCACTAGGCTAGATTACTGCAATAGCCTCTTCCTGTATCTATCCTCTTCTTCTCCACGATCCCTCCAGCTAATCCAGAATAGGGCTGCAAGACTTATTCTTGGCCTCAAGCACAGGGACCTCATCTCTCCAGCCCTAAAAAACTCTCCACTGGCTCCTGGTTACTGCAGGATCAAATTCATATCCCTCTGCATCATCCATAAGGCTGTTTGGGGCCGGGGACCACACTATCTACAACTTGCTTTCACTAAGTACTCTCCCTCCTCTGCTAATTCCCACTGTTGTTGAGATTGGTGACAGGGCACTTATATGTCCTCCTTGGTCTTGGCCTCGCACACCCAATTGCCTATAGCCTCTGCCCACTCTGAGCACTTGACTTGGCACTACTGGCCTATGCCACCACATGCCTGCACTTACATTTTTAATGGTAGCTGACCACTCTTACTGAGCACTTATGGCTTCTCACTCCCTAGCACTTCCCTCTGGGTACACCCATACCTCACCCCCCACTGCCTCATCCCTTCTCTCCCTCTGCACTTGCACGTTCTGAATGCTCACAAGGCCTAGTAGGTTTGCCTCTATTCTTTCATTGTCATATTTGATTTCCATTCCCTTGATCCCTCCCTGTTGACCTGATGGCACTTTGAAACACAAGTTACTTGACATATAAGTGCCTTACAAATGCACAATACAATAATAAAAAAAATAAAAAATCTTTTCCAATGAAGTCACCACCAGCATAAAATCAGCTTGGGTCACCCGGCTCCTTAAGAAACCGTCTTTCGACCCAACCCTCTCTACTATCACCCTATCATCTCAGACCCCTTCCTACTCAAAATACTAGACCGTCTGGCCTATTCTCAAGTACAATTGTTCCTAAAACAACACCACCTGCTAGGAGCTAGAAAATCTGGCTTCACCCTAAACGCAGTACTGAAACAGCCCTGCGCAACCTGAAAATACAAATGGACAACATCCGTGACTCAGCTAACCTAGTTATATTTCTCCTACTAGATCTCTCAGCAGCGTTAAGCCTTGTAGTAGACCATGACACCCTCTGCCAACCCCCTCAGTTTGCATTTCCACTTTGCTGCCGAGGCCACAACCTGGATTAAATCTTTCCCCAGTGAACACACCTCAAGAGTGTATATTGGAGATGTAGCTGCTGATCCCATATGGGTCACCCTCGGTGTCCCCCAAGGCTCTTGTCTCTCACCTACCCTCTACAATACCAACACTAAACCTCTATTTGACCTTATGGACTCCCTTGGTATCGTCTACACCAAATTCACAGATGACACCCAAATCCTCAACACTGTCACAGGCAACCACATCTCTGACTCGGCCACCATAAACAGATTATACAGTACCATCCAAAATTGGATGGCCACCTACAATCTTTGCCTTAATGATGTCAAAACAGAGCTGCTCATAGTGGGCTCACCATACCGATTCAAAAGCCTCGACCCGGCCTCCTCCACCTTCTGTATTGATGGCTCTGTCATAATGTTCCTTAAGCACGTCAAAGCCCTGCCTGCACACCTGGAAGCAGACTATGACCAAACATATTAATGCACTAGCATCAGCCAGAGCCCACACCTCTAGTCTCATCTCCCTGAGAAGGTGATTCCTCTTCCTGAGCAATTGCCTTACGCTCACTAGAGCTCTTAGCAGCAAACTGGACTACTGCAATTTTCTCCTCATGCGCACATCATTAACTAGCCTCGCCAAACTTCAACTACTTCAGAACAAATCCCTGCATGCTGCCTTGGGCCTACGCTGATCAGACACATTTCAGCAACCAGACAAGAGGTCCACTGGTTACCATCAAAGCCTGTAGTGATTTCAAAACACTAACTACTCCACACTACTGCATCTACAAAGAGGTCACCCTCTACCTCAACAACATCACGTGTGCTTGCTAAGATCCACCCCTGACATCTCACTACTCACTCCTCGATACAAAAAAGAAGACCGCGGGAGGCGTTTGTTTTTGTGTCACAGCACCCTCCCAACAGAACTCACTTCCGGCGTTCATTAGAAATGAGCATTGCTACCCATCCTTCAAAAAACTTGGCTGTTAACAAATATGACTGAGGTTCCTTTTGATGTACCTTCTGCAGTCTACCATTGTACGGAACGCTGTGATACCACTGGGTCTGCGCGTTACATAAATGCAATAAATAAATAAATCACCACCCCATCCCTCCTCCCCTTTCATATCCTCCCTCTTGATATGATATGATATGTTAAGTCATTTATAACGCGCCTGTACACAAGTTTTTCTAGACATGACAAGAGAAGGAAGGGAAGACAGAGGGAGGACAAGAAAAACAATCTTACTAGGCCTTGAGTCATTCAGATTGTGCAAGTACGAGAACGAGAAGTGCACGGAGAAAGGGAGGGGCGAGTGAGTGCAAGGGAGAGGAGAGGGGAAAACAGGGTAGCAATGCTCTGAGTAAGTGCAACCATGCTAGTGCAGCTCTGAGTAGTACAATGAGATCAAGGGACTGTAAGGTTATAGTTGTAAGCCCCCAAGTGCGACGTAGGCTAGAGGAAGTGCAAGGGTGACTGATCAAGAAAGAGCCTGGTACCCAGTAAGACTCTGAAGGTAGCCAAGCAACCAGTCAGTACAGCAGACATGTAGGTCAGGTAGGTCAGCAGGGGAGGGAGAGAGAGAAAGCCGAAGAGAATAGCAACGTTTTGAGCAGCTTCCGGAACATCAGGTGGTCCAGCTCAAGTTTGAGAGGAGCAGAGATGTCATTCCAGAGGGAAGCACCTGCAGAGGAGAGAGATCTAGCCCCCACTCTCTGCCTGGAGAAGCGTCTAACCCTTAGAGAGTTGGAGGTAGCTGAGCGAAGGGCTTGAGAAGGAAGGTATTTTGGAAGAGAGCATTGGATGTAGTGCTGGCCCGGCTACAGAAAGCCATGTGGACAATGCAAAGGGTCTTCAACTCGATCAGTGCAGCCACCGGGAGCCAGTGGAGAGGTTTCATGGCTGGATAGATACGGTCCCTGGGCTTGAGGCCAAGGATAGGTATCGCAGTCTGTTCTGGATTAGTTGCAGAGGGCGGAGAGTAGAGAAAGGCAGATTCAGAAAGAGGTTGTTGCAGTAGTCCAGACTAGTGAGAACCAGGGGTCTGGAGACAGTGAGCTTCTGGCGGAAAGTGAGAAAGGGAAGAGTCCCTATGTGGAGGTGCAGTTGGTAGTGGAAGTTTTGGCGACATCCAAGATGTGAGGACAGAAAGAGAGAGTGGAGTCGAAGATGACACCAAGGTTTTTTGCCTCACAGGAAGGTGAAGGAAGAAGGCCCAAGGTGGGCGACCAGAGTGAGAGAGGGACAGCAGGGGTCCCAATGAGAAGGATTTCTGTTTTACTGGCATTAAGGCAGAGATCGTTGGAGTCGCACCAATGCTGAATCGCAGATAGACAGTCATGAATGAGCGACAGAGGAGAGGGGGCTGAGGGGAGCTTGAAGGAAAGCTGAGTGTCATCCTCATAACACTGAAAGTTAGAGGAGAAGGTATGGATCAGGTGGACCAAATGGGGCCGAGTAGAGGTTGAAAAACCAGGGTTAGAGAATAGAGCCATGGGGAATGCCACAGGTAGAGAGAGAGGTGGTGGAGAGAAAGGGACCAAGGTGGACCTGGGAGGGGCGGTCCAAGATGAAGGATGTTAGCCACTCCAAGGCCTGATCTGTGATGCCCAGGTTCTCACAGAGTCTATTGATCAGGATGGCCTGGTTGACCATTTCGAAAGCAGAGGAAAGATCAAGGAGGATGAGGGTAGAAGGAATGCTGGAATCAAGGTTAGAGAGCAGATCTTCACGGGGGCTCAGCAGAGCAGTTTCCGTGCCTCTGGAAGCTCTGAAGCCAGACTGATGGTCATGGAGACAACCAATAGATTCAGTGTGGAGAGTAAGCTGGGAGATGGCCAGCTTTTCCAAGAGTTTTCCCAGGAAAGGGATAATGAAGATTTGGCGATAGTTTGCTAGGCAGGTAGGATCGTCACACTGCTTCTTTAGGAGGGGGTGCACAAGGGAGTACTTAAGGAGAGAGGGGAAGGTTCCAGTGATGAAAGAGTGATTACAGAAATCAGCCAATGCTGGAGCGAAGGTGTTAATATGGTTCTGATGATTCTGGAGGAGCAGGGGAGCACCTTTTTCGATGACACTTTCATAGATCGCACCTGTCTAGAAACCTTTTCAAGTGTTGTCAGAGAGGAAGATGAGAAGAAAGGAGGAGGTGGAGGGAGAGATGGCCAATGGGGGGTCCAGAGAGGAAGAGGAGACAGAGGACAGAATGTCTTGAATTTCATCCGAGAAGTGAGAGCCCAGAGCTGTACAGAAGACCTGGGAGGGAACAGTAGAGGTAGAGACTTCAACAGGATTGGCCAGTTCCTTGAAGATTTTGAAGAGTGCAACCTTGTTGTTAGAGGCTGCAGAGATGCAGGCTTCAATGTGTGCTCTTTTTTTGGACAAGACATGGAGTCTGTATTGCCTTTGGAGCAGGAAGCAGGTCATTTTGTCAGAGGATGCGCCCAAAGCCCTCCACTTCCTCTCAGCCACCCTGCACTTGCATTTCCTGACAGCGAGGTCAGAATCGTACCAAGAGTTGCACTTGGATGTAGGCTTCAAATGGATTCTCATGTAGCGAGGGTCCCTGGAATGGCCCCCGTGTCCCCTATTTGTAAGACTGCCCAAAGAACAAGAAATGACAGATGTCAGTCACTGTTTGGCTAACCACCAGGTGGGCAGGTGCATTCCATGTATGTGAGCAGATACTCCCTTAGGCAACCATTCAAACCCTACTCTGCTGTTGTCTTTGCAGATATAGGTGCCCACCTGATTGAACCCAGAGGTTGACTAATGATATATATCCCGCTGTGCTTATGCCATTAGTGACACCACTACATAGTAACGTTAGTCACAAAGTAAACTTGCATCCCTGCACAAAGTTACACAGACACGCATGTGCACACACGAAGAACATGCATACACAGTTCGGTAAATAGAGGACAGATACATGTACATACTGTTAGAAGCCTTTTTCTTTTCACTAGCCAAACGCAGAAACACAAGAAAGCAAAAAGTCACACAGAGCACGCTTAGTACCGCTTCACTGCAACTAACCATAAAAAATTTCAGGGACATATAAGAAATCTGGAAGAGCTGAATACTAGTAACCCCTACAGAGAATACTACAATTTATATATGTTTGAAAACCATAGAATGACTGTAGTGAATTCACATGAAGCCACAGCCCTCAGAATAAGGATCAAAGAGATGCAGATTCTGCAGCACAAACATGGGGCCAGTGCTTGCAGCCAAGGACAGGGACGTGTGGAACATTCCTGGCTCCCGAGACAGGGAGCCACGTGCAAAATAACAGTATAAATCCTCATTAATTGCATACCCAAAAGCTCAGTTTAGGAGTCCTCACCCATGTAACAGAGCCAAGCCGAACAATAGCCATTTACCCATGGTGGTAAGAGAAGCGATTCCCAGCGAAGACGGACAGAATTGTTACATGTGTTGCCCAACGAACATTGCAACCTGCCGGCACTCTCCCAGGCTAGGTGGCTATACCAGTGGCAACAATAGGGACACACCGGGCTTCATTCCTAGTCTGGCGGTAACCCTGCCGGTGCTACCTGCGGGTTGCTGCCAGACTCGGAATAATTTACTGGCATCTGACCTCCCGCTGCCAACGGCTCATTACAAGTCCGGCGGCCGGGAAGTCAGGCGCCGGTATATTTGTTAATCTCCATTCCCATAGAGTCCTTTGGGACTCTATGGGAGTGGGGACATGTGGGGACATGTGTTAAGATGGATTTCTGAACCCTGACCTGGAAGGGCAGAGGTTCAGAAGGCCAGCCTAGTTTCTTGGAACAGGGTAACCCCTAGACAAGCCAGACCAATCATGGTAGCTATGGCAGGTGGTCAAGACTAAGGGCCTCATTACGACCCGGGCGGTAAGGGGTTAACGGCGCCGTAAAAGGTGGCGGCGTCGTTAACCCCTTACCACCTAATTACGAGGTCCCTTTGCGGGTCCCTACCTTAGGTTTTACCAGCCGTTAAGGATTGGAACCGCAAAGGGACCTTGGAGGTAATTACGGTACCGCAGTTTGCGGTACCGTAATTACCGCCTTCCCCATTCCCATTGAGCCCTATGGGGCAAAAATGTGAATGGGGAAGGACCAATGGTGAATGGAGAATTACCACCCCGCCAACCTTGGAATGGGGCGGTAATTCCGCCATGGTTAACGCCTGGGTCGTAATGACCCCCTAAGTCTCAGGAGGGGTGAGGGTGACTGAAGGACCTCAATGAGCACACATAGCAAGGACACTTACAAATTACTCCAGACAGGTGTTATATCAAAAATATAGACACATTTATAGAATCACAGTAACACTAAGTAAACCAACACAACACTATCAATACAATGTATATACAAGACCATTGGGGTCTAAAGGGTTAAATGCACAAAATATGTCGACAACCTAGAGGGGAAGGAAACTGGCAGTGCAGGTAGTCTTTAGGCCCAGTTCGACATCGATAATACACTTAAGAGGCAGTCCAAGTCCTAAGAAGAGAGGAGCCTTGTGCTCAATAGTACATGCAATGCCAGCGCACGCGGTTGTTCCAATGGGCGAAACAGGGTCTCTTCAGGGGTCTCTAACAGCTCATGAAGGTGGATGAGGCTATGGAGAACAAGTTCCCACTAATCAAGAAGGACCTCCACTTGAAGGCAGAGGCAGTTTGAGAGTTCGGGATGCAGTCGCTATTTCGCAATAGCGGTGGAAAGCAGAGGGGCCCCCAGGGGCCACTCGTGCATAAAAATGGGCCCTTGGCAAGGGGACACTGGTTTAGGTATGGAGTACTCACCGGTCCCCGATGCAAGCAGACCCAAACTTCGCCAGTTCAGTCCACTTCACTTGAAGATTCGAATGCGGCAAAATGGACGTCTCGGCACCTTTCAGTTCCTGAGATACAGAGATGATTCCCAAATGATACAGTGGCGATTTCTCCGCTCTGGGTGGATGAATCGAACCAGTTTCACTGCAGCAGGCTTCAGGGGCAAGAGGGACACAAATGCAGCAGACTGCAAAGGACGTTGCTGCGGCAGGGCAACATGGTAACCGCGTTTACTCCGGTCCTGGCG